>NC_050443.1:77520745-77820745 GCF_903995425.1 Onychomys torridus
TCAGCAGAACAGGCCCTCCTGAGTCCTCTTGGAAGAACAGACTTTGTTATATGCTGATTAGATATTGAACCCAGCAGCTACTTTCTCGTGCCAACTAGTCAAGAGCTTGGGTCTGGGGCACACAGATGATGTCTACTGACAGGGATGCAGATGATCAAGACAGGAGGCTGGGATGATGGTGGCTACCACAAAAAAGATGGCTGTGGAAGATGCCAGTATTGCTTTTGAAGAACAACGTATAATAAAGCCATTTGTGCAGAATATGAGGAGCATCCCAGAGTTAAAGGAAGAAATAAGAGAAACAACTCCAGAGTTCACAAGCTGCTTGGAATGGCGTCAGGCCCCCACATGATGACTGCTTAATGATACCCTGTCAGATGAAAGATGTTTTCATTAGCTGTTCTCAAGAAGAAACCCAGGAAATGTTAGAAGCAGCAAAGAAAATTTGCAAGAAGAAATTGATGCCATAGAAACCAGATTGGCACCCATTCCAATCTTCTTCAAATGGTATGGAAGGGAAACTCATTTGGGGCTGAATGATTGCTTACTGGGTTAAGAGCACCTAACCCTCTTCCAGAGGACCTCAGCTTGATTCCTAGTGCTCACAAGCACCTGTGACTCCAGCTCCAAGGGATCTGATGCCCTCTTCTGGCCTCCTTGGATACCTGCACTCACATGCATATACACACATATATAATGCATACTTTTTTTTGTTTTGTTTTGTTTTGTTTTTTGAGACAGGGTTTCTCTGTGTAGCTTTGTGCCTTTCCTGGAACTTGCTTTGGAGACCAGGCAGAACTCACAGAGATCTGCCTGCCTCTGCCTCCCGAGTGCTGGGATTAAAGGCGTGTGCTACCACCGCCCAGCAAATGCATACTTTAAAAGTAAATCTTTAGCGCAAAGCTAAAAAAAAAAAAAAAAGTAAATCTTTAAACATTTTCATTTATTTAATGGAAACTTGCCTGTTTTCACAACTTGCTTATTTATTTTTAGAAGAAGACAGTATTCATAATATGCATTTTGCATAATGAGTAAGTCAAGTTTAGGAGCTTTGTGTTGTGTTATGAATAAACAAACAAATAAATAGTCTTGTATGCCAGGTTGGAAGGAGGCACAAGGCTACACAGTGGCTTGATGAGATAAAGGAGAAGGAAGCTCCTAGACAAGGTGCAATGAGATGGGTATTGACGAATGACTGTACGTAGGCGTTTGTTGAGTGGGTACATTATGGGCATCCCTTCACTATTTAGATAGTCAGGCTTCTGGATACATATGGGCTAAATGAAAATGATACACACAGGAACCTTGTGGCTAAGGAATCTGAAGCCCAGAGAGGCAAAATGAACTGCTCTGTGTTACACAGCATTTAGAGACAGATCAAAGACTCCAACTCCCTGGGTCCATTTCTTTCCTTATTGGGCATGACTCCAGAGGACAGACAGACAGGCAGTGGTGAGAGTACACCTTCCTGCTCTGAGTGTGCCGGTGCAGGGTTACCCCAAGCCACTCACTCCTGCGCCCACATCAGCACAAATAGATATATACCATGGTCCTTTAGTTTCTGTGTTCTGCACTTCTCTCCTCCTCTCAGGCTGGGCGAATATCAACTTTCAGATATGGTAGGCCAGAGCCTTCCTGTAGCTGGTGTCACCTGCATGGTGTCACCTGACTGGGTGGGGTGAGCACGGGGCAAGCTGCGGAGTGAACCAGTTACTTTAACGTTGCTGTGACCGTGACCTCGGACAGAAACAAGGAGGGAGGGCTTATTTGGGGTCACATTCCCAGAAGGCATGGCGTTCAGAGGGGTGGGAGCTAGTGGCAGCTCCTCACAGTGCAGCCGATGAGGAAGCAGGGAGCTGTGGGCTGTAGCCTTCCAGCGCCTACCTCTCGTGGCTGCTTCTGCCACCGAGGCCCAACCCAAAATAACCCACAGACTCCCAAAATACTGCCACCGGTTGGAGGTCAAGAGACTGTAGGGACAGTTGACACAGAGGATGGAGGCTGAAGTGGGTGGCTTTTTATGACCCCACTTCAGTAGTAGTTACATGACACCGCGTGGCTGCAGCCTATCATTTAAGGCAGTGCCCAGCTTCTGAGTTGTTCCAGGCCACAAGATATGAACCTTCCCTCTTGACTCGGAGGGGCAGGGCCCTCAGAAAACATTTAAGAACAAGTGTTGTCCCAGCTATCGTTGGAAAATACGGCCTGCCGTGCCCAGTTCACACCCGAATTTAACAGAGCTTCCAGTCTCTGTAACAGTTGAGTTTATTACAGGCTCCTCGGCTGTTTGCATTTTAAATGTCTTGGAGTTCTTCCCTACCTCAGCTTCATAAAAGAATGTTTCTTACCATGTCTTCAAACGCTGACAAAAACAACTGGCTGACCCGTGTTACAGACCTTGATCCGCCTGGTTTCTGTGTTGGTTGTTAAGTGTGGATCAAGTTGCAGCTTTCCCGTAAGGACACCGGAAGTGGTAGTGCCATGTGAAGAAGGGTTTTCTCTTCTTCTTCCTCCCAACGCAGCCGTCATTTCTCAGGTTTCCACATGTGCACAGCTGGTTCCTGGACTCTCTCCTCTCTCATTTCCTCGTTGTGTTCACTGTTTCTCTCCACAGCCACATTTTTGTAATTTCCATGTGGCCTGTGATCTGTCTCAATAGCTTGTTGGACAGGCCCGCTAACCTTATTTTTCCTTTGAGGGGGCGTATCTTGGCCTTTTGCTCACCCACTTAAAAAGATGAAGAAGCAGCAGCTTATATTGTGGGCTCTGATGGCTGGGTGGTTAAGAACACACACTGCTCTAATAAATTCAGTTCCCAGCACCCATATTGGGTGGCTCACCCATAACTCCCGCTTCCAGGGATCCTACACCTTCTTCTGATCCCCAAGGACATCCACACATACCCCGATACATATGCAATTAAAAGTAACAAAGTAAATCTTCTTTAAAAGCCAGTACATAAGTGACTTACACAATTCTCTGGGATAGTCACTAGATTTTGTATTGGAAAGGCATACAATCTATCAATCCACTATTGACACCAGTAATTGGTATCTTTTTTTTTTTTTTTTTTTTTGGTTTTTCAAGACAGGGTTTCTCTGTGTAGCTTTGCGCCTTTTCTGGAGCTCATGTGGTAGCCCAGGTTGACCTCGAACTCACGGAGATCCGCCTGGCTCTGGCTCTGCCTCCTGAGTGCTGGGATTAAAGGCATGCGCCACCACCGCCCAGGCTAATTGGTATCTTTTAATATATGAATCTGAAAAGTTTTGTTTCTTTATAGGTCTCTGTTGGTGGTTCTCAACCATGTTTAACATTTTTCTCATAAGAGCCTTGTCTATTATTAAATTTGTTTCAAAGTTCATTTTAACTTCTGTTAGTATTAGAAATACATCTTTTAAAATGCTGTTTCTGAACTTTATGTGGTCAGGATATACAATGTGCCTGTCTTGAGATATTTATCTCATGTCCACGCACCTTACCAAACTCTTCTTTTCATTATTTGTGGGTATTTATGATTTCTACGTAGACAACAGTATCTTGTGCAAACAATGGGCTTTAGGTTTTTCCTTCCATATCTTTATGTTTCTCATTTCTTTGTGTTATTTTATTGTGATGTCCAGGGTCTCCAAAGGGAAGGTACTAGGAATTACAGCAGCAGAAATCTTTATCTCCTACAGAGTTCTAAAGAGGATTTAAACAACATATCCCCTGGTTATCCAGTGTTTGTTCATAGGCTTTTGTAGGTGTTCTTTTATGAAGTCAAAGGAGATTTTGTCTCTTTCAAATTTGCTGAGTTATTTTTAGACTCATGAGTGGACATTGAACTTTATTGAATCAATTTTTTTTCATTTATGAGATGAACTATAATCTTTCTCCTTTAATTCCTGTAGTAGAATGCTAGGATTGGGTTTGGCTGTAAATGACTAAAACCCCCAAAGTATTGGCTTTCCTGTGAGGGAGTTGTCTTTCTTAGAGATGAATATAGAGCAAACAGTACAGGAGCAGTCTGGTAAGAATGCACCAGGAGATGCTCCAGGCCACAGGCGTGACACACTTCTTCCAGTGAGCTGACGCTGTTGGTCCAAGATGGCACCCTGGCTGGCACAGCCCTTTGTCCCAGGGCGGGTAGGAGGGTGGGACAGAGACAAAAGGCTAACTCACTTGAAGAAGGGCTCCTGGAAGTTGGTGCCTGAGATCTCATGTTTCCTTGGGGATTTTCACATTCATGCTCCTATAAACATGATTTTACTCTACATATAGGCTTTGGTTTTGATATGGCTGAGCTGTAAAAACTAGAGGTTATTCATTTCTGGAAGGTTTGACATTGCTTATGGGGAAAACCCTCTTTGGAAGGTTTCATTGTGTGTGCACATAGAGAAAGTATCCAAATATGCAAGCCAAACATATTTATATTTCCTGAACAAACTCTCGTTACCTACAAAACAAGACTGTTTCCCTATATACAACAGAACCTTCAGAAACCACAGCATGGGCATGAAAGCATTATCTCCATCCACTCCTTATGCTCTTTGTGGGTTCCTGTAATTGTCCCAGGGAAGTCCTTTAGAGCCAATGATTCAATGTTGAAGTCTCTCACTGTCCACCTCTTAGATGTGAGACGGAGGCAGACCTGCAGACCTGCCCTGCTTTTCCCATGCCCGAAGCTCTCACAGATTACAGGCCGTTTCCTGGAAGATACACTTCACTATGACTTTGTCTGTGGCTCCTGGTGACTAGATTCAGGTTTGACTCCTCTATAGGAATGTTCCAGGAGTGTTAAGTGTTGAGCTGGAATGCTTTCTTTATTGGTGGCTGCTTCTAAGCCAACAGCAGTTTTAATGTTTATGGCTTATTCACTACTGAAGGATGTTTCCATTCCTAAGGAGCTGTCCTCTTCAGGCTATCTTTTAAGTTGACATTTTGATCTGTTGTAACTTCCTGTCAGATACAGTGACTTCACCCTGTTCCGATGCTGATGGTCTGCTCTTTGGTCTCTTGAAGAGTGCTTGTCAGGCTTCCCCATCATAAAACCTTGGAGCGAAAGGATCCTTTCCCATCCCCTTCACAATGAACAGCATTTTGTGGGAAGGTGTTTTGAGGGTGTCTAAATATCCCATGCGTCATTAAATGTCCCCTCCCTCCTTCCTTCTGTCTCTAATATCTTGGGCTCCTGGTCTCATGATTTTATTCAGGGTCTGTGTGGCCATTATTTATTTTGATGCACAGAGTAACCCAGCTTTGCCCTATGGGAACCCTTTCTGGTTCTTTCTGAAATGTCCCAACATTCTTTGAGCATGTACTTTTGACATCCCAAGCTGTTCCATGTTTACTGTGTATTCCCTACCCCTGGGCTTGGAGTCAGTCATGTTTGCAAGAGGCTTTGACTCCATTGCTTCTTGGGGAAGGGTGCCCTCCCCAGGCATTGTCAGCAGAGTAACCAAAAGAATGTATCTCCCTATGGGTCCGTGCCTCCACCCCCAATTCTATGCCGACACCACAGGATTCACTCTTTCACGGTCTTCTCACTCAATCATATAGAACTCTCCCATGACTCCACTGGCCCAGTGTGTGGACATCCTCCTCTCTCTGCCTGGAGCTGACAGCTGGTGCTGGGCCCCACCCTCCTCATGCCCTAGGGCCTGGCACAGGAGAGACAGGTAGAAGTGAATGTTAGTCGCCCTCACCCACTCAATGCTCAGTCTGACACAATAATCCAGACTTCAGAAATTCAAGGCTTATTTTACGAGCTTGTCTCCTCCTTATGCACTGAAAGGGAAGCATTTGCTTTCCGAATCAGCAGGAACTCCTAAGCCCCGCCCCTGCCACACCTTCTTCCCTCCCCTTTGGCGCTTCCTGCCCATCTCTTTCCTCCACGTTTATTTTACTTGTCACTCTCTTTGAATCTCATATTTGCAGCCTGATGCTGTCACTGCATTGGGGGTCTCTGTCTTCTCATCTGAGACATGGGAGAGGGACGACCACTGTAAATTCTCTCTTTTCCAAGCACAGGTCCTGAGCCACATCCTTTATGTGTTCCTGCTCTATTTATTATTGCGTAATCCTTCCTCTGCCTCTCATTCTCTTCGGACCTCCCTCCCTGCTTCCTCTTTTTGTGATTCCCCTATCTCTGCCTTCCAGCCTTTACTTCCTGTCTTAACCTTTCTCAAAATCTAGCTCTCCGGCTCTCTGGCTTTCTGTTTCTTGAGTGACTCTGTCTCCCTTCACCCTCTTTTCTTTCCTGACCCTGGCAGCTTTGCTGGGAATCCTTCTCTGAACTCATTGCTACCTGGTTCCTGCCTCCTGCTTCCCCCCCCTGCCCCCCCGCCACTGCTGTCTAGTTCTTCCCTTGTCTAGTTCCTACCCATCTCACCATCCTTGACCAGAGCTCCCTTTCCGTGGTACCCTGGCGGAGGACTAGGAGTTGATGCTGTGTGGCTTCTTCTTCTCCCCGCTATGGCAGTAAGAGCCACTATGAGGCTGGCTTGGGGGAGCATGCTGGCCCAGCTGGATGCCTCTGTCTCAAAGGAGGTTTTGCAAGCAAGAAATGGCACTCAGATGGCAGGAAGCTGACCACAGCCTGAACTCTAAGAGCAGACAGCAGGTCCACAAGCAACCCCAGTCCTGGTGGGCAGTACAACCACATGCCACGGGCACACACACACACACACACACACACACACACACGCACACGCGCACGCGCACGCGCGCGCACACACACACACACACACACACACACACACACACACACACACACACACATCTCCCCACAGCCTGGCACTCGGCTTCCCTGGGAACTGCTGCTTTTGGTCAGTTTCCCCTTAGGACCACTTCCTCCCTCCCTTTGAAGTTGACTCCAGCCTTAATTGCCAGCTCTGGCTGCATCCTGGCCCCTGAAATGTTCTCTATGCAAGTGTGGATGAAGATTCAGTGGGGAGGGAACAAGGATGGCCCCATCTGCAGTTTAGGAGCTCACTGACACCCCGTCAGGCTGGCAGAGTCTACATCTTATAGTGTGGCTTCCATGCTTTTCTAGAACTCAGCTCTAGCATGTGATATCTGCAGTGTATCCACAGTTCCAGGTGCGCCCATGACACCATAGGACCTCCAGAGTCACGTTGCAAGGCAGGCACTTTTGTCCTCCACATCACAGCCGAGGTCACAGGTCAGGTCAGCCTAACTCCTGTCATATTGTTCTCTGTTCATAGGCAACCCAGGCTTGAAGAGATGGGTGGGGGAGGAGATCAACTGAGTTGGCAGTTGGACCAGCTTTGGGGAAGGCTCAGCAGAATGAAGCATGTTAGACCTCCTGCCCCAACAGGGGCCGCGCCAGAGTTAGCCAGGATGACACAATGTGCCTGGACAGACGCTTTAGGGTAAGAGCTGGGAAGAGAGACACATCACAGCCCCTTTAGAAGGAAGAAGGGCCGGGCCTGCCTGTCTAGGCATGGCACCTGGTGGTTTATCAACACAGAGGACCTGCTTCCTCCCTGGCTCACCATCCAGGGCCAGGGAGCCCTGAAGGATCAGCATCTGTGCTGTACACTCTGCAACTCCTGCAAATACTGAGTCAGGTGGGCCCTCCTGGGCCACTGGCCAAGGGGGAAAATGGGAAGCTGTTTAGGATACAAATGCTTGCACCCTATTCCCCAGGACACTGTCAGTGCTCAGTTCACATAAATGAGGCTCCCTCTTACCATACACTATTAGGGCTCATGGCTTCTGTATCTCCCACTTATGCCCATTTGCTGTCAGCTTTATGCAGGTGGCAGGTCCTGCTGCAGCCTGCCCACCACTGCTTCTGTTATTTAGCTGTGGATGAGGATGACGTAGCCGAGGTTCATTCACCTGCACAGCCGTGAGGATGGAGGGGCAAGAAGCACCAGACTGGGGATCTCCTTCCCAAGCCAGTTGCTCTTAACTTCTGCTGTGCCTCGGCCTCCATCAGGTCCCAAGTGTCTGCCTGCTCTGCCAGATTATGGCAGTCACCCTTGTCTGCTGACATCAAAAGGGCTAGCAGAGCAGGAGATGGGAGGCAATGGAACCCACACGCATAGAGACTGCATCGCAACAAGCAGGACTAGTGGACAGGATGCCCTGGAGAACTTCATGAGGGATCAGTGTAAAGGAAAGGCCCTGTGAGCCCAGGACTGGGAGCACGGCCATGCACTGCCAGAAGATGCTGGCCCTCCTGTGTAGAGGATGTTGGCTTGCTCTGAGTGAACCACACCAAGGTTGAGGAGATACAGAAGCAGACTTGTAATGCAGCACCAGCAGGAGAGGTCGTAGACCAAGACACATATGGTTCTGGACACTGCCTTCCCATGAGAGCATCTCTCCATCTTCAGACCTGCCCTCAGAAGACCAGGGGACCAGCTCCACATGACATTCCTTCACTGGTTTTCTTGTTTTGGGCAGGACCGACAGCTCAGAACAGACAGTTGTGTGACTGGTGTTCTTCCTCTTCCTCTTCCTCTTCCTCTTCCTCTCCCTGCCACAGCCCCCCGTGTCTGTCTGTCTATTTCTGTCCTTCTCTGTCTGTCTCTGACATTCTCTGTCTGTCTCCCCCCCCCCAACTCCACATGTGTGTGTTGTATGTGCTGGGGAATGAATCCAGGCCTTGTACATGTTACGCAAGTGCTTTACCACTGAGCCACACCTTAGCCCTCAGGTTTTTGAGACTGGGTCTCACTATGCAGCTCAAGTTGACCCCAAACTTCCTGCCCCTGACTCCCAAGTACTGGGATTACAGGTGTGTACCACCATGCTTCTCTTTCTTTTTCTTTTTTTTTTAAATTTGCTTTTTGAAGCTGTATAGAACCTGGCTTTGCTTTCTGCAGAGTGTGCCACCGGAGGACAGGGAGCCCACAGGTTGATTTCTTGTCCTGGGATAAATATCTGGAACAGATTAGGAGTGACCGACAAACCCCAAATGGAGACATGAGGGTCCTTACACCCCATCAGGGTGGCAGATTTACGCTTACTCCAGAGGTGTGAGCCAAGCCCCTCACGGAGATGCTGCTCTTGCACACTGCTGGCTTACAGCTGGTGCTCACAGTGGCGGGTGAAGTGTGCACTTGACATCCTCCCAGGTTGCAGGATGAGCCCATTTAACCCAGCCCCATGTGTGTCTGCAATAAGCTTCCCCAGCCTCAGAGCACACCCTCCCCCCAACACACACTCCACTTTAATCGCATTTCCTTTCCTTTCAGGGAAACTTCGCACCAGGAGGTGTTTAGATACTGGACAACTTACTTCCCACCTCACACTTTCTGGGTGGTCTGGGGTGACTGAGCTCCACATGCTTCACACTGCAGTACATTCCATTCACTTCTTAGACACGTGCAGAAGGCCATAGTGTCACTTTTCCCTTCAGACTCCACGGCAGGTGGCGGGTGCCACTTGAGTATCGAGTCTGTGCTTTCTGTCTCTGTCCTATGCTCTCTGGACTCTGGCCTGGTCCTCTGCACCTTGAGCCCCTCACCTTCCAGAGCTGCTAACATGCTGCCATGAAGCCTGGCTCTCACTACAGGTGTGCCTGATGGCAGGAGGCAGTTCACTAAGAACTCTAGCGGAGGTCAGTGAGTGAAGTCCTGGTGCCCTCTGCTGGAAGAAATGCTGTGACTACATTCTAAAGTGCATTTAGTCCATCTGCCTGTCATCATTCTGCTATTCACGTATTCACCTGCCTATCCGGGTACCAATCATCCATCCACCCATCCTCCCACAAATCCTTTGATTCACTCACCAACATTCTCATCCATCTATCCATCCACTTATCATCCATCCATCCATCTAATGATATATTTATCCCTCTACCCATCCATCTATCTATCCGATTATCATCCATCCATCCATCCACCCACCATCTGCCTACAAGTCCATGATTCTATCCATACACCTACTACAGCCACAGCTCAGTATCACTTGTGTCCCAAAGGCACCTTCCCTTTTCACTGGGCTTTTCATTGTAGCACCCCCAAGTCCTCCTCTGCACCAGTCCCTGCACAGGCCTCAATGCCACTGTGAAGGATAAACAGAGCCCCCACCTGCATGCTGCTTTCCCATTTGCAGAAGCCTTAGGATCCCCATTTTATGGACAGGGAAAGTGAACCACGGTACTGCCCACAGCAGGGCAGGAGGGGATTCTCTTAATCTTGCTCTATTACGTTATAACAAAGCTTAGGAGACACAGAAACATCACACAGTGCCAAGGTAGTGCCACCATGTCACGACACTGTCATGACTTCTATAAGAACAGAAGGGATGGCTGACGTGTTTTAAGACATTTTCAAGGGTTGTTATTGTACTTACATGTGTCTGGCCTGGTGTTCTGCCTCCCACAGACTTTCTTCCCGTGGGTTGTTCTGTCAGTCATTTGGTCAGAGTATGACAAACTAGTGGATGCAACCATTTTCCCTGCCCAGCCATTCCCAAATTGCAGATTCAGGAGCAAAATAACCAAGAGTTGTGTTGAACGTTTACATCCCAGGTAGCTTTCCCTCATTAGGCGACTAGAGCATAATGCCATACTCTGCTTGTCCCCTTCAGAATTCAGAGAGATACTTCTAGAACATACAGCATGTGCCTTGCACAACTGTGTCACCCCATGAAAGTTACCTTCTGTGTGTCTCAGTTTCCTCATCTGCAAAATGGGACAACAGTTGTAGCATTGGGAACATTAAGTCTAAGCCACACCACTCCACACAAGCTTGATTTCTATTTTCTCAGCTGGAGTGCTGCAGTCTGCTGTGGCTTTTCACCCGAGGCCACTGCTTCTCACCAGGCAGTCGGCTGTCCATGGGGCTCCACAGCCTGACCCCAACTTTAAATTTTTTTAAATTATTAATTAATTTATTTTGAGTGTGTGTGCCAGAAGGAAACTGTGGAAGTTGGTTTTCTTTCTCCACCATTCGGGTCCCCAGAATCGAATGCAGGTGGTCAGACATGGCAACAAGCACCTTTACCAGCTGAACCATCCTGCCAGGCCTGTCTTGAGCATAGACTCTTCTGAGCAAGGGCCTCTGGGAGTTGCCACAGTTTGACTGTACATTTTCTGTTGCAATCCTAGTATTAGGAGGGCTAGGAAATGACCATCCCAACAAGATGATGGAGCTGGAGCTAGAAGTCTGTGAAAGGCATTTACCTAAGTAGAAGGCCTGGGTTGGGTCCCTGGAACCACAGAATAAATGAAGAGTTGAGTCGTGAAATATAGGAATATTCTCCTGTATTTGTGCAACACAGGGGTAGTCTTTTTGCTGAGGAAGACAGGGATCCAGCAAATTGTCATAGGTGGTAGCATGGGACAATATACTGGTATGTCACAGGGCTCTGGCACTAAGCCCCTGTGACAATGATAGTGATGATAAAGATAATGGAGAGCCAAGAGAACACACTTACAGTCACATAGTTCTTAACAGGGATCCAGTCTGAGGAGCACATTGCTGGACACTTGCATGGTTGTGTGACCATCAAAGTCTATACATACAAGCCTTGAGGGGCATACATCAAGCCTGAGTCATGCTTAGACCACACAAGCACACTGTCACATATGCAGTCTATCATTGTAGGGAATAAGGGACGTAAATTATGATCATATAATTGAGGGCATGTGGTTGAAGGAAAGCTTCTATAAAACCTAAATGGATCCTTCACGCCCTGCAGGGACAGCTAAGGTACAATGGAGGCCCACACTCAAGAACTGATGGCAGCATTCAATCATGACCTCTTCTGCTCTAAAGGAGGGACATTGATGGACAAGGATGGGACCCCAAGTCACATGGGGCAGACATTTAGGAGACCAGGGAGGAGTGTAAGAATTTTAAAACTTCAAGTTGCCCTGAACTCCTTTACTAGTAAATACAGTCCCTGCAGGCCTTTCTGAGCACCCCCATGGCTATTCCCCACCCTGAGAACATGTCCTCATCACTTCATTCCTTTCAGACCACAGCCAGGGTTCCATTCCAGCAGAGCCTTGAGAACCCCAAGGTACAAACTGCTAGCCATCAGTTTCAATACTGGCATGCAAAAGGATGGATCTGACCCCTGATGACAGAAGTCACCCAGTCCTGAGGCAAGAGAGGGGAATGGAAAGGCTCTATGACCATGAACTTGGAGGACCCGAAGATGGAGGCCCACCTTGTTCTGAAGAGCAATCTTCCTGGGAGGCTGACTTGGGGTGCCATAAGATGAGGCTCGAGTGACATGCTCCAGTGCCCAGCCTCACATGCAGTGAAAGACTTCGAATTCCATGCCAGTCCCCAAAAGTTTAGATCAAGAGGAAAAATGCTGAAATTTAATTGGGCCCAGTTCACTGATACAGGAGCTGGTTTCAGGATCTAATATTTTGCCTCGATCTCTCAATAGTCTTTCCATCTGCTGGATGGATGAGTGGGAGGGAGTTTGGATTCAACAACGGCCTCACTCTTAAAGAGGAAATGTCAGAACCTCTTTAGAACAGGGAGAGGGATGCATCTGGAGGTGGGGAGAAACAGACACACTGGGGAAGGTAAACATGGCTCCTGCTGGCAGGAGGGTGCTCCCTCCACCAGAGCAAAGAGGAATGCATGCATGGAGTAGGGCCCTGCTCATGCTGAAGACCTCTGGGAGTCAGAGGCCACTGTGGGGGTGAGGTAATGGACGTTCTTGGAGATTGGTGTGGGTAGCCTGAGAGCCTAAATAGGGAAGAGCCCTTGACCATCAGAAACAAATGAGTGGACACAATTCCCAGAATGAGCTACGGGTACAGAGTGATTGTGGATTGTGTGCTTACGGGATCTGTGGGGATTTTTTTAACTCATTGCACCATCCCTGACACCACAGGCAGGATGTTTTGCCATGGAACTAATAGAGATAAAATGAAGAAAAAGGTTACAGGTCAGACAAAGTGGCTTGGGCATGTAGTTGGTTGGTAGAGTACATGCCTAACATATGCACAGGTCCTGGGTGCAGTCTCAAACACTGCAAAAAATCAAATCCTTTTTAAAAAGATTGGCAAGACTTGAATGGGACATAAGCTTGTGAGTAGATGTGAGCTGGCATTGCCCAAAGAGGCAACCAGACAGCCCACTAGACACAGGAAAGGGCATACTTTCCACTGATCTGCTGCAGTCAGATAAACTGGGGAGTTTCAAAAGATGCTTTTTCTTCTTCTGTACAAGCATCTGGCTCTGAGGCCTGCAAGATAACCAGGTAGTTATATTAACCTGGGAGCGGCTGAGTTACCTCTGCTGTGGGCACCACCATCTCTCGTGGATGCTCTGGCCTTATAGTTTAGTCTTGGCCCTATGATAGGAAGAAAGACTTCCAATGTTTGGGTGACTGAAGAGGCATCAAGGTGAGGTAGAACATGTTCCAGCCCCAGAGGGCATTAGGTCAAGTTAACTCTGCATGATCGTTCATGTACAAAACATCTTAAATAAGCAATGTGTTTCTACAAGCCTGGCCAAGTAGAATCTGACTCCTGGGGCAAGATAGCAAAGGGGCAAACACGCTGTGAAGAGAGAGATGCCATGCCTTCCACCTTAGTCGTCCTTCAGACGTATGCAAAGAGAGTTGGTGTTTTCCACGGCAAAGCAAGTGGGGAGCTGAGAACGCACTGCCCAGGAGCAGGACCCCAAAATTAGTGAATTTTAAATTCACCCAAAGCAAGAGTTGCCACCAGGCTCCGACTGGACATCTGAGTCCATCCTTGGGGTTTACCAAAGGCATTTTATAACGTGGGTTTTCCCTTGGCGGTGGTTTCCAGCCTGCCTTCACGTGTTCCTTGATCATGAGGGATCTGAGCAGTTCACTTGTGAGGCCATCCTGAGGTCAGCAGGCTTCATCACAGGGGCCCTGTAAACACTCTGTGGCCTGGCCCAGCGTTCTGTGACAAGGGATCAGGGATGGAGCAGAAGTGTGCTTGGAGTGGGCAGTCAATTGAGGGCTCAGAGGGTCCCCTCACTTCCCCCCTTGTGGTGATCTCTGTCTCACCCTTGGGGAGAAAGATGGCAGCCTTAAGTAGTTCTGCTTGACAGTCAAATGCTACCTGGGTTCATCATGGTGAGGGTGCCTTGCTTCACACCCAGTTCCTAGTCTGCAGTCCCCAGCCTCAGAGCCTCATGAGGCAGGATGAGGCTGAACACTAGGTCTCGCCGAGGCAAGTGGATGCCATGGATCTTCTTCCATGGTGGAGGGAAGCTGGGAGGTTACTAGACACACACTCTGACTGCCACTGAGTGCTAGCTGTCAGGAAGGGCAAGCAGGACACTCTTGGCCTGGGCCTTCCCAACGGAGAATGCGGTGGTTATTCACCCAGTTCCAGAAAGACATGATGAAAGCAGGCACATGCAGCAGGTAGGCAGGTCACCGCCTGGCTCTCCCAACCTGGCAGTGAGAGATCTAGGGGAGGAGATATGAGGCTGAAGCTCTGAAGCCCCTCACCCATCTATCCCCTGCCCACAGGGCACAGCCAAAGCAATACCAGATCCCTGAAGGCCTGAAGTGAAATCAAAGGCTTGAGAGACATGAGCAGTCATCCTTATCTCACCCTATTAACTTGCATTTCTTAAAAATAAATTAACATTTATTTATTTGTTGTGTGTGTGTTTGTGTACCATGTGTGTGGGGTGCTCACAGAGACCAGAAGAGGGAGTCAGATTCCCTGGATCTGAAGTTGCAGGCTGTTGTGAGCAGTCCAGCATGGATTCTGGGAAGTAAACTTGGGTCATCTGGAAGAGCAGCAAGTGTTTTTAACCACTGAGCCATCTCTCCGGCACCCACACTGGCATTTTGACTGAGGGGGAAAAAAGGTGGATGTTCTGGAGGACAAAGATGATTGTCGCGAATGCAGCCTGAGATGACGCAAAGGAAAGCTTCCCTTCAGCTGCCTTTACTGCACTGGGTCCACACAGTCCCTGACACCTGCTCTGTGGCTCTTGTCCTAGCAAACATGATCCGTCCTGTTCCTACCAGGAAGTACATCAGGAGTGGTGTGGGGAAAGAGCAGCAGAGGTCTCTATTATTTTGTCCCCAGTGCTATCCAGCACTCCAGTTCTCTGTCATAACAGGGCTCAGGGGACCCTGGGTAAGCTGGATATCCCACAGAGTATCATCGCGGTAGATTCTATTGATGCCACTTTGCTAATTGGACCTGATGCCAAGGGGGTAGGCAGAATCCTAGATGTCCCAGTGGCAAATGCTAGGAGAGCCATCAGTGCTTGAGGCTATCACCCCAGGGCCCAGGTGGCCTAAAGCCGTATTGGAACATCCTTCCTTCTTCCCTCCTTCCTTCCTTCCTCTTTTCTTTCCTTTTTGTGTGTGCACGTTCCTGTTGTGGGGCGTGGGGGCTGTAGGCGTGGCTGCAGTTGTGTAGGGGGGTGGGTTGGAGGCCAGAAGTCTACCTTGAGAAGTCTACTTTGAGCATTGTTTCTCAGGATTCATGATCCTTTTTAAATTTAATTTTAAAAAAAGACTAGAATTGCCAGGCGCTGGTGGCGCTTGCCTTTAATCCCAGCACTCGGGAGGCAGAGCCAGTCGGATCTCTGGGAGTTCGAGGCCAGCCTGGGCTACCAAGTGAGACCCAGGAGAGGCACCAAAACTACACAGAGAAACAAAAAGACAAAAAAAAGCATAGAATATTTCATTGTCATTTACAGACAGATAGCAGTTGGGTATATATTCTATTCTTCATACTTGTTCACAAATTAGGAAAACAACAGCTTTTAACCAGCTGGTGGCTGGTTTTGCATTTTCAGGACATGATGAGGCAAATTCATTAACAGTGGAGTTTTGCTTTTCCCTCTTAGTTCCAGAAAAAGTGACCCACCTTTTGACTTATGAGACTGGAAGGTTAACATGCACCTGACTTCACCATTTGTAACAACATCCTGACAGTCATCCACATCCACTTAAGGAAGGGTACTCTGGAATACTTTTCAGAGAGGAGATGAAAGGAGGCTGATCTTTCTGTAAGGTCCACAGCACATGTCTGGGAAGTCCAACATCTCGGGCTTACTTCCTGCAGCATTCAGGGCCTCCTGAAAAGCTTCCATGCTCTTGATCAGCCTCATTATTTTGGCCATTGTGGGAAGGCACCTGATGAACTACTGAAGAAACAGACCTGAGGCACCACAGCATGCACTAAATTTAATATAATTTATTATTGTGTGTGCGCATGTCTGGGTGTGTATGTGCATATCCTTAGCACTTAGGTGTACAAGATGACGTTGGCTGTCAGTCAGCCACTTCTCCCACACTCTAGGGTTCCGTCAATAAGTGGAAGTAGCTTTGACAGCTAGAATGTAACCTGCACATGACAGCATGGACTTCTATTATGGCGATGACACTGCTGAGTGTCTAAGTGACCAGCAGCAGAGGTCGCTGCTGAGCAACAATTCTAGTAGTGGGGAAGGTATCTGGCAGCTATCTGGAGATTGAGTCTATCAGATCTCTCCCTCAGATGATCCCTTTCCATACAAGAGTTAGGAGTTGAACTGCACATGTGTCTGTTTCCCTCACCCCCAGTGCTTTTGCTGAAGCCAGGATTACAGTCACACAGACCACCCAATCTTTTACAAGTGTCCAATGACACCCCTGACTGGAGGAGGCATTTTACTGCCGGACACAGAAGCAGGGATCTCGCTGGCAGCTTCACCTCATCCGTCACCCAGAGTGCTGGGGACAATGACAGGGTCAGTTGGGGACAGTATTGTACAAGACTGGGTGTGGTCTAGTGGCCAAATGTGCCATCCCATAATCAGAGCAATGGGGCAGGAACCAAGGAGTGAAGATGGGGGCAGTGGGGGGGGGGATGTCTCTCACTCCCATCGCACAGACGCTCTGCAGGAGGGTTGCTGTTCATTTATTGTCCATTTCTGTTATCTCGGACTTGGGCTTCTGGAGCACCTCAATCTTTAACAGTGGTTCTCAACCTTCCTGATGTTGCAACCCTTTAATACAGTTCCTCGTGTTGTGGTGACCCCCAACCATAAAATTATTTTCATTGCTACTTCATAATTGTAATTTTGCTACTGTTATGACTAATGTAAATATCTGTGTTTTCCGATGGTCTTAGCTTACTCCTATGAAAAGGTAGTTTGACTTCAAGGGGGTTGTGACCCACAGGTTGAGAACCACTGCTCTAGAGGGTACAGAGGTTCTTCTGAAGAAGTGGGCTAGATCTGTCCCTGGCCATATGGACTCCTCAGGACCCCGGGTCAATCAAAGAAGGGAGCTACTACATAAGCCTGCATGACACATCCCAATTTTTATAGGGGAATTTTGTTAGTGTCCAACAGGGGACAAGAAGGGCTATGATAAGAATACAGTATGTTAGCCCCAAGAATTGCCTTGCCCTGCAATCCTGGCTAATGGCCACCTTGTAAGGACTAGACTCAGATCCTTCAGGAGGGAAGCTTTGTTTCATCCACCTGGAAGTTTCCACAGTCCTATGACAATATCTAATTGTTCCTTCAATGAAAAACTGTCCCATCCACAATGATGGTCAGTGGCCTAGAGTACCTGACTGAAAGTCACCCGGTTGGAGCACAAGTCATCTTCATTCCAAGGAGCCATGTAAGGGCAGGACTGTTGAAGGTCACTGTCAGTCCTGCAGTGAGAACGGACTCCCCAGGGACCTCCCTAACAGATGGGCTCAGGTAAAGGACACATCCCACCTGGAGCATGGAGCAGGAAGGAGAAAGGAGATCAGGGCATTGGGGAGGCAGCTATGCGGTCCCCTAGCAGAACTGTGGGTGGTGAAGTGAGACCCGGCCCCTGTTCAGTTCCTGATCCTGCTCCCTGATAAAAATGGTGTATCTTTGAATGTCTTGGAGGTGTCCATTTCTTCCACTCTCACAAGCATGCAGGGAACAGACTGTGACAACGCATCACGATGCCGGTCTCACACGATCCCCACTCCCCATGGGTGAGCAGTACATGTCACTGGCTTCCAAACAAAGAGCATGGCAGAGATGGTATTGTTAGATCAATTATACTCTGTTAGGTTGGCTGGCCGGCCGACTCTCTACGTTGCTGGTTTTGAAGAAGCATGTAGACCCCACAGTTCATGGCCAAGAGAGCTAAGAAACAGATCTTTTCTCTAACTGTGTCTTCAGATGAGGCCTGGCTCCTTGATTTCAGCCAGTCAGACACTAAGCAGAAGTCTCCATTTAACCTGTGTTCAGACTTAGGGCCTATGGAACCTGTGGGATAATACTGACTGTGGAAATACATGATGTGACATAGAAAAATGTAATTCAGGGCTGGGTGGCAGGAATGCATGCCTTTAATCCCAGCACTAGAGAGGCAGAGGCAGGTGGATCTCTAAGTTCAAGGCCAGCCTGGTCAAGAGAGAGAGAGAGAGAGAGAGAGAGAGAGAGAGAGAGAGAGAGAAATATAATTCAGAATTGTTTAAAGTGCTGTGTAAAAAAAAGACGTTGTTGATATACCTTTAAATTATGAAAACTTTCAAACACACACGGAAATAGAAAGAAGAGTGTAATGAGTTCAAAACACACCTGGAGAGTGTGTGTGTGTGTGGGTGGGTGGGTGGGTTTCCCAGCGTCTCCCTCTCTGTCTTCCGGTTGTCTGTGAGTTTCTCCTATAAGCTGAAACTAGCCAAAGGCCGTGACAAAGGATGCTGGGAGTTGCTGGGTTAGCCCCTGCAGTGCATGTGCAGTCCCAGCTTTCCACCCTTGCTCCTTCCTCTGAGCTTAGCCAGCCTGCTGAGGGGCAGAGAATGGGTATGAGAGCCAACGGGCCCGTTGTCTGACACATCACCGGGACCTCTGCAGCCCTCCCAGAGAACTACTGGGGCTATATAAAAAATACAGCCCAAGCTAACTTACGACATATCTTCTCTTTCTTGACTGTTAAAATCATGCTAAAGACTGCAGAGTAATAGAAAGCTTTTGTGCTGAATTGTGTACATGGTAGTTGATGTTCTCTGACTCATTTCACAACATCTGCCACTTTTCAGCAGTAAAATGACATCTGCCTACTTCGTGATTTGTCGACTCTTGTGCCCTCCCTCTCCCAGATAGAAAAGGTCTGCGAAGAGTTTGAAACCTTTGTTCTTTCCATAAGATGCTGGGGGCTCAATGACCTAGGGTGATACCTAGGAGACAGATGAGTTTGGGGAACATGGCAGGAACTGGGGGCATAATTGAGTGTGGGGGGGGTGACTTGGACTCACTCCATGGCAGAACTAAGAACCGAGTGCCTAGTAAGTTCCAATTGAATGAATAAGGCGGCAAAGAAAACAAACGTATTTCCACTTGACACGGTTGCCTAAGGGGTGAGGTGGGGCATGATGCCAGCCCTTAGCAGTCACAGGGCCCTCAAGAAAAGCTGGTTGCCCAGCTAAGAGGGAGTGGGTGGAGGAGGGATGTGGGTAAGCCCACAGGACTGAGGTCTTATCCACACCAAAAGGAGGGTAGAAAAGTCGTCTCCTTCATGACCAACCAGCATGGTGTGATAAGCAGGAGCCTGAAGCTGCAAGCAGTCGGCCATGCCACTTACTGGTTCTGCACTATCAAATGACCCAGCTCTCTGGGCCGGACTTAGTTTATCTTTAAAATGGACGTAGTAATAGTGCCTCTGTGAGTAGAATGAATTGTGCACTTGTGGATGCTTATTGATGCTGGGTTCTGGGACTTGTCCAGACTCCCTGCCTCCTGGGCACCCTAGCGTGACTGGAGCTGTCCACAGTGCTGAAGAACTCTCTTGCCTTCTCTCCCTCCCTCCTATCCTCAACTCTCCCTTCCTTTTCTGAAGTGGCTCCCCAGAGCCCTGGGTTCTGAACAGATTCAATTTTCCAAATGGTTTCTCTGAGCTCCTAAGGGGGACAGAGAGGGAATGAGCCATATCTGAGGCACTCCCCAGGCAGGAGTCTCAGGAAGGCGTCAGACAACAGGAGCGGTAGCCAGGGCACAACATTGAAAACTGGAGGCCCCAGGTCAGAGAGTGCTCAGAAAGTGTGGCCTCTGAGGACCTGGTGTGAGAAACTCTGACTGACTATGAGGCAGTGTCCACTCTAAAGACCCACCATGGCAGGTGAGTATGCTGGGAGCATGCCCTGAAGAGAAGGCCGGGGTCAGAGGGGTGGGGGTGACCCTGGACTAATAGGAATTCTCCGTCCATGTCCTGTAGGCTGCTGTCACTCTTTCTGGTTTGGTGTCTTCATGCAGACAAAGGCTTCTCCATCTCTGAGTTCCAGGGCTCTGATGGGAGCCTTTAACTCTGTGTGCTTGGCCTCATAAACCAAGCAGTGGCTAACATTAAGGCCACCTCCAATCTAAAAAATGCAAATCCCATCCCCACTTCACGGTGGCCCTTTCAACTATTGTGACCTTTGCAGAGGGACCAAAGGAGCTTACACCCATGGGGGAATATTTGGAGGAGAACATGGCTAAGTTCAGAGACAGAGATCCCAGTCTCTAGGTGTTCTACTAGCATATGGAATAACAGTGCAGATGGACATTTAGAGACTTAAGATGCACACTGAGCTGTCTTTGCACAGTTGAGGAAACCAGGGCACAGAAAGGTCTGGACTGTGTGCTACAAATCAGGGCCAGAGCTGTAGTGAAAGGCTGCCCCTGCCGTGTCCTACAACTGTCCTGCTAATGTCAGGGGCCCACTGTGTGTCTCTTCAGGTTGTTGACTGCGGGATTCTTGAGGCACTGAGTCTGACCAGCAGGATGTCAGGGGTCCTACCGGTGTTTTTCAGGACCAACATGCAGCCTCCTTTCTGAGCTTCAGTGTCCTTATCTGGACATAGAGGGGTCGAGTTAGGCGTCTTCGTCCATAAGGCTCTGATGGTCCATATTAGGTAGATAGATGATGGATAAATAGCTAGATAGGTGTTATATATATATATATATATATATATATATATATGCAGAGAGAGAGAGAGAGAGAGAGAGAGAGAGAGAGAGAGAAAACAAGTGCGAGCATGAGAGTTTGGTGGGTATTGATTCTTTGGCTGGTAAGTTGGAGGCTAAGTGTTCTGGTTCTGATTTGGTCCCACCTTTTGTGAGACCTTGGACAAGTCACTATGTATCCAGAATAAATTTCTCCTCTAAAAATGAGAGTTAAGAGTCTCCTTGGAGGTCCCAGCAAACTCTGAGTCAGGGATGATTTGGGAAACAGTCTGTGAGGGAAGTGACTTTGACCAATGAAGGCACATGTTTTGGTTCTCATCTAGAAACAGGCAAAGACACTATATGGCCAGAGCTCATCCCATAGCCCCAAGGCTAAGTGGACCTCAGCTGGATGCTAGGAGGTCACTTTGAGCATCACAACAGGGGATAGCTGGGTCCAGGGCTCAAGGCAAATAGGAGAACAGCCTTTCATCCTCCAGCCTGAATTGGAGAAGCAGCATATTGTAGGCTTCAGTGGGAAGGGCAAAGTGGTGGCCCTACACACAGGAAACCCCACAGATGGAGTGGCTGAGGCCTTGTGTGAGGCTGAGACTCAGCCTCCTACCTCCTTCCAGCTCAGCTCTCTCTGCATCTTCTGCCTCCCTGCAAAGATCTGAAGATGGTGGGGTGGTAATGAGGAAGAGGAGAGGTGGCTGCATTTAGTAAGTACAGAGTGCTCATCTCCACCATACACACGACACATTCTAGTTTCCACAGTCCACCAAGTAACGATTTGCACCTTCATTTTGCAGGTTTGGAAACTGAGGCTCTAAGAACCTCAGTGTCTACCCCAAGGTTAGGAGCTCATAAGTGAGTCTTCTCTATGGTTCCAAGGCTTTTCTCTCTCAGCATCAAATACGATTTCTAAAGAGCTGCCCTATCCAGACACTTTCTGATGACATTCAAGGAAATCCTTCCCTTCTCTTGAGCTACGTCTCCAAGTGTAGGGTTAAAGTGAGCTCTGCCTGCTCTAGGAAGCCCTCACTGCCCTGCTTATGCCCACTCATCCCCTGTCTAGGGCCCAGACTCATAGCTAACTCTTCCCTTGACTGAGATCTGCCTCCCTACTTTCCTGGCAGTTTCCTGGGGGCCAGAACAGATCTTATTCCTTCCTGGGGTTCTCAATGTGACTGCATAAATGGTGTGGAAGGAAGATAGCTGAGCCCTATGGATGGAGGAGAGGCTATATCAGGTTTTCAGCAGAAGTCAAGAAGGGCTTCAGGGTGGTACCCAGAGCCTCTAACAGTAGATAGAGAGAATGACGAGGGATGTGGGTTCTGTGCCATGAATCAGACGTGAAAGCCAGCCCTTGCCTTATTCTGAAGCTGACCTGTTAGGCTCTTCAGCTCTCTGTGAGTCCCTGCAGGCCACTGGCTACAGAATTCTTGAGACACTGAGTCTGGCCAGCAGGGCTTTAGGTCAAGGAATCTTACTGATGCTTTCTAGGATAAGACAAGTGTACTCAGGGAAATCCAAGCATCCTGGTCCTGTGTGAGGTGGAAGAGGAGCTGAATGGACTTGGGTTACACCCCATCTTTCTACTAACTCCATGCCAGTTCCTCTAGTTTCTTCCTCTCTGCAGAAGGATAGAGAAGCCATTTGGTCCAGACAGGTCTGTGAAAGGTGCCAGGAATGGAACACATGTATAGTGTGAACACTGCAGCTCCAGTTCTCTTGGGCATACCCAGCACGTGAGCTATAGCACTTAGCACATGTGCTTTTCTCCCGGGGCCTTGGACCCAGCAGCCAGGACCTTTAGGTGGAGCTAGGCTTGTAGAGAACAGTGGCAGGGCAGGGAGAGCTTGGTCCTCCTAAAGATGAGTGAAAGAAGAAACAGCCATCACGGGGTAGAAGAGGTAGGACATTGAGTCCCTGAGTGCTGGCATTATGCCAAATGCTGTTCATGATGCCATTTTGTCACCACAGTAAGACTTCTGAGCAGTTTTGTAGTTCATATTTTCAGAGGAGGAGGACGAGGCTCAGACAGCCTTGGAGGCTAGTCTGCAGGGGGAGGCAAGGGGTTGGGTCTCAATGCTATTTCTGTAGGCAATGTCCTGTTTGAGCTCCAGCCTGGGACTCAGCTTGGACATCACAGCTCTGAGACAGTTCTAGGGAGTCCTTCAGATCATGGCTCCAAGTATCTTATGTACCAATATGAGAAATGGCAGAAAGGCTAGACAGGAAGGCTTATCCACACTCCTCCCCCAGGACCGCAGCAAGCCCTGCACCTTGAATGCCAGGACTGGACAGCACCACCCAGGAAGACCTGCCTGCCCTGCCAGAGCCCATGGGGGCTCCACAGCAGTCCTGTGAGGACAGCCTCTTCCATATCAGTTCTCTCTGTGGTATTTTGGGGTGTCCTTCTGTGGGCTGACTCCCTTTCTCTGCCAGCATGGGCAAGAGAGATCTTTACCTTTGGGGTGCTGGGTCCCTGGGACTGTGACCCCATCTTTGCCCAGGCACTCCCCAGCATGGCTACTCAGCTAGCTGTAGATCGAGTCAACCAGGATGCCTCACTGCTGCTGGGCTCACAGCTGGATTTCAAGGTCCTCCCCACAGGCTGTGATACCCCTCATGCCCTGGCCACATTCGTGGCCCACAAGAACACAGTGGCTGCTTTTGTGGGCCCTGTCAATCCTGGATACTGCCCAGCAGCAGCCCTCCTGGCCCAAGGCTGGGGCAAGTCCCTCTTCTCCTGGGCCTGTGGGGCTCCAGAGGGAGGGGGTGAGTTGGTGCCCACGTTGCCTTCTGCTGCCCATGTGCTACTGTCTGTCATGAGGCACTTTGGCTGGGCTCGCTTGGCCATTGTGTCCTCTCACCAGGACATCTGGGTAGCCACAGCTCAGCAGCTGGCCACAGCTTTCAGGGCCCATGGGCTGTCCATTGGACTGGTGACCTCTTTGGGACCCGGAGAGAAGGAGGCCATGGAGGTTTGCCAGCAGATCGACAGTGTGCATGATCTGAAAAGTAAGTATGACTGGGCCCCTCCCTGCTGTAGGCAGCTTGAACAGGCCACAAGGAAGCCCTGTCAATATCAACTGGGCTGAGCACTTGTCAAGTATCTGGGTAACAACCCTGTAAGTTATCCTTGGTGAAGGCTTCCTTTGGCAGCCCAGAGAGAGCAAGGAACTTGCCACACAGTAGTCAATCAGATCCACAGGATCTGGTTCAAATGTTGGTTATGAAGCCCAGGGCATTCTTGGCGGTTGCCTTTGAAATGAAAGTTCCAGGAGTATAACAGAGATCTAATCATGACTGGCATTATAAATAAAACAAACAAATAAGTAGGGGGGAATAAAAGAATAGAATTGAGAATGAAATAAAATAGGACAGTGTGTGTGCATGTGTGCACAGGTATGTGTGTGTGTGTGTAGCACTTAGAGCTGCTTTCATCATATCCCATAGGCTCTGATCTGTTGTAATTTCATTTTCACTTGATTCTAGGAATTTAAAAAATTCACCCTCCAAATTCTTCAAATCCTTTGATGATCCATTAATTATTCATCATTGTGTTGTCCAATCTCCATTCTGTGCAGTTTCTCTTGCTATTGATTTATAGTTTTATTACATTGTTATCAAATAGTATAGATTTATTTCAGGGTTTTTGATTTGTTAAGAGTTGCTTTGTGTCCCCAAAATGCAGCAAATTAGTCATCCACTGTTACTTTGTTAAAATCAATCAGTGCCTTTACATCCAGTATGGTTTGTTTCATGAAACTGGGTGCATCAATGCTTGGTGACTATATGTTCATATTTGCAATATCCTTCTAATAGATCATCCCTTTAACCAAGTATACTGACTTTATCTATCTTTTATGCCTTTTTAAAATTTAAAATTTGAAGTCTATTTAGCTAGGTGTTAGAATTGCTAAACTTGCAGCTTTCCAGTTCTATTGATTTGAGATATCTTTTATTATCCTTTCACCAAAAGGCTGTCTTTGTCAGTGAGGGGTGTTTTTTCTAGACAACACATATATGGGTCCCATTTTTGTTCTTTTGTTGTTGTTGTTTTTTAAAATCTAATCTGTTAATCTATGTCTTTCAATTGAGGAATTGAAACTGTTAACATTCAGGATTTTTACTGAAATGTAGGCATTCACTTCTGTCACTCTGTTATTTTTGTAATATTTGGTACTTTCCCAATCCTAAATTGATTATGTATTTGCCTAGTGTAGTTTATTCTTTCTCGTGTCCTCATGGATGTGTTCATCTTTCTCATTTGCGTGTCATGCTAGCTAAGTGGTCATAAATGTCTTTACTTTTGTTTCACATAGAAGGATAATATGATAGCTTTGCTGGGTATAGTAATCCGTGTTCTCAGTTAATTTTCTTTCAGGGATTAAACTACTGTTCATAACCTTTTAGCTTTTAGAATTTCTATTGAGAAATCTGCTATTACTATGATAGACCTGTTCTAGATGTGACCTGGTGCTTCTCTATTTCAGCTCTCAACATACACTCTTTGCTATGCATACTCATTGTTTTAACTATAATAGGATATGAGAATATCTTGTCTGGAATTCTAAATGCTTCTTGTATCTGAATAACCCACTAGATTTGGGGAATTTTTCTGCTGTTCTTACTAAATTTTTAAATTTATTAACTTGAAAGTTTCCTTCTTTATGTCCATGACTCTCAGATCTGGTCCTTTGGTGGCACTGAATTGATCTCACATATTCTGTTCACACTTTCTTATTATCTTCACCACTGTCTGAATATTTGAATTCATGTACTTGGACTTCAAGACCTGATATTCTCTGTCTTATACTTGATTCATTCTGCTCTGAGGAGTTCCACTAAGTTTTTTATTTGAGTTATTGAACTATTCAGTTCCAATATTTGAACTTGACTTTTTCAGTATTTCTTTTTAAATTAATAATGATGATGATGATGTGTATGATGCGAATATGTGGATGGTGGATGTCCATGTCATGGTTTACACATGTGTTTTGGGGACTGAGCACAGGCTGTCAGATCTGCATCATTGGGTGGCAAGCATCTTTACCTACTAAGCCACCTTACCTGTTATTCTTTCTCTAGGATTTCTTTGTATTGATCCCCTTTCATATCATGCACTGACTTATTCCATTTGCTGTTTATTTGTGTCCTCTTTTAGCTCATCCAGTAATTTCTTTGTAGCCTCTTTGATTCTTTTGAACATTCTTACAACTATGCTTTTGAACTCTTCATTTGGAATTTCATCTACTCTGCTCTCTTTGTGGGCCCTTCCTGTGTAATTACTGATTTTCAAACAGTCACATTACCTTAGTTTTTCACGTTTCTTGTGTTTCAATGTTGGGACTTATGCATCAGATATTAGGTTGTTGGTTGGATTTTTTTCTTACACCTATTATTTCAGTGGAAGCATCTGCAATGTTTAAGTGATCCTAGATTGTAGCAGAACTGAGATGCCATTCCTGCTGTGTTTCAGTATTTGGACTTTCAGCCTATGGGCTTAGGGCACTGTCCCTAGTCCCCATATTACTTCAACGTAGCTGATTCTGACAGCAGATACATGAATTGTTACTAATAACCCAACAACTAAGATGTATCTTCACTCTCAGAAATCTCAGTCCCAGGCCCAAACTGTCATGGTTAGTCTTTATGAGTGGGACCAAAGGTTCCACCTCTCCTTGCTGGAGATGCTTGACTCAACATTTGAATACTCAGTTTTGTGAGATATACCCTCCAGCTGAGCTCTGGGGACGTGGAAACAACAGGCTAGGTCTCAGAGGCTAGAGCCTGAACAGAATCCAAAGGAGATGACTTGTTTGGATGTGACATTAGGGTGAGACTGAACAATGAATGGGAAGTCAACTGCAGAATAGACATGGGGGAGGAGCATCCTAGACAGAAGTGCCAGCTAGTGCAAGGAGTGCAGGGAACACACCTCATGGCAAAGGAAGATAAGGGACAGTTTGATTCCTCATGGCTGGAGCAGTGTGAGAGAAGCCAAGGAACCCATGAGACCATGCCTCAGCCCCCGTGGCCGGGAACTGAGTTCCAGCCATGATGCTGAGATTCATATGTGGAAGGCAGAATGGTGGGGGGCACTGTAGGAATTCCATGCTGGCCCTATTAGCTGAGTGCCCTCTGGCAAGCCCTCCCAAACCTGTCTGTGCTTTCACTGTTCTTTCTTTCCAATGTTGTATGCTTTTTCAATAGTTCCTTCAATGGCACAAGGCAGTTCATAGGGTAGGGAAGAGGAGGTGGACATGGCCAGTCCAGAGAGGTGCCTTGCAGTGGCTTCCTCCCTAGCTGTGTGGTTTTCAACTCTCTCTTGTGGCCGGGTACAAAACAGTGCTTCCAACTCCCCCCAAAGAGAAAAGGCATGTCTGGGGACAGCCCTCAATAGAACAGTGGCAGAGCATGTGGGATGTGGCCACAGCTCTCTGTCTGCCTACCCCAGTGGGCCCTTCTTCAGAGGTTCCTCTCACTTTTTGCTGGGTATAGACAACTCATGGCCACCAACCCAACCAACACAGCCACTCAGGGTCTCAGCCAAGGAAAGCACTCCATCCAGGCTCAGACCTCTGGGTGATGAGGGGCCTCAGGCCCCACAGGGAGTCCTCCGTTCTTCTGTGGTCGCTCCATATTCCTGAATTTTCTAGGGAAAGGGATGGTAGTAGGAACCTGGCTTCCTCTCAGCCAGTGGTGGCCTTCTCTACCATGGTTGCAAGTCTGTCAGGGACCTGAAGTAGGAAGGGAGCAAAGGAGCAGAGGAGGTCTGTGTGGACCTTCACCCTGGGTAGGGTCCCCTCTGTCTTATGCATGGGACCCCTTGCTACTGAGGGCTGTAGTTGGCATTTCCTCGCTGTGAAAAAAGTACCTGAGAGAAACAGCTCAGAAGGAGAGAGGCTTATTTTCAGTCACAGCTCCAGTTCAAGGTCAGCTGGGTCCTCTTGCTCTAGGCCTGAGGTGAGCCAGGGTATCATGGTGGTGACAGCATGTGGTAGGGACTGTTCATCTCATGGCAACAGGAACCAGAGTCAGAAAGGGCAAGAATAACCTCCAGAGGCATGGTCCCAGGGACCCACTCCCTCCAGTGAGGTCCCACTTCCCATCACCCCCCAACAATGCCACCAATTATAAACCTGTCCATGGACTAGTGTAGATGAAGGCAGAGCCCTCCTGACCCAATTGCCTCTCAGTGCTTAGACCTTTAGGTGCTACCCAAGGCCACAGTTAAGGTCACGGGTTGATTATGAATGAAGCAGAATGTGGTCAATCAGACAGTGGAATATTATACAACCATGTAAGTAATGCAGTATTGACACACATCATGACCAAGATGAACCTGGAGTGCTCTAAGTAAAAGAAGTCAAATATTAAGGGTCCCATGTCAGGTGAATCCCTTTAGAGGAAATACCCAGAAAAAGCAATCCATTGAGATGGGAAATGGACTAGGAGGAAGGGTGGCATTGACAGTGGGGGGGGGGGTTGACAGTGGGGGTGATGAACATCCCTCAGATAAAGTAACGGTGATTTTTTTCTCTACAATTTTCAAATGTACCCAAACTACCAAAGCATGCACATTTAAGGATTTGTTTTCTAATATGGAAACCAACCATCTTTTCAAAAAATAATTTACTTATTTTTATTTTATATGCATTAGTGTTTCTGCTTTCATGTATGTCTGAATTGAATGTGCCAGATCCTCTGGAAGTGGAGTTACAGACAGTTGTGAGCTGCCATGTGATTGCTGGGAATTAAACCCAGGTTCTCTGGAAGAGCAGTCAGTGCTCTTAACCTCTGAGCCATCTCTCTAGGCCCTGGAAATCATCTTAATAAAAAAAAAATAGGCATGATGGCATACACCTATAATCCCAACACAGACTCAAGCAACCTGGAGTACATTGTAAGTTCATGGCTAGTGTGGACTATATGACAAGACTCTATTTTAACACACACACACACACACACACACACACACACACACACACACACACACCTCTTTAGGGCTTATAAACTGGTAATGAGTCCTGGGCTCCAGTCTCAGCTCTAGTACTAAGGTTCTTAAATGTTCTAGAGAGATTCATAAACCTCTCTGTTCTCAAATTTCCTCTCCTGAAAATTCAATAATGATAAACATACACCTTCATGCTACTACAACTTTTTCTTTTTGAGACAGGATGTTGCCATGTAAGCTCAGGCTGGCCTTAAACTCACAATCCACCTGCCTTGCTGTCTCAGTGTTCTGAGTGCTGGCGTTACACATTGCACATGCGTGTATATCACCACATGCAGTAGTGAATGACTAAAATATAAGGGCACATGGGAATAGCCATAGAAAGCTGTTGATACATATCAGCAATTAATTATCAGGGCCTGAGGGGTGGGGTGGAGGAAAAGCTGGTGCAGGTGCTGTGTGGCATGCTAGAGTGGAAGGTTAGAAGGGTCGCCTTAATACAAGGGTATCCGCCATTGAGAGAATTTTTTTTCACCTATATTTGGTGGCCTCAGCCTTAATGGCTATGGGGTCAGACTGAGGTCAAATCTCACTCATACCCAGAATGCTTAGGGGTTGGGGTTAGGAGTGTGACCACTGATATTAGGAGCTCTGAGGGCCTTAGGATTTGGGTTTCTGGCAAGGGCTGAAGTGCCAAGGTGACCCTGCCATGTTTGCCCTCAGTTGTGGTGCTGTGCATGCACTCGGCGCTGCTGGGTGGCCTGGAGCAGAGCACTCTGCTGCACTGTGCTTGGAAGGAGGGCCTGGCAGATGGGAGACTGGTCTTCCTGCCCTACGACACTCTGCTCTTTGCTCTGCCCTACCGCAACCGCTCCTACCTGGCCCTGGATGACCACGGGCCCTTTCAGAAGGCCTACGATGCAGTACTCACTATCAGCCTGGACTCTGGTCCTGAGAACCACACCTTCACTGCTACCAAGATGAGTGGAGGGGCTACTTCCCATCTGGAGCCAGAGCAGGTGGGTGTTTCAGGTTCTCTTCAGCCTGGAAGGTGGGGTCCTGAGCCAGTATATGTGCATACTTTCCCTGTTACAGGCCTTCCCAGCCTGGGCTAGGGACCCACCAGGCTAGCCATCCACACCCTACTGTGGTCACATGACCTGTGTCTGTCTGCCTAGCCCATAGGTATTAGCTTGTGTCACCTATCTATCTATCTATCTATCTATCATCTATCATCTATCTATCAATCATCTATCATCTATCTATCTATCATCTATCTATCCATCTATCTATCTATCATCTATCTATCTATCATCTATCTATTATCTATCTATCATCTATCTATCTATCATCTATCTATCTACATCTATCTATCTATCTATCTATCTATCTATCTATCTATCTACATCTATCTATCTATCTACCTATCTATCAATCTATCATCTATCTATCTACATCTATCTATCATCTATCTATCATCTATCATCTATCATCTATCTATCTATCTATCTATCTATCTATCTACATCTATCTATCTATCATCTATCATCTATCTATCTATCTACATCTACATCTATCTATCATCTATCATCTATCTATCTATCATCTATCTATCCATCTATCTATCATCTATCTGTCTATCTATCTATCTATCTATCTATCTATCTATCTATCTATCTCTGTCTCTCCATTCTTCCCTTCTGCTGTGCTGTGACTTCCAGTGACAGTGTACTCCGTCCCTGTAACTTTAATTTCCATCTGCTCTTTCCCTTGTGACACTCCACTTCTCTTGACTCAAACCTCTCTAGCGAGCTGTGAAGACTAAAGGAAGAAGGGGTTGGGAGATGGTTTTTCGAGGTCACCACTGTGAATCTGAAAAGTGCTAGGGTGGCATGCGGCTGCTGGCTTGGCTTCGGCTTACGGGACTCCGCTGAACTCCAATGCTGCTTCATAATAAGGAAAAAGAGCGGCGGCTTGAGGTGGTGACAGGGATGCAGGTGCGGGTGAAGGCTATTCGTCTTTTAGAGATGTGAACTGAGTCTCTCGTGTGCCACCAGTCAGGTGTCAGGGACCTGGTGATAAAAAGACAGGTTTCATCCTACTGAGGAACATAAACAATAACCAAAAAGAAGATCAACAAATTCAAACAGTGATGGTTCTGCTAAGAAAGTAGACAAGGATCAAGGGATGGAGCAAGGTTGGAATAGAGGAATGGACAATGGAGACAGGATGGACCTAAGAAGGCCTCTGTGAGGAGATGACTCCTAAGTGGAGCTCTGAGGGCTCGGGAAGCATTCAGATGAGGGCCTGAACAAAGAACAATGAGGTAGAACCTGCTAGAACCCAGACTTTTGCTTTTGGAAGGTTTGAGATGCGTATGACACATGTGAGTTAGAGGCGGAACAGTAGTGGCGGGAAACATGGAGGCGGTGAGGCTGCTCAGTGGGGCTGGGGTAATGTGTGACCCAAGAGTGGACTATTGGGGAAGAGGACAACAGTCTAAAGAATGCTGCAGGCCCCTGCGATGTCCAGGGTGACAGGATGGAGAGTCACTTTCTCTTCCACAGGTGTCCCCACTCTTTGGAACTATCTACGATGCTGTCATCCTGTTGGCCCATGCCCTGAACCGCTCCGAGAGCCATGGAGCAGGGTTCCCCGGAGCTCGCTTAGGGGACCACACAAGAGCTCTTGATGCAGCTGGTTTTAGCCAGAGAATCCAGATGGATGGGAAAGGCAGAAGGCTAGCCCAATATGTCATCCTGGACACAGATGGTGAGGGAAGCCAGTTGGTTCCCACCCACATTCTGGACACAGGCACATGGCAGGTGCAGTCCCTGGAAAAGGCTATACACTTTCCTGGAGGGAACCCTCCAGCCCATGATGCCAGCTGCTGGTTCAACCCCAACGCACTATGCATAAGAGGTAATTTACTGTCCACCCACTAAGCTCTCATCTGTCTGGTCATTCATCTGTCCACCCGTCCATACACCTATCCTTCCTTCCATCCATCTGTCTACCCACCCTTCATCCATCCATCCATCCATCCATCCATCCATCCACCATCCACCAATCCATCTATTCATCCATCCATCTTCTCACCGGTCTACCTATTCTTCCACCCATCTACCACCAACCCACCTATTCCTCCATCTACCCACCCACACAACCATCCATCAGTCAACCTATCTTATCTCTCCATCTGTTTACTTACCCATTCTTCACTAAAACTCTCTATGTGGATAGTCCTACAAAGGGGGCAAGAGCAAATATAAAGAGGAGCTATGACCTTTCACGGGAGGCCTGAACAGTAGCCGAGAAGTGTTAGGAGACCCGCAAGGCCTCCCTTGGATGATCAGGACTAGAGGTGCCCTCTAGATCTCCTAAGTGTCCCACAGCCATGTGAGTGAGCCACCCCCCATAGACACCACTAAAGAATTGAAATTCAGAAAGCCTTGGTGACTTGCCAGAGTCACACAAGAAGTCAGTGGCTGAGCTCATGCTGAACCCAAATCTGTTGACTCCAAGTACAGGATTCATTCTCCTTATGTCCACTGGGGGGTGTAGGGGTACCACACAGTTCTGATTGCTGTCATTCATCCATCCTGGCCATCAACCTTTGTGACACACAGGACTACGAACACAGAGAAGTGTACAAGCGTGAGCAGGCACACACACACACACACACACACACACACACACACACACACACACACACGGACAGTCACCTATGTACAAGCACATTCCCTAGTGCACACATGACCACTACGGCGCAGTGACAGGCTGACCAGGCTTGTACAGGTTCCTGTCATGCCTCAAACTTTCTCTGCCTCCTTTTTGTCTGAGGCTTGGTCAACCCTGTTCTTCCAGCCCTAATCTATAGACACAGCAACTCCTGCACCTTCCCAGACATGCACCACCCCAACAGGCCTCCCTCGACAGGAATGCTTGTATTCCTGACCCCAGTGCCACCTCAACTTGCTTGACCACATCTGCTTTGTAACGTGTGTATTTCTTTTCATAAGCAAGCACTCTAGCACTGAGCCACACCCCCTGCCTCCATGGTCCTTACACATCAGCTCTTCCCCTGAACACATGCTCATAGCAGCCTGCCCAGCCAGGCAGGATCATCCACCTTCTAGACTGAATGTGAATACCAAGAATCCTCCTGGGGAGGGAGTGGTTGAAGCCCTCACCTGCTCATCTGCCCCTCTTTTCTTCTACAAACAAGGATTCCGGCCTCCTGGTCCACCACTGCCCAGGAGAAGGAGAGGACAGAACAAAGACCCTGTCCTCCCACCGACAGTCTTGAAGACAAAGCCAGGCCAGACCCTCCGGGGGCTTCAGCCTGGGACAGGCAGGGGTGGCTAGAGACCTCACCGGGATTTGAGAAGGCAGTGGCAGGACTGAGAGGGGATGGTCACTGCTTTAATGACACCTGTCTTTCCCTGCACAGGTGTGCAATCCCCGGGGCGCCTCCTGACTCCAACACTGGCCTGTGTCCTGGCACTGGTGGGTGGAGTCCTTGCTTATCTCATCAGGTGAGGCTGATGGGCCTGGCTCAGATTTTCTGTGTCCCTCCACTGGCAACCTACAGGGGCTTTCCCTACCCTCACTTTCTGATCTCTGGGCCCACTGCCACGTTTCCCTTTGTTAGCTTCACCTAAGAAGAGCCAGGAGCCCTGGCTGTCTCCTGAGAGGTCTGTGTGAGGCTTGAGGAAGAAGCCTATGATGCTGGATGAGAGTTTGCCTCTGAGCGTCAGGCCCCTGTTAGTACAGTGAGGGCCTAGTCAGGTCCATCCCAAGGATCCCTCACCTTTGCAAACACTTCTCCCCTCGTGTGCCTGAATTCAGATGCTCCAGGGCCTCAGCAGTATCTGGAAGAGGGTAGCCTTCCATTCTCACCTCTAGCAAGGCCTCAAGGAAGCTGGTCTATGCACCAGTAGGCCCATCAGGTCCTGGGAAGTTGGCAGACCTGAGCCCAAGGCCAATGGGCTCTGTGTAGATAGTTCTTGGTGCCCGCTAGCCCTGAAACTACCACTGAAGGAGATGTGGGAAGACTTAGGAGGTAGGTGCTGAGTCAGAGGCAGGGCCAATAGCCTGACTGAGGCCCTACTGTCTCTCACTTCCAGGCTAGGCCTCCAGCAGCTGCAGCTGGTACGGGGCCCCCATCGGATCCTGCTGACAGCGCAGGATCTCACCTTTCTCCAACGGACCCCCGGCCGGCAGGTGGGTGGGCACACCTGGGCAGGGTGGACAGGTAGGCAGAGGGGCAAGCTGAGTCTGGCCTCTTGACCACCCTGGCACCTGTCCCAGAGGCTGCATGTGGACGGTGGAAGTGAGTCAAGAATCGTGGTGGAAGGTGAGAGCCCAGGGTCGGTGATCCAGGGGTCAGCAAGGAGCCTACCAGCCCTCCTGGAGCATACCAATGTCGCCCTGTACCAGGTGAGGGCTGTCATCACCCCACATGAGGCCTAGAAGGCTGTGACCTGTTTGGAAGAAGCCAATCAAAGACACAGTCTTTGGCTTCTGGGGTCCCCTTCTGTTGGGACTTTCCTGGTTCCCCTAGCGCATAGACGGCAGCTCCAGAAAGGGGAACCAGGACACCTAGCTCCCACCAGCATGGTTCATGGGCTGACCTTGGGAATCACAGTCTCAGCTACTTAGCTTTGGCCTTGGCCCGGATCTCCCACCAACTCAAGCAGTGAGATCTCTAGTCCCTAAATCCCAGGGTGAAGGCAGTACCCAGCCACAGGCACCTCCAGGTAGAAGCTGGGCCTCCAGCCGACAGGGAATCTATGGAGTCAGAGGTTAGACAAGCAAGATAATGGCTGCTGAGAACACAGCCATTTTTCAGATGTCATTAGTCTCAAGTTCAACTACTTACTAATGTGTGGTTCTTTGCCTATGGCTGCCATGACAGCTGAGATTGGCTAATTGTTTCCATAGGAAGCAGCACAAGGCTCTTGTTGCTTATTTTCCACCTTTTGGCCCGGGCCACCCCACCTTTTCCTTTTCCTACCAAAAGAAGGTTTTAATGACGCACAAAACACAATAGCCAACAGGCTGCAGGTGAGGCTGTGCCAAAGCAACCCACCAGGGACCAGAGCAGAGGGCTGGGACCACACTGAGCGCTGGGTCGTGTCCTCTCTTGCACATCTCTAGTCATAGCTTGGGTGTCCCAGGTACCTGAACCCTCCATGGTAAAGCTGGCCTCCAGCCGGAGCCTGCTTCCTAGCTGAATCACTTTAGTCTTCATCTGTTGACGGCCTGGCTTTGCAGAGTCGGAAGCCGAGGCTTGGCCTAGAAGTTACCTACCCAAGTCACAGGGCTCCAGGGAGGTAAAGTGAGGAGTGGGCCTCAGGTCCACCAGCCAGAGCCTGGCCCTGGACCTCCCTGAGTCCCAGAAAAAGTCTGCTTACTGCTCCCATCGACCAGGCTATGCCCAGCTCATGTTGTTGTTTTTTAAGTGTTCATGTCATATTTATTTGTTTGTTCATTTATTTCTTTATTTATACTTTTTTTCACATCCAGACCACGGTTTTCCCCCCTCTTCTCCTCCCTGTCACCCCCTTTTTCTCCCCCCACCAATCCACTCCTCCTCCTCTATTTCTCTTCAGAAAAGTTTTTTGGTTTTTGTTTGTTTGTTTGTTTGTTTTAGTCAGGGTTTCTCTGTGTAGCTCTGGCAATCCTGGAACACGCACTGTAGACCAGGCTGGCCTTGAACTCACAGAACTCTGCCTGCCTCTGCCTCACCCAGTGCTAGGATTAAAGGTGTGCACCACCACCAGCTGACTCAAACTCTTGCTTTGCTTCAACAGGGAGACTGGGTGTGGCTGAAGAAGTTTGAAGCAGGCATGGCTCCTGAGCTGCGGCCAAGTAGCCTCAGCCTCCTGAGGAAGGTAGGACCGTAGATGGCGGGGTGCAGGGAGCCAGGGAGGCACGTGCTCAGGTCACCTTCACTGGTCTGGATTGGTCCCTACTCCCTGGGCATGCTTCTGGCCTCAGAGAGTCAATGCTTTCATTGTTACCACTGCCTAGTGACAGCGTCTCATCAGTTAGCCATCAGCCATCACCTTCACACACATAGCATCCCTCAAGCCATGTCAACGTCCCAGCGTAAGCCTCTCCATAACTGTGTGGCACAGCTCTTCCTCCCCCAGCAATGGAATCTGGGTACCACCAAGGGTCCTCAGCCTGTCTGCCTCCCTGTATCCATCCCTGCACCTGTTTACTCATATGCAGGGCAGAATTCTGGGCTTAGAAGAAGGGGTTCTGTTTCCTGAGGGAGCTTCAGTCACCATCATGGACTACATAAGCACCTTCCCCAAGGATTGTCACCATCAAAGAGGCACATGGGAGAGAGGGCGGAGACCAGGAAGACCTCCTGGTATCCTGCCTCCATGGAATACTGGCTTCCCTGTAAGGCAGAGCCAGTACTACCCAGTCCAGGAGGGTTTTGAGGAGGACAGGATATGTATAGAACAACTTCGCAAGTGGCATGCCTTTGAGAAATGGGGAATTTCATAAAAATTGTAACTTCTGTTATTTTTTATTATACCTAGCATCAGCTCTCTGAAATGAAATTCGGAGAGATTAAGTGTCAGGGGCAATTAGGCATTTCTCTTATGGCCAGTGGGAGCAGCTTCTCTAAGACAGAAAGGTCTTACGTGGGAGGTCAACCAAGTTTGGATGCTGCTTGGGGGTAGCCACAGAACTTCTTGGAGCCTCTATTGTGCCATGCTGGTATCTGCTGGTGTATAATAGTGTACTCTAAAATGCAATGGCCAAAAACAACGATGCTTTTCTACCTCACACTTTTTTTGTAAGAAATTTGGTTAGGACTCAGTTGGGCAGTTCTGTCTGATTTTGTGATGGGTGGAGATGGATCTATGGGGCTCAGCTATCAGAAGTTGGCAAGCCATGGCCTGCGGGTCACATCTGACCCACTGCTTGTCTTTATAAATAAGTCAGGACACAGCCACACTCTCTCCTTTGTGTGTTTTCTCTAGCTGCTTTCCCACCACAGTGACAGGAGTGAGTGTGTGTTACAGAGATGTTCAAAGCTTAAAATATTTATTATTGGGGCCTTTTTAGAAAATTGGGTGGTTTCTTGGTCCAGGGGGCTTAAAGAGCTCCATTCACGGGCAGGGCTGGTGAGGACTGAGCCCGAGGGATCTGACTTCTTCCTTATACTCTAAAGGCCGTCTATTGGTCTCTCCAGACTCAGGGAGGAAGACCATGCAGGCATTCCTCCCTGTGAAGTTGAGTTCCAAGCCATCTTTGTGAAGAAGGCCTTGCCAGACAAGGGTTTGATCTGTCCAGGCTGGGCCCTCCTTGGGGAGGTTGCTTTCCTTCACTGCAAGCAGGAGCCCTTCTGCTCTCCATCCTGTGGACTGTGGGGGAGGGAGAGGATCGGTAGTGTTCAGATCAATGGCATCAGTCAGGTTGAGAAACAGACCCAGACCTGACTCTGTGGAGGTACCTACAGCTCCTCCATGCTTCCATCCACGATGCTGCCACTCATTGTTCATTCATTCATTCACTTTTCTACCCATCTATCCATTTATCCATCAGTGTTTCTTCATTCATTCATTCACTCTTCTACCCATCTATCCATTTTTCCATCAGTGTGTCTATCTGCCCATCCATCCACCTATTCACTCACCCAGTCCCTGGCCATCTCTATTCATCTACCCATCAGTTCATCCATTCAATTATCTACTCACCTATTGACCCATCTATCTACCCACTTATCCCCTTGTCCATCTGCCCATTCATCCACCTATCAGTTCACACCATCCACACACCCCATTACTCATCTGTCTATCCCGGGGCCTTGATGAAGGGTCCCCAGGGGCCTCTATGGTGCCTTTTGCCTCTGCAGATGCGGGAGATGCGGCATGAGAATGTTACTACCTTCCTGGGCCTTTTCGTAGGCCCTGAGTTCAGTGCGATGGTGCTGGAGCACTGTTCCCGCGGCAGCCTGGAGGACCTGCTGCGGAATGAGGCCCTGAGGCTGGACTGGACCTTCAAGGCTTCCCTGCTGTCTGACCTGATAAGAGTGAGAACCACCCCAGGAGCGAAGAGCCAAGGGGAGGGGTGTGAGAGGGGACAGGCTCAGATTTCCCACAGCTTTCAAATCTGATAACGCTGGGCTGGAGAGACGGCTCAGCAGTTAAGAGCCTGACTGCTCTTCCAGAAGACCCAGGTTCAATGTTAGTATCAACAAGGCAGCTCACAACTGTCTGTAACTCTAAGATCTGAAATCTGACAATGCAAAAAAAAATAAATAAATAAAAATGGGTTGAGGCCATGGTCCTTCTCACTCCTCATGACCCCATATGTCCCCTCCCAGGGTATACGGTATCTGCACCATCGGCATTTCCCCCATGGGCGCCTCAAGTCCAGGAACTGTGTGGTGGACAGTCGTTTTGTGCTCAAGATCACTGACCATGGTTATAAAGAGTTCCTGGAATCTCATTGTTCTTCCAGGCCACAGCCAGCCCCAGAAGGTCAGTTGGCAACAGGGGGCCCCCAGTAGGGTGTGATATATTGGTGTGTGTGGAGTAAGGAGGGGGAGACATGTACCTTCTGCTGAGAGTCTCCAGTGCCCCACAGTTTCTATGTCAGTACCTGGAATTGGTGGGGTTTCTGATCTGGAAGAACCTGAGGCCCTTAACCTAGGTCCTCTCAGGTGCAGAGAAGGCACCAGGAGACCCTTTCCTGTGATTGCAGAGCTTCTGTGGACGGCTCCTGAGCTGCTGCGGGGCTCCGGGAAGGCCAGCTTCCAAGGTGATGTCTTCAGCCTGGGCATCATCTTGCAGGAGGTACTCACCCGAAGCCCACCCTACTGCTCCTGGGGACTCTCAGCAGAAGGTACGTGTTCCCCTCTGTCAGGGCTCCCTGGACCTCAGACTGCTCCTGCAGTTGCCCCCACCCCTGCTGCATTCCCACCTCACCATGTCTGTCCAGTCCCAGAGATCTGTCCTTACAGATTTTCAGGGGACCTTAGTCACAAAGGTGGGGCAGGGGCACAGCTGAGCTCTTGATGGATGGTCTTTTAATTCATAGAGGCCTGGCCTTCCCTTTCCTCCACCAAAGTTCTGCCCATTTCAGGCCTGGGTTTCAGGGGTCAGGGAGGAGTGAGATAATAGACTTTGGGGGCTATTTGGTCTCCGTACCTCACATCTGCCTGCTGTGGAAAAGAAGGACCACCCTGATGGGGTCCCGTGTTTCCAGGTAAGGCCCTCCAGGTAGAACATCAACCTTTGGGCACAGGGATCATGGACCTTCAGATAGGGCTCAGTCCAAGCCTGCTGCTTCCTGGGATGTGCTCTCTCCAGCCTTGGAAAGTACAGGATCCAGAGCTGAGCTTTAGGAACTAAGCCTAAAGCTGCTTCCATAACCATTTGCCCCACAATTTTGAGTAAATCCCTTTTCAGTCTAAGCCTCTGTTTCCTTATCTGTAAAATGGGCACCAGGGGGCCTGCCTCACAAAGTCATTCTGTGTGCAGCTTTGCACTCTGGATCAGGGACCTGAAATATGGTAGTTGCTCAGTAAAATCTGCCTGGGTGGTTTGGGGATGGGCTAATGGGAGTCTCGGATGCCTGTGTGCACAGGGCCCTTTGGGAGTTTCAAGGCACTCTCTGTAGTGCTCCATCTGATGCCCTGGGAGGTGACCGATGAGCCTTTTCTTAAGAGACGATTTAGGTGATCCTCAAAGAAGGGCAGGGGCTTCTCAAGGAGAGGGGTGGGGTTTGGCTGGTGGTCTCCTCATCCAGCACGACATTCGTAGGGACCAGGTGAGCAGCCTTCGACACAGAAGCCAGTACTGTTGAGAACAGAGATGCAGTGGATGTGAACAGTAGCCCTGGCCCAGCAAGAAGACCCGGGGACCAGCCCAGGGCCATTGTTTTTATCATGCTTGTATCATTTATCCTGGAAGATTCTGAAATCCAGGTCTGGGAGGACGGCTCAGCCAGCAAAGTGCTTGTCATTCAGTCATGAAGACCCGAGTTTGGATCCCCAGCATCCACATAAAAAGCTGGGTGCGGTGGCACAGCGCTAGGGAGGGAGAGACAGGAAGAGCCCTGGAGATTGCTGGCCAGACAGTTTAGCCGAATTGGCAAGCTCCAGGTTTAGTGAGAGAGGCTGTCTTTAAAAATAAGATGGAGGTCGATTAAGGGAGACACAACATCGATCTCTGGCCTCTACATGTGTGCCATCCGTGCACATGCACCCCCCCAACACCTCCCCGCAACCCCCCCTACACAGATTGCTGGAGCCTCCACACTGTCTTCAGCTTTTACTATCTGCTGACTGCAGAAACACCTGATGACAGACGCTATTCAGAAATCTGCGATGCTTTGAAATGGATTTACATTTCATTCATCACAATGCAGTCTGCATGCTTTTAAAACACAGCTGTGTGTGTGTGCATGCTCTATATCACTTCCATCTGCACGCACTTCTTTGTAAGCACACAGCCTCTCAGTGCCTGTGGTCTGAGGCCCTTGGAGTCTGATGCCTGAGGCTGGGACCCTCTAGACAGGCTGAGTGGAAATCAAGCCTACTGTCGTGTCTGCTTTTTACTGGCCTGTATTGGTGCCCCCCTTCACCCTGTGAGCCTCAGTGTACCTGTTTATAATGTTGGTCATTAATAGCCAGTGTGTGGTAGCACAGACCTGTCACTTCGGCATTCTGGAAGCAGAGGCAAGAGGAAGCAAGTTTGAGTACAGTCTGAGTGAGCTGCATTGTGAGTTTCAGACAAGCCACGGACTGCCCTGTTTCAAAAACACAACAACTAAGGCTAGGGATGTAGCTCCTCAGGATGTAGCACTCAGTAGAGTGCTAGCTTCCCATGGACAAAGCCCTGGGTTTGAACCTCAGCATCGTATAACCAGGTATGGTGGTGCATGCCTGTAGACTTGGGATGCATGAGGATCAGAAATTTAAGATCATCTTTGGCTATGTAATAACTTTGAGGCCAGCCTGAGAGAGACCCTGCCTCAAACAAACAAACAAACAAACAAACAAACACCTACCCCAAAACATAAAGAGACAGTGATCTTTCGCTATTCCCAACAAAGTGGCCAACCTCTGGTGGAGAGTAGGCACTGTAGAGGAAGAGGCCTCTGAGCCTCACAGGCTTCATGAGGGGAGGTTCCCAGGCCTTCTGGGAGGTTACCCTGCTACGGCCCAACCCGTATAGAATGTACATGGATTACGGAAATCCCACATTGATCTGAGGGCTCAGACCCGGAGTGCTGAGCCCAGTCCCTCTTCTTCTCAGTCTTGATGAACTCTTGGCTTTGCCCAGAGGTGGTTGTCAGGGACGGGGTGTGGGACTGAGGCATGGGGGTGGTAGAACCAGAGAGCTAGAGCACCGGGCTCTGTGGCCTTGATGTGTGGGCCTCACCCGGAGCAGGAGTGTCTTGGGTGATGAGGGCTGTATTCGAGTCACTCTTGTGAGGAGTGGTGTAGTCACTGGGTGTTGGGACAGGTATGGAGAGCTATGCTGTCAGGTTTCAACCACAAGGGTGGGAATCGCCAGTGACAGAACAGCAGCCTTGGGGAGAGCCTGCTGGGTGCCAGCCACTACCTTCCCCACCTTCTCCCTCAGCACCCCTCAAGAAGAGGCCCTCTGACCCCATTTCACAGATGAGGAGACTGAGGCTGAAGGGATTAATTGCCATCTTCTCCACCAGTCCATAGAGAGTGGTAGCAGATTTGGAACTGAAACTCAGCTCTCCTGGCCCAAGTCTGAGACCCTTCCTCTGGCCACGGCTTGAGGCAGATCCAGGAGAAGAGCAAGGCTGTGTGCACTCCAGCTGTGCAGGAGACATGGAAAGTCCTGAGAGCATTCCTAGGGCCCAATTCCCCCTTCCCTGCTCTACCACAAGACCCCTCCCATAATCCCTCAGGGCATCTTGACCCAAGGTAACCATGGGGTTTGCTGCAGAGATCATCCGGAAGGTGGCATCTCCTCCTCCTCTGTGCCGGCCACTGGTGTCCCCTGACCAGGGGCCCCATGAGTGCATCCAGCTGATGCAGCAGTGCTGGGAGGAAGCTCCGGATGACAGGCCAAGCTTGGACCAGATCCATACGCAGGTCAGTGCTCCCCAGGGGCGCAGCTGCTTCTTAGCACTCCTGCCCACAGGCCTGGCTTCACCCAGTGCCAGCCTCATGCATTTCCAGGGCCCGGAAATGATGGGTAGTCATAGGACACAGGCCAGCAGCTCCGCTCTGAGGAGGACAGTCGTAGAGAGAGTGCCGTGTTTGCCAGTGCTATCCTGAGTGTCCAGCCTTTTCTCAGTCACTCCATATTCAAGGCAACGCTCTGAAGCACATTGCCATGGTCTTGGCAGAGATGAGTTCCTAAGGGACCTGACCAGCTGACCTGGCTGTGTGTCTGAAGAGCTGTTGGGGAGCCTCACCCAGGATCCAGGCCTCCTAGAACCTGAGCAGAGCAGCCTTTAGTGACTATGGAGACAACCTTGCTTCCCAAGTCAGTGAGGAGGAGATTAGATAGGCTCTGGGGTCCCCCTGGCCTGATTTGAGAATGCAGTTGGAAGGCTGAGACAAGCCTGCACATGTCCTCAGAGCTGTGTGGGCCTGACTGAGCAGGGTAGTGCTCCTCCGGGGCCAACCCATCAAACCCAGGGGCACAGCACTGCATCCTGTTCTGGTCTCATAGTCCCCAGCCACAGCACTGTTACCAAGGTGAAGTTCAACAGGTCCGAGGGGCAGGTGAGGAGGGACAGAAGCAGCAAGGCAGACGGAGACAACATACGGGGCTCCTTGGGACATTGCACGCTGTAGCATCGTGGGTAGCACCCACTTCACAGATGACCATCTGGAGTTCAGAGTTCACAAGCTCCAAGGGGCACAATGATGGGGAGGGGGTAGATGTAACTCATGAATGAGCCAAAGGTTCCTAAAACACCAGGCTGCCACCTTCCTGGGGAGGATAGAAGTCATCCTAGCTAGAAAGCCGGGGGAAGCGGCACTGGCCCTGGGTGAAGGGTGACTGGGAGAAAGGCCGCTGTCCGAGGCCCATGGCAAAGAAGGCTGCATGGACGCGCACTGTGCTTGGCATGATGAAGGTGGGATTGCATCACACATCAGGAAGGCCTGGGGCAGAAGGGCCCACCCTACTCAACTTTCACCTGCTGTTTTGGGTGACTAACCTCCCCTGTTCTCTTAGCCTCCGTGTGAGGGCTGGGAAGAGGCTTCATTTAGGGCCACAGTGTCCTGATATGAAGACTTCTGTCTGTTTGGCAATGGTAGTAGCTGTGTTTCTTTAGAACAATGGATTTAAGCCTCTGTTGTCTGCCTGGGCATTGGTGGATTGTGTGCTCTATGTTTCCATTTTGGTTTTGTTGCTAAGAAGCTTATCTCTAAACAATGATCGGTTTCTACATGCAAACCTCACTCCTGGGTTTAACCTTTTATTCCCTTAATCTTTAGTTGTCTTTGGTCCTAATGCCCTCAGATATTTAGAGAGGTTGAAGTAAAATGGAATTTTATATATTCTACTTATCCATTTGTCCATCCTTCCACTCTGTCTGTCCATTCATCACTTATCCATCACTCATCCATCCATCCACTCATCATGCCCCCCATTCATCCATTTGCCCATCCATAATGACTCTATCCATCCATCCATCTGCCTTTGAGAGGAACACAGAGTACCCTGCCTACAAAGTCACTACGAGACCACATGTAATCTAGCTGTATGTCTGTCGATGATAATGCTTGTCCAGACACAAACTCCTCTGCTAAGCTTCTGTTCCTACTTACCCACCCCAACCAGAGGTCCCCCCACAACCCTCTGCGCCCCTGTGTCCTGCTGATTCACATATCTGCCGCCACTTCAACCCATCTCCCCAGGCAGAGTTCTGCTTGGCTCACTCCCCAGCTGTGGGCAGGGGGCACTGATCCTTACGAGTGAAACTGAGACCTTGTTCTCTCTCCAGTTCAAAAGCATCAACCAAGGCGAGAAGACTGTGAGTGTTGCTGAATCCATGCTGCGGATGCTGGAGAAGTATTCCCAAAGCCTGGAGGGCCTGGTCCAGGAGCGGACTGAGGAGCTGGAACTGGAGAGGCGGAAGACAGAAAGGCTGCTCTCACAGATGCTCCCTCCGTGAGTGGCCCGGGGATGCGAGTGTGCCTCTAGTCTACTTTCCTCCGGGGCTCTAGAACTCGGGACATGCTCAGAGAACCTGGCCTCCAATTCATTTCTGCTTACTGTGTGAGCATACACACACACACACACACACACACACACACACACACACACACACACACACGTGCCTGGGGGCATGGAGGTCTTTGCACTCACAGACACACACTAGAGGAGTGGTTCTCAACCTTCCTAGGGCGTGACCCTTTAATACAGTTGCTCGTGTGTGATGACCCCAACCGTATGATTATTTTTGTTGCTACTTCAAGTCTGTAATTTTGCAACTTTTATGAACATAATGTAAAGATCTGTGTTTTCCCATGGTCTTAGGTGACCCCTGTGAACCGTCATTTGACCCTGCAAAGGGTCTTAGCCCACATGTTGAGAACCACTGCACTAGAGGAACCTAGAATGTTAAGCACACAGGGTTGTTCTTCAAGGAGAAGAATACAAAACCCAGACTGGAGCAGACATGCTTTCTAGCCTGGTGACTTTTGTAGCAGAGCTGGTACCTGACCCTCTCCCAGACCTTCTCATAAAATTGTCTTCCTCAGTTGCTCTATAGAACCCATCTTTATGGAAGGCGTCACATGCACTTTACAAAGTTTCAACCTAGTCAGGTCTCATCTGTACTTAGCTTACTTTGTTCCTCAAAGAGATGCTGAACATGTGGGGCTTGACCCTCAGAGAAGTTGGGATTTTTTATTTAAATAGAAGCAGAGGGTAGGAGTTAGATCCTCTCACCCAGGAGTCTCAACCGTAAGCGGGAGAGTGCAATAGCGTGGATTCTTCTTAGTCTTGTAAGGCATTTTATACGATTATTGAGGTGTCTGTTAAAAATCCAAAGGAGCAAAATATTTAGAGCAACAGCTCTGTGGCTTTGTACAGGTGACTGTACAATTCAGTCCTTGGTTTCCTGACTAAGGAACAAGGAGCATAAAATCCTGTCAGTCAGTTTGCGATCTGAACTGCAGTAATGCATTTCTTGGACCTCTTTAAGAGGACTTTAATAAAGAGGAGGATCCTCCAGACTTGCTGAGGGGCTGAGGGGCTCCCACCCTTGCTCAAGTGGTGGCGGTGGCGCTAAGGAGTTGCCCTTGAGGCTGTCCCTGGCTCCTCATGCCCAGCTCGAGGCTCCAAGCTCCAACCATGCCCCAGACCCCCTGCCTTTCCCCAAGATGCAAAAAGGGAAAACACTGAGGGAAGAAATAGTGATCCAAAACTTACAAGGATGGTAAGCCTTTAGACTCCCGGGGGCAACCCCCAGCCCAGAATCAAGGGAGAAATTGACCCAGTATGGATTTGCCAGTATGACTTGACCTTTCATGGGGAAAAATTAAAACAGGCCCATGTTCTAGTACAGGAACAATTACAATTAGGACATATAGAACCTCCAGTCAGTCCTTGGGATTCCCTTCTCTTTGTAATTCACAACAAAAAAACAACCAAAGAATAATTTTCAACTGTTACATGATCTCAAGGGCATAAATGCTATTATGAAAACAGTGGGCGGCCTCCAGCCAGGGCTCCCCACTCCTACTGTGCTTCCTCAAGGAAATTAGATCCTCATAGTTGACTTAAAAGACTGCTTTTTCTATATTCCTTTACATCCTGATGATAAGGAATATTTTTGCATTCTCTGTTTCCACTTTATTCAGTCAACAGCCAAGGACCCAATGCCAGTGGAAAATAGCCCCACACGGGGCAACAGTAGTGGGGGTCTCTGTGACCTTTTCAAGCCCCAGAGCGACCAGCCACTGGAGGCAAGCAGGCAGTTTGGGGCAACACCACTCAGGAGTCAGCGTTGGTTCAAACTTCGGGAGTCTGACTCCAAGTTGTTCACTTCAGCATATTTAAGCACAACTCAATCTGGTGAAGAACTACTCTTGCAATGCTTAACTCAATCCTGCATGCACAACAAAGCATGCATACATCTCCTTGAGGAATAAAATAAGCTAAGTACAGATGAGACCTGCCTATTTGAAACTTTGTAAAGTGCATGTGACACCTTCCATAAAGATGGGTTCTATAGAGCAACTGAGGATTATGAGAAGGTCTGGGAGAGGTCAGGTACCGGTTCTGGCCACATAGATTGCACAAAGGTCACCAGGCTAGAAAGCATGTCTGTTCCAGCCTTCTGGGTGGAAATGGGTTTTGTATTCTTTTCCTTGAAGGAACAACCCTGTGTGCTTAACATTCTAGGTTGCCCTAGTGAATGTCTGTGAGCACAAACAGTTTCATGTCCCCTACTCATTTTGGCACTTGAGTGAACATGTATGAGAACAGAGGTCAACATCAAGTGTCATTTCTTAGAATACCTTCCATGTTGGTTTTTTGAGATAGAATTTCTCTTCATGGTCTGCAATTTGGCTGGGCTGACGGGCAATCCTGGAGGCCTTTTGGTCTCTGCCTCCTCAGTGCTAGAATTACCCCTGCATACCACCCTGGACTTTCATGTGTGTTCTGGGAATCAAACTCAGGTCCTCACTCTTGCACAGCATCTTTACTAACTGAACTGTCCCCCTACCCCAGCCTCATTTCTTCCCATTTATCTAACCTACTTTACTAGCCTTTCCCCCATGCACTGGACATTGAGCTATGCAGACAAGTGTTGAGCTCCTACTGCCCACACCTTGGGAGCAAGGAGTAGCCACAGAGCTCCCAGATCACTGCCAAGAAAGTCAGGACAGGTCTGTACAGCATAGCTGGCACACTGGTGTAATCGGAGGCTTTTCTCCACCCCATCCCATTCTGCAATCAATTCCCAAATTATCACTCAGAGGCTTATATTAATTATAAATGTTTGGCTGATGGCTCAGGCTTATTACTGGTTAGCTATAACATTTAAATGAACATATATTTCTTATCTATGCTTTGCCACATGGTTCGTGGATTGTTACCTCATTTTCTACAGGTCTTGCTTCCTTGGTGGTTGGGTGGTGTTTCCCCGACTCCTCCTTCCTCTTCTTCTCCCTGTATTTCTGTTTGGTTTTCCCGCCCAGCCTTATTCTGCCTGGCTGTAGGCCAAAACAACTTTGTTATCAACCAATGAGAGAAACACATATTCACAGCGTACAGATGGACATCCCACAGCACACCGGCCAATGGGGAACAGCCTCCCAACTGTAAAAACAGGGTCCTCACCTGGTCCCTCCCATCCTTTCAGGTCTGTTGCCAATGCTCTGAAGATGGGGACGACTGTGGAGCCAGAGTACTTTGACCAGGTCACCATCTATTTCAGTGACATCGTGGGCTTCACCACCATCTCAGCCTTGAGTGAGCCCATTGAGGTGGTGGGTTTCCTCAACGACCTCTACACGCTGTTTGATGCTGTTCTGGACAGCCACGACGTGTATAAGGTGAGGACAACCAGAGACTCGCCTTTTCTTCCTCCCTCTGCAGTTGCATGCCACAAATTTGTTTCCATCCACATACCTGTGCATTTGTGTCAATTAACCAATGCTGTGTAATGAATAACCTCAAAGTCCAGTAGCATACAATGAAACCATTGGTTGCAAGCCTCAGAATGAGCTGGAAGATACTCCTGACTCACACACATCTCTGGCTAGCTGCAGGCAAGGTGGTCATCTTTATACTCTTAGCTTGGTTTTCTGCATCTCTGGAACCTTGACTTGAGGGATTCAGCTCTGGCTTGTGGTCTCTCTGAGATGGTTCACATGCACGGCTGGGTTCTGAGGGAGGGCAGAAGCCTGCTGCCTTCTTGAGCGCTAGCCTGGGATTGGCACACTGCTCTTCCTGACAAATTCTGTTGGCCAAGGAAGACAATACGGCAACACTAGATGTGGATGGGAGCTGTTGTAGCCACATTGCAGGGATGTGGATCCAAAGAGGGATGGAGAGTGTGTCATTTTGAGTTTATTTGTTCACAACATTCACATGTCCATGGACTGTCTGTTTATCCTTTAACATTTTCATGGGCAAGCCCTTTTGTGCTTGGAACATGGGTACAGAGACAAGCCAGCTCTGGTCCCCACCTTGTGGGGAGACAGACACTAGGAGTCTTGGCAGAGGCACCAAGACCTTCCATGACCTGTTCCTGATGTGTTTCTAGATCCTGGGTTTGGTTCCAGCATGGCCAAATGTGTTGCTTTGGCCAAATATCTTCCCCTCTCTGGGTCTGTTTCCTCATCCGTGGGTCAGACAACCTCCATCCTGGCAGTTCACAGAAGACATAGAAGCATGTGTCAGCTGTGAATGGAAGAGCAAGTAGCTCACTGATTCCTCTGCAGCTCCACTGTGCTGTAGAGACCTCCCTGCATCCCTGCCTCCTGCATCCCTGCCTCCTACAACCCTGCCCCTTATGTTCATCTAGGAGCTGGTGCCCCAGGGCAGCTCCAGATGTGACAGAGAACGTGGAGACGGGGGTCCAGGTGTCATTCCACTCAAGCCCTGTTGGCTTTTATCCTGTATGTGGTCCAGCAACTCCTTTGAGCCATAGCCCTTGGGGGATAGGGCAGGGGCAGAAGCTGGAAGGAGTCAGGGGATGGAGCAGGCGAGCATACTGTATTTGCATTATTTATAGTGTCTGTCCCAGCACTTATGGAGCACCTACTGTATATAGGATGTTGTGTTAAGGGCTTTGTGAGGGAAGTGCTGGCCCTCTAACTTACAGATGGCTTATGTGAACCTGAGGCTTGAACTTGCACTTAGGTCCTCAGCCCCTTGTAGGATGTCACCTTCTTCATGACATAGATTTAGACTCTCTTGGGATAAAGTGGCAGGTCACAATGGCCCCTGCAAGCCCTCTGGAGTTGACCCACCTCTTCTCTGAGTGCCTTTGCTGCAAACCGCTCCTTCTCTGTGGACCTCCACATTTCTCTGAGAGTTCGAGTCTCACACCACCAGACCTTCTCACTTGCTCCTTCCTCTTTCTGGCTAATCTACCTCTTTCCTCCTGCCTGCTCCCCTGTTAGCCATCCTTCCAGTCTCCCATCTGCCTCCAGACATGGTGAGGTGCTCTGGTTGGCACTCTTAAAATTCCTCTTTACAGAACTTGGTAACTTAATCCTGAGGCCCAGAGAGGAAGGAGGCCTGTCTGGAGCAGACAGACAGGAGCAGAGCCAGGAGGAATCGGAGCGTCCACAGGCTACCATGGGCACTAGCCCTGGCAGACAGTACAGGGGGTGACCCACAGAGGCTCTGCTGTTGGGGGCCGTGTGCGGTACTCCAGGCTCCAAGTGGTGTCTGGTGGCCCACACCCCAGCCTCCTGTGGGTCCCACAGGTGTCTCCCTGAGCCCCCGAGCTTTGATCCGCCCTGAGTCACCCTGGCCTGTCTCTCCTGCCTCTGTTAATCTTTCCTCACACATGTATCCCTCCCAGCTCTGAATCACGCCTTGGCTGTGCTCTGAACTCTGGCCAAGAGGCCTGCATCTTCCCGGCAGAGGGAAATGAAATCAAACAAGGCCTGCACAGCCCTCCAGATGCGGGGCACAGCAGGCCCAGTCCCTGTGATGTGTGACACATCTCTCATCACTCCCACCATCTGCCTTGGTTCCTCCCACCACCACCACCACCACCACCACCACCCCCATATCAGCAGCAGGATCTAGTTACAGCTTTGAATCTTCTCTGGTTTGAAAAGCAGCCATTCAAACAAACACTTCCTGCATTTGTGGGGGTCAGGGGAGGGTGGAGGGTGGAAGAGTGGGGTAGGGGTGAGGGTTAGAAGGAGGCGTGGGGTGGGGGTGAAAAGACCACCCCAGCATCACCATCGCTAAGTAAGCACTTTTCTGTGTGTGGTGTGGAACTGAGTGCTGGGACTCAGGGCCTCGGACAAGGCCTGAGGCCAGCCTATAGGAGGACAAGGGTGTGGATACCCAGCTTGGCCTGGGGTGTGGAGGTGTGAGGCCCTGGCCATCTAAGCTATTAAACAGCGTGAACTTGTCCGCCCTCCAAGCCTGAAGCTCCTGTTGTGAGGGTTGAAGTGCCTGTGGTTCAGGACTAGTCTGATGACTAGGAGAGGAAGTTCTGTCTTTCACCCAGTCACAACATAATGCCAGCACTGGCTGACTGCCAGCTCTTCCCTACTCCCAAGCTTCCACTGGCAACCAGGAAGGAAGAAGTATGCATGCCATGCCGAGCAAGTACCTTAGGAGTGGGAGCTTGGCCTGACGGTCTTCACTGCATGCTTCACTTAGCCCTTGGTAGGATGATGTAGCCCTTAACACACGTGAGGCTCAGAGAGGGAAAGATCCCCACCCGAGGTTACACAGTGAGCCAGTGGCACAGTTAGACCCCACTAGCATGCTCACTAGAATTCAGACCTCGAGTCTGCCTCTCTGCTGTAACTGCCCCGCCCCCAGCCACGTCTAAAGGAAGCACATACCTTACAGGCAGTCACTGCCTCTCTTGCAGGTGGCGGATCGTCACCAGGCATCTCTGGGCACACCACCTCTGTGAGGGCCAGCGTGTGGCTGGACTGAGCTCAGAAGTACTGGGCTGTGGGAGGGCCAGCTGGTAAGAGCCAGGGTACATGGCTGAGGTGGGGTGTGGCAGGTGGTGTCCCAAGAAACAAACAGTTCTGACCATACAGGGGTCACAGAGAGGAAACTGTAGCTGCAAGGGAAGCCCTCTACCTGTGCCAGCGGCAAAGCTGGGGTGGAACAGATGGTCTGCTTGGTTACAGAACTTTCTTTCCTTTACCCCCTCCTCCTTTTTAGTGTGTGTGTATGTGTGTGTGTGTGTGTGTGTGTGTGTGTGTGTGTGTGTGTGTGGAGAGCAGAGGGCAACATGTGGGGATCAGTTCTCTCCTTCCACCATAAGGATTTGGAGGATCAAACTCAAGTCACCAAGCTCAGCTTCATGTACTCTTATCCACTAAGTCATTTCAAGCCCCCCACCCCTTCTTCTTTTGAGTCAAGGTCTTTCTATATAGCACAAGGATTGCTGGCCTCAAACTTGCAGCAATCTTCCTGCCTCAGCCTCATGAGTGCAAGGATCACAGACTGCTCCATGCTGCCCTAGAACCCACTTTCTTCCCAGTATCCATGGAAGCCAATAGAGTCGGGACACCAGACTGTCCCTGCTAGGTGCCCTCTTCAGATGAAGCCCTGGCTGGCTGCTGTGTCCTCGAGCACACTGTTTCCTGGGTCTGCTATCAGAGACAGACAGACCTGCCATCTGCCTTATAGACAGAGGCCACCTGAAACTCATGGCTCAGTGCTGAGTGCCTGGGCCTGGAAGTCTGGCAGAGGCTACAGAGTGTGTGAGATCTAGGGCTGAGGGGTGGGCGCTGGGGGCCTCCTGATTGGTGGCTTGTAGGTTTGGTTGTAGCATAGGCTAGTCCAACAGGAGATTGTCGTTTGCAGGTAGAGACCATTGGAGATGCCTACATGGTAGCATCTGGGCTCCCTCGGCGCAATGGGAGTCGGCATGCGGCTGAGATCGCCAACATGGCCCTGGACATACTTAGCTATGCAGGCAACTTCCGGATGAGGCATGCACCTGATGTGCCCATCTGTGTCAGGGCCGGTTTGCACTCAGGTAGGCAGAGGGCTGGGGGCCAGGGCCAGGCTTCCCAGAACTCCCAGGGTGGTGGGTGAACCCCAGGTGCTGCATCTGAGCCTCTGGCATCCAGACACTGCCAGAAAAGCTTTGTGATCCTTGGCTACCTTCTGCCAAAGGATCTAGGCACTCCAGTTTACAAACTTTACTTAGTTCGTGATGGTCTGCCCTTAGCATCTGGTCAAGGGCATCTGATTCCACATGGAGAAGCCATTAGTCTGAGAGAAGAGGCAGAAATCTCCTATATAGACATGGGGGCAACAATGTCTGCTGACCTAGGTGTGGGCAAGGCCTCAGAGCCTCTATGGCCCCTCCCCTCTGTGGCTCCCCCCTGCAGGCTCAAGTGCAGAGTGGAGGCCCCCTTGTAGCCCCAAAGCCCTCACTGACCTCTCCAGTCTCCCTGCTGTGGCTCCCCACCAACTCTTCACCCACACTCAGCTGTAGTTTCCCAGGCCTTCGAACCTGCCCATCCATCTTCCTTTCAAGACATAGGTCAGCTATTGCGCGTCTCTGGGTTGCTTCCCTCACCTCAGTACTGGCTACTGTTTCCCTGTGGCCCACATGGCTGGTCTAGCACATGCACCACCCCTTTGGTGTTGCCATTGACTCCAGACAGCACGCTCCTTAGCTCAAGGCTCACAAAAGGTGGTGTGGTGGCTTGGGGAGGCTGAGGCCGGGCCCTCTGCCAGGCCTCCTGGAGCTCCCTGGGCACATTTGGATTTCAGGGCCCTGCGTGGCAGGTGTTGTGGGTCTCACCATGCCTAGGTACTGCCTCTTTGGGGACACTGTCAACACTGCCTCCCGGATGGAATCCACAGGGCTACGTGAGTATCTTCAACTTCTACCCTGCCCCTGGGGGAAGTCTTTCTAAATAAACCCAAACTGGCTGTGGGAAGCAGTACTCAGTCACCATGTCCCCACCTGGTGGCAGCATACCCTAGGTGACAGACAGCAAGGTCACAAGGTCACAGTAGGAAAGGACATGTGTTCTCTAACTTTCCCTGGAGGTTTTGTTTGTTTGTTTGTTTGTTTGTTTGTTTGTTTGTTTTTGGTGGGGGGTGGTTTCGAGACAGGGTTTCCCTGTGTAGCTTTGCACGTTTCCTGGAACTCACTTGGTAGCCCAGGCTGGCCTCAAACTCACAGAGATCTGCCTGGCTCTGCCTCCTGAGTGCTGGGATTACAGGCGTGCGCCACCACTGCCCGGCTTTCCCTGGAGTTTTTATGATGATCTCATGGGAGAATTAGCAGAGAAGACCATGATTCAAGAGGCAGAAAACCTGGATCCTCACCCTAGCTCTGCAACTGACTTGTCCAGTGACCTTGAGCAGGCTCTGCCTGGAAGACCTCCATGTCCTTCTTTTACAGTGATGTGACCCGCTTCCAGTTTGGGATTTTATTTGGCTGCATGCCAACTCTGTTATGCTAGATCAGCTCCAACACTACCATGTAGATATCTCCAACATGTTAGGCCCTTGCTTGGGGAGGACCTGCTCTGATGGTGAGGAGAAGGCCACCCCAAACTGCCAGGTCTTGTGTGTGTAAACGGTGCTGTATCGTCCTAAGGTAGCTCAGTGCGCACACTGTGTAACTGGGTGTGGTAGCCCCACAGGTAAACACTGTGTGCCAGGGACCTCCCCTTCTAACGCTTCATCAACGTGATTTGTTTTTTCTTGGGGGCTCTTTCAACAACCAGCTGTCTATGAGAGTGAGAGGTTTAGGAGAAAGCATCATGGGCATCATAATTGTGTTGTGACATTCATTGGGGCTAGGGTTGTGGCTCTTAGAGAAGTGGGTGCCACCAGGGAGTGGTGGCTTGCTTTCTGCCTGCCTTTCCAGCTTACAGAATCCACATCAGCCGAAGCACCGTCCAGACCCTGCTCAGCCTGGATGAAGGCTACATGATCGATGTCAGAGGCCAGACTGAACTGAAGGTGAGGGACTGCCCTGGGGACCGTTTCAGCCGGCCAGTTTGTGTGAGCTGGGCATAGAGGTGATCCTCTCTGCTCCCTAAATTTAGAATCAAGAAAAGTTTCTTCAGGGGCAGGCAGAGATGTGGTGGCTACTAGTGATCCACCTGTGTAGTACTCTGGTGCCCAACACACATAACACATATAACACACATAACACATTAACACACATAACACATATAACACACATAACACACATAACACATTAACACACATAACACATATAACACACATAACACATTAACACACATAACACATGTAACACACATAACACTTTAACACATATAACACATGTAACACACATAACACATTAACACACATAACACATAACACACATAACACATACAGCCCTCAGAGCAGTTGTGAAATGAACAAATTACCCTTGTATTACATAGTTGAAGAGATTCAATTAGAAAAGCAAAGACTAGCCCATGACCCAATCTGGTGAAGGCTGCGAGCTCATTGCCATCTCTATAACACTCCTGGGCTTCTGGGCATCCCTCAGAACCCAGATCAGACATCACCTATCACTGTACCTACCCTGGCCCAAGAACATCCCCACTTTCTTCAGTGGCAGTCACAACTTCTCTGTGCACCCATGAACAGCTCTCCATAGTGTGACCCTGGGCTGAGCCTCGCCATGAGATCCTTCAAGGCACAGAAAAGTCTTGAACACTGGCATTTCCTTCCTTTCTTCTTTCCTTTTTTCCTTTCCTTCCTCTCTTTCTCCCTCCCTCCCTTCTTTCCTCCTTCCCCCTCCCTCCCTCCCTCCCTCCCTCCCTCCCTCCCTCCCTCCCTTTCTTCCTTCTCTCTTTCTTTTTTTATGTGATGCTTGATGAAGGCAGTGACTTCTCCTACCTCACCCTCTTCTGCTCCTCCACCCCCAGTTCCTCTGCTAGGGGCAGGCCTGACTAGGAGGCAGGGGCTGCCTAGTTTAAAGGCCAACCCCCTTCCCGGGCTATGACTGGACCTCAGAATCAGGCATTCTCTGTATTCACCTCATGACACTAGGATGATGCCACAGCAGGAGGTGCCGCAGCAGGAGGCACCCACTGAGGGCATGGTCCTCAAGCTTTTGAGGGCCAATATCTGTCTGTGTCACCCTGGGCTTGACAGGGCTGGGGCAGGGGGAAGACATGGGTGGGATGAGCCCAGGGCAGGACTGTTTGACTTGGGGACATGAGCATAGTGTGGTGTGTCCTGAGAAACAGAGGACTGGGTCATAGAAGAACCCAGAGGGGTGGGATAGCATAGGACCTCAGTGTCCTACAGCTCCCACCCACATGATCCCAGGGGAGACAGCAGAGTCTTCTGAGGGAGGCTGGAAGGGAATCTACAGGGTGCAAGCCTCAGGTTTTAGTGCTCCGGGCCTGCCCATCTCTGTAACTGATAGGTATTTTATTATTCAGTCCTCACAATGGCTTTAGGAGATGACAGAAAGCACAGAGAGGTGAAGTAAGTTGGCCGAAGTCACGCAGCTGTCAAGAGGCAGAACCAGACTTCTTGCCTGGAAAGTTTCCTCTGGGCCAGGGCCTCTCACCTCTTCTTCTTTGTTCCAGGGGAAGGGCTTGGAGGAGACCTACTGGCTGACAGGGAAGGTTGGATTCTGTAGGCCCCTTCCTACACCTCTGTCTATCAGACCTGGGTGAGTGAGGAGGGATTCCCCAAAGCCAGAACACACCCCCATTAGAGATGAGTTACTTTAGATTGGCAAAGACCTGATAAGGCCTGAAATGCACATCATTTGCCCTGTGCTAACTAAGCACTGTCTGCACTGGTGGGTGGTCGCTGTGTCTGCAGCACAGCCTGGCTCAGCCAGGCTGTTTGGGGTGCAACTGGGGGGATCCATGATGCTCAGTTGGCCTGCATGAGAGCTTCCTGTATCCCCTCAAAATCTCCACAAACAGACCATCTGTGGGGACACCATACAAGGGCATGCCATGCGCACCCAGCACAGAGGGTCTTTCTATTCTGAGCTGACCTTATTATCATCTTCCACAGTCTTGTGACTCATATTAAAAAGACACCAAAAGGCTGCACAAGGAAGATTCTTCACTGCTTGTGCCTCTGACAGCATACTCTGCCCTGCATCCTTGGGGACACCATGTCCTTCACTGGGGGCCATGTGAACAGTAGCAGGTTGCTCCAACAGGCTGTCCCTCACTCCCCTGCCTGTGTAAGAGCCTCCAGGGGCCAAGGCAGCAGGCATAGGTGTAGCCAAAGAACAGAAGGTCCTGGGACCATGGTGGCCAAGGGGTTCAGTCCACCAGGGGAGGTTGAGCTGGGAATGCACTGGGTCCCTCCCAGATGACCCCACATTGGGTTAAAATGTTCCCTTCACCAGAGCCTCTAACTCAGCGGTTCTCAATCTGTGGGTTACGACCCGTTTGGGGCTCACATATCAGATATTTACATTACGATTCATAACAGTAGCAGAATTACAGCTATTAAGTCATGTTATGGTTGGGGGTCAGCACACCATGAGGAACTGTATTGAAGGGTCTCAGCGTTAGGAAGGCTGAGAACCACGGCTCTAACTGGTTGCTCTTAGCAATTGCCAGGTCTGTCCTCCCCAGTGCATTTTCTGCTGTTTCCTGCAGCTGGACACCTGCTGCTCATGGGCTTCTGAGCTGCCTCCCAAAGCATACCTCAAGTCTCCCCTCAGGGCCTTTGCTCTTGCTGTTGCTACGGCTTAAGGTGTCCTGACATTCAGGTCATTAAGTGTTCATCTTTTTTTTCTTAAGCGCTGGGACCCAGCTCCTCCCTTGAGCCACACCCCCAGCAGCCCCGCCTCTTCCTGTACTTCAGACCTCAGCTCACAAGTTCCCTCAATGCACCCGACCTGGTCACAACTGATGAAGGCCCAGTCACCTCCTGCTGGGTCCCCAGCCAGGCGCTGCCCATGCCCACACTCAGGGAAGCCCTGTCTGCCCCTGACTACCCTGTCCCAGGACTGGGGCCTGCAGGCGTGGCCACCATTTATCAACTGGAGCTCCCTCAGCTGATGGCTTTTCTATTCCTAGACAGAAACTTTAGAAAGTGCCAGGAACATTTTCATCTTCTGGCTCAGGGAGGGAGGAAACCGGAGATTAGATGCAAGGAGTGTTGTTGCCTGACCCAGAGCCTCAGGCAGGCATGGGAAGGTCTGTGCTCAGAGTGAGCGCGCACGTGCACACATACACACAATCACACACGCAGGCACTCATGCACACATAAAGCATCTGCTTACACACACTATTTCCACCAAAAGTCAGGCAGAGATCAGGGACAGAAGCCTGACCCCGACCATGCGGTGGCGTAGCCACTCAGGGCAGCAGAACTCAGAGTCCTGTCCCAGATCACACCTCAGGGAGACCCCCCCCCCACACACACACACACAGCTTCATTTCCCTCTGCCCTTCCTGAACACCATCAAAAGTATCCTGAGGGCTGGGAGTGTGGTTCAGTGGCAGAATGCTTACCTAATATGTGTGAAGCCTTGGGTTTTACCCCCAGTGTCAACCAAATCCCCTGTAGATTGCTGTGAAGTCTTGACTGTCCCTCAGATGCCTGCCTCCTTCTCTTGATCAAAGCAGTGCTGGCTTGGCCAGATCCAGGCACTCTGGGCAGAGCATGAGAAAGTGAACGTATATGAGGGGTGTCCAGGGAACCTTGTCCCAGTGCCTCCCAGAGTCATATCCCAAGTAGGTACAGAGGAGTGGGTGGCCACACAGGCGGATGAGGAGCCACTGTGTGGCCATGAAGAAGACATCACATGTTTGAGCATTGCTCCCACAGTGCAAAGATGGGGAAGATCAACCCGGTGTGCCCAGTGTGCCAGTGTGCCCAGTGTGCCAGTGTGCCCAGTGTGCCCAGGGCAGCCTGCTGCTGTCAGTAGACACAGAGTGGAAGGCATATCTGCCCCCTGTAAAAGCCACCTATCACTATTGTTTCACACTTGTTTCTGATCCTCCTCTTTCCTTTCTCCTCAGAGACCCCTGGCAGGACCGTATAAACCAAGAAATTCGGACCGGCTTTGCCAAAGCACGCCAGGGTCTGGCTGAGCCCAGGAGGTCAGGGGAGGCTGAGCCAGGTCCCTGATAGGAAGTTAGTGGTTGGACCCAAGGCAGCCAAGATGCCCCAACCCCACCCCACTCCCACGAGGAATGCCTAGTCAGCTCCCTGGTGATCCGCCACCCATGAGGGACTGCTGTCTTCCCCTTACCTCCTGCCAGAGAAACAATAAAAGTAGAAATACTCCCTTCCACCCCGCACTTCTTTACTCTGAGTTGGACAAGCCATTTTGATGCAGAGAGCTCACTGTTTCCAAGCCCCTGGCTCCTCTGGAGGACCCTGTCCCCACCACATGGCTAAGGGGCAAGGCAGAGTAAGGCGGGATGTGCTCCAAGTGGCACAGCTCTTCTGGGAAAAGTAAAAGCCAGGCAGGTGAGGGCTCCTCAGACCAGGATGGCGCCACACCCTTCCCCCATCACAGCACACAGAACCTGTGTGCTATCCTCTCTAAGAGTGCTTCAAGTATATCCTTGGGCCCTCAGGAAGCTCCCAGCCCTGCCTATTCTCCTGCCTCATCAGAACCAGCCTACAACGTCAGCAGCTGGGAGCACTGTGCTGAGAGTCCAGTGTGTGCTCCCAGAATCTCAGGATGGGGAGTGGGGGAGGGGCTGCCAATTCCTTGGCTGTCAGGTTCAGAAGAAGAAAGGAAAAAGCCCAACTCATTAAACTATGGCACATCAAAGAATGCTCCCCAAATCCCTGAGGGTTCTTTCAGAGCCAGCAAAATCAGGCACACATGTAACTCATTTCCCCACGAGGGGAGAAGCCTGGGGCAGGGGCGGGGTGGGGGGAGGGAGCCACTAAACAAACTCTCCTTCAAAAGATCCCATGGGAGGGGGAGCTGCAGGATTTATCCTGAGGGTTCTGGGAAACCCTGTCTAGGGTCACTGCGTCCAGAGTCCCTCTACCTGGCCCTCCTACCTGTGTGACTTTGGGTGTATTTAAACAAGGACCATGAAGACCTTCTGCCCCACCCAGCATGCTCCTGCTGCTGTCTACCTAAATGACCTTTGCCCTTTCCAACACCCAGCAAACCCCTACACACCCATCAAAACCCACCCGAAAAGCCCCGTTCTCCTCCTCTTGCTACAGTCCTCTCCCCACCCCTTCTCTGAATGACTTAGCAGTTGCTATGGCTGCCCTTTCCATCACGGGGCAGCAGCCTTACTCAGCCCGTTAAATGCAGCAGATCAAGGACACAGGTATTGATCATCTGCTATACATAGTCTCTGGCCAGCCTTGAGGTTTGGGGGAGAGGGCTCGCAGCTCCTTAGTGAGAAGCCAAGGTCCCTACGCCAATCCTGGCTCCCTTCGAAGGGTCTAAGTTCCTAAGTCCCTCTTTCCAGACCCTCGCGCGTGTCCTGTTCCAGGCTCCAGTCTCGGCAGGATGGCTCTCAAGATGTCCACTAGGGGGCAGGCAAGGCATTCCAGAAACAGACGGCCTTTTCTGCTATAGGCTCCTGGCTCCCCCAACTGCCTGGGGACCCCACCTGACCACTGAAGGGCAGTGAGAGATGGCAATGTCCTGTCGCCAGGCAGAAGGCCTGGGGGCACTGAGAGGCATGTGTCAAAGGGTTTACTGAGCTTCCATTAGTCATACTTCCTACCAAGTGACAAGTAGGTACTGCTCATTTTCAGCACTTTCCCTGGCTTGTAAGGCTTATTGTACCCTCTCCTGGGAGGCAAGCCAGATTGTTTCCTCCACAGACAGGGAGGCACTCAGTGACAGGCCCTACCACTGATGGCTTTGACCTTCCTTGAGGAGTCCCAGGTCTCCTGACTGTGCATGGTCTAGCCAGACTGGTGGTGTCCCTGTCCTCATCCTGTGATCCCCTGCTCTCTCTCCATCATACACCAATCACCCACCCAGTCAATCCACCACAGTGGACTCCACCCTTTAGCTTTTGGGGGATGAGATGGGGATGGAACCCAGGCCTGGGCACATGCAATCCTCCCATCTAGATTTTTCCATTGTCCTAACCTCCAGAGTTGTGAGGACGGTGGCCTCCCTCAGGCCACTTGCCGCCAACCTGTTCCAGTGTGCCTGCAGTACAGACTTCACACACATGTGTGTGTCACTTTTCTAGTTAGCCCCACTGCTGGTGGCTACGAATCTCCACCAAAACACCCTGCCAGCAGCCCTCTGCCCCCTGCCTGTCGGCCCTCCCCATCTTTGTGGCTCTCGCATCCCTTAGTCAGCTAATTCCAACTAGAAGGTTGAAACTGCAAAAAGAATCCCTGCCAGTAGGCTCTGGAGACTGTCCCCAGTCCCCGCTGAGTCAGGTGGGGGGTATGTCTAGCTTGATAACATCACCATATTTACCCAAACTTTCTCGGGGTTGTCATGCTTGGAGTGAATGAACGGGGCCTGGCACCAGGCAGAGAATTTTCTCCATCATCTTCCTCTGTGTCTGCTCTGAAACTGGATCCAACTTCCCAGTGGTCCCTCTGAGAAACAGGGAGCTTTTGAAGATCTCTGGGTGCCCTAGAAGAAAGTCACCACCGGTCACCACACCGTCAAGCTCGGCAGACTCCTGGCCACGACAGTGCTCACCAGAGCTCCTCCTCGGCAGTACTTTTCCCCTCTGCTGCCTCTCACCACCACTGGTCACCAACTCCTCTGTGGACCAGTGCCTGGCCTCAGCCTCCTGCATCTTCCTGGTTACTAGGAATCACTGTAGAACTGGCCACAGAGGCCCAGCAACTCGTGTGTGTGTGTGTGTGTGTGTGTGTGTGTGTGTGTGTGTGTGTGTGTGTGTGTATGTGTGTGTGTGTGTGTGTGTAGACAGAGGTTGATGCTGATGTCTTCCTTGACCTCTCTCCATTTTAGTTTTTGAGACCAGGTCCCTCACTGTACCCAGAGTTTACTGATTAGGCTAGACTGCCCGGCCAATGAGCTTGAGTCTTGGACTCCCCATTGCTAGGATTAGAGGTGCATACTAACACATCTATCTTTGTATGGGGGTGCTGGGGATCAGAACTCAGGTCTTTGTGCTTGCATGGGAAGCACATTACTGGCTTAGCCATTCCCCCAGCCCTAAGGCCTGGACTCCTTGAAGGCTTGGCATTCTGCTGGACTGGGCATACTGCGAGGCTCTCATGGACAGCCCATAGAACGCCTTTCAAGTCACCAAACCCAGGAAGTAACGTGGATGGAGTGTGTGGAACTCCATCTTCTCCATAGTCCCATGAGGTAAGCAGGGGCCAGCTTTTTAGATGAAGGCATTCAGGCTGGGTTCAAGGTCACCCAGCCACCCCATGGCAGAACTGAACCTCAACTCTAAAGCCACCTGGCAGACCCACAAGCTACAGAGTAATGAAGGGACATGGGCAGCTCCACCTCCCATCCCCCACCCCCAACAGGGAGATAGAGTGGGGCCCCAGTGGTGAAGTGGGAACATTCTGGAATGAAGGCAACGGAGGAACCAGTTAGGCCTACACAGATGTCTGCATGGTGGATAAAGGAAGTAAGGAGAGCACTGGGGACAGAGATCGAGGTCGAGCCAATAGCATGTCAGGCTGTGGGAGAGCAAAGGGAAGGCCAGAGACGCAGGACGATTTAGGCTTCTGTCCCTGTGTGCACCAGCAGCCTCCACAGTCTCTCTCTCATGCCCCCACAGTGCCCTTTCCTGGCTCCTGAGCCCAAGAAATACAGACACAAGGCACCCCTTTGGGCCACTTTTGCAGGGTCAGCATGGAGCCCCCTGGGAAGTTCCTCCAGCCCTTGCCTCTGGAATTTTCCATGAGAGAGAGGAGGTGGGGAGGAGGGAAGCAGAGAGGGGGGAGCTGGAGAGGAAAGAGAGAGGGGGACTGGAAAGGGCTTTTGGTGGAGATAACTGGGCAGGCTCGGGAGAGCAGGAAGGAGAGAGGGGACAGAGGAGGACATGTGTGGGTGTGTTCTTTGGAAGGCGGAGTGAGCAGTCCAAGAGACAGGAAAATGGCAAGGGTGGTGTGAGCCTTACTCCCAAGTGCTATCATAGGTCTTCACTCAGGGGGGTGGCCCGGTCCATGGCTGCCACGGGGACATAGGAACAGGAAGGGGACCTTGGACTAGAAAGCTGTCCTGGGGAAAGGTTCCAGGTTCAGAGCGGGAGGTGGGAAATAAGAGAAGACAGAAGGGAAGGAGGCAGACCAGTGGCTGAGGAGCTGGGGACACAGTCCATGCATGGTAGCATTGGCCTGAGGACATTGAGGAACTGGAGGCAGAGGTAGGGAGCAGGAAGACAGGAGAGCAGCGAGTTCTCTTCTAGGTTTGGCTAGGAAGGGGCTGAAAAGAGGGCTCTGTCCCTACGGGTGGAAAAATACACAGGCAGAGCAACTGTCTAGAATGTTCCTTCCTCGGGGTCTGTGCCTGCCAGCAGGCAGCTCAGCCAGACTACCAGGAGGCTGGGCAGACCTGTGAGACCCACCTGGACAAGGTCAAGTTTGTTCTGGGGAATGGAATTGAGACCTCAAAGCCCAGTGTCCTGCCTGCCTGACACACACAGGAGTGACAGCCAGCAGGCAGGAGCCACATAGCCTGGAAGAGGCCAGACAGCAGAAGCCCTTCAGGCCCCATAACCACGTCCAAGCTTCCAGATCTGAAAAAGAACAGCTTTGGGAGGTCAAGCATCCATTGATGAGTCCAACCTCCTTGTATCTGCCTGGATTAGTCACAGCATCCCCAGGGCTGCTGCAGTCTGACTGATGCCCAAACATGTCTTCTCCCCTCATCCCCTTAGGTACCCCAGGAATCAGCCCTAGTAAAAGATAACTTGGTTATGTGTGGTCTAACACTTAGAAAATCTGCTCATGGACCCTGAAGATGGCTGCCCAGTTCCTATGAACTGTGTACACTGTGTGTACAGTGTACCTGTGTGTCTGAGTATGTGTATGTTTGTACATGCAGACAAGAGGCTTTTCTGCACATCTCTGGTATATGAACCAGGGCTTTGGGAAGCAGGGACATCTTGTCCCTCTGTACACATAAGATGTGGGCCATGGTTTGCATTCTGTATCTAATGTATGAGCATGCATTATGTGTGTTCAGTGTATGTTTGTGTTCTGCACAAGTCACGTATGTTTGTATTGGATTTGTGTAGTGTATGTATCTCTGTGTGGTGACTATGTGGCTTCTCTCTGTGTGATATATATATACATGTTTGTGTAGGTGCACACACATGCTTGCATGTGTGTGTGAATGCCAAAGATCAAAGCTGGGTGGTTTCCCTGGTCATGCCTCACCTTATTTATTTATTCATTTTTGAGACAAGGTCTCTTACTGAGCATGGATTCAGCTAGACTAGCTAGCCAGTGAGCTCCAGAGATCAGCTTATCTCTTAACCTCCTCCATTCCTCAACTCCCATCCCCCAGCCCAACCCAGGACAGAGATGTATGCCAGCACACCCAACTTCGGTTCTGGAGACCCAAGCTCATGCCCTCACCCTTGATCAGCAAGCACTTTACCAACTGAGCTGTCTCCCCAGCCCTGAGATGGCTTGGCAGGGCATCCCTGTGAGAGGTTGGTGATGTTGCGTGCCTGTGTGACATTTTGTGTGAGGTAGCAGGCTCTATGTCTATGGAAGTGTTCCTGAGGTTTCTGGCTGCCTCTGAGGCTGTGTGTGGGAAGCACATGTGTGCAGGGGTTGCTTGCGGACACACAGGGCTGGTGGGGCGGATGCGTGGTTCTTCTTAATGACTGTCACGGGGCTGGGGAGATTAGTGATGTAGCCCAGGAGGCTGAATCTGCTTGCGATCTCCTGGTTCTGTGATCTTTAGCTGGTCACTTACCACCAGCAAACTGTCACCTTCAAAATGGAGATGATGTGATAATGATGAGGAGGAGGAGGATGGTGGTGGTGGTGGTGGTGATCATGATGATGATTGAAAAACCCACCTCATTAGGTGTAGTAGGGCTTGACTGAGCTATAACTCAAAGGCTGCTTGGCCTAGCCTTCCCTTCCCAGCTTGAAACCACTTCCGGCAAGGAAGACTAGTGATCCTGTAAGCAGCCCCCCTTACACTCCCATCCCTTCCTTGAGTCCGCCTCTGCCTCACAGGTGCAGGCTGCCTGGCTGTAAGAACTGTAAGAACAAGGGACAGGACGCTTGCAGCATCTCCCCACTGCCCTTTGCCCCTCTGCCCTCCACCACATAACTCCATGCCCAGAGCCATCCTAGACTAGGTGCCTCTCAGAGGGAGTTCCCTCGACCAGCAGCCTCAACACCATCAGCCTTCTCTGGAGATGCAGATTCTGGGGCCCACTCCAGCCTGCTGAACCGGACTCCCTGGTGGGGTGGGGGGCAGCAATCTACTTTAATAGGACTCAAGAACTCTCATGTTTATGAAATGTGGAGCAGGGCTCCACCTTCTCTGAAGAGGTTGCTGTGTGAGCCCCGGAGGCCCCACATCCAACGTGAAGCAAGAAAGCGGGCTGGGCTGAGAGAACTGGACTCTCCCCGTGTGACCACAGGCTGTGTTCTCTCACCTTACTGATGTAGGAGAGGAGGCAGGTGGCCTTCTCTGAAGTGTGGAAAGGTGCCCCCTACCTGTGGGGATCAGCCTGGCTTGTGAGAGCCAGATTCCAGATCTCTGCCTAGTGTGGGACTTCTAGCTGTCTGAGGGGGATGGAGCCTGAGGGTCAAGGCCTCTCAGTTATAGTTCCCTCCAAATCAAGGCTCCCAGGTCCTTCCTCCATGCTGGGACTCTCTTCTTCCTATCACTCACAGAACTCAGGCTTTCCCACGAGCAAGCTGACACCACCAGCCAGACTGACCCAACCCTACGCCGTTCTCTTTCCTTAGTGCCATCAGCTCCCCACCATCCTTGAAATTGGGCTCCATTCTACAGATGTGATCTTGAGTCTCCAATGAGGGTGCTGAGCTGAGGATGCCCATTCCCGTGCCCTCCCTATGATGCCCAGTTCCCATCACTGCCAACGCCAGTGCTGCCTCGTGGACCATGGATAAAGCCATGCTGTACTGCCCTTATGATGGAGCAAGGTCTCATGGGATCTGACCTTCAAATAGTTAACCGGGAAGCCCGTGAGCTGGGTCCCCCCAGTTCCCAGCAGTCCCCGGCCGCAGTATTGTGGTTTCACGGTCCACGGCTCAGCACAGACGCCCTGTGAAGATGTGTATAGTTTCATGTTTGTCTTAAAAGTTTTCCCTTGGCATCTCGCCACTCCCTGGAGGCCTGGGGAGCCTCAGGGGGGCTCAGTCAAGGTGCTCACTGCCAGGAGGTGCTCACTGCAGTGACTCAGAACCTGGAGGCCCCTGCATGGATGACTCTGACTGCCACATGTCCCCTCTGGGGTCAGCCAGGCTCAATGGCCTGCAGGCTTCAAGATGACCTGTTCTGCCCATTGTATGTTAAGGCCAGAATCCCTAAGCCTGTCCCTAAAGGGGCCATGATGTCTAGCAAAGAGGGGAGCTCCAGGAAGGCCCCTACCCCGACCCCATCCCACTGCCCTCTTCCCTCTACTAAAGATTCCCAGTGCAAACGACATGCCTAGTCCCTATGTGGGTTTGTTTCCTTGGCTCCCAGCATTGGCCTTTGGCTTCAAACTCCCTTCTCTGGTACAGCTGACACCTGGCTGCAATGATTGTACTTTCTTATCGTCCCTCCAAGAGACAGGGTCAGAGCCGTGCCCCTCAGCAGGCACAGTGAGTGCCCTCTGTGTTTAAGAGAAAGTAAATGGGGGAAGAACTGGGGGAGCCAGTGTTCTGCTCCAGCAGTCAGGGCCCTAATATCAGCTGATGGGGGAACTCCCTGACTCCCAGGAGCCCACATGGGTGCTAGGCAGGGGCACAGAATGAAGACAGCCAAAGTTGAGCACTAGCCTCTGGTGCAGGAAGGAAACCGGTGATCAGTTGCTGACACCCCAAGCTGTGTGACTTGAGACAGTTTACTTAACCTCTCTGAGCCTCGCTTACTAGTAAATAAGAATAAAGACACATAACTGGAGAGCTGTTTGTGGCCCTCTTTACTCTGGTATACCAAATAATGAGGACTGGCCCAGAGTAGGTAGGTGTTCAGCAAAGAGCAATGGAAAAATTAGGGATCCGTGTTGTCATGATTCTTCTATTCTGTTCTGAGTTAAAGAAGGACAGGAAGTCAGGGAGGTTTAGCAACTTGCTCAGAGTCACACGGGGTATGTACAGAATTGGCTTTCTGGGTCACCAGCTCCTACATGTGTCCTCAATGTCAGCCTGCCTGAGCAAAATCCTCCTAAGGAACTTTGAGCCCTAGTGTCTGAGAGCCACACTCTCAGAGAGTGAGCAATAAGGAAGGGCCCAGGACAAGATGGGCCCTCTGTCTAGATGGAAGCATTTCCACAGAATCACCAAAGCTGGTGTCTGACCTGCCACCTAAGAACCACGCTGAAAACACCCAGTACCAAAAGGAAACGGTGGAAAATTGCCCCCCACGGACCTTAGAATAAAGCACCCGCCATGGCTGCCTTGTAAATCAGACCCTGCTTAGATTCTGGCCTTTCTCCCCTGCAGGCTCGAGCTCAGCCTCCTGGATGAGGCCGTTTACCCCTCTGGACCAGTCACTCTCTTTGGTTTCCCTCCTCAGCCTCACATTTGCCCACAAGAGAGGATGCTGAACAATTTTATTTCCCAGCCTCCCAGGGATGGGGGGTTGGGAAGTGATGTGTGTGTGTGTGTGTGTGTGTGTGTGTGTGTGTGTGTGTGAGGCTCCTCACTGGGTTCTTAACCAAGGCTATTTTACGCTGTCTCCCTGCCAGCTGAGCCATAGATTTACCATCTGTCTCGCTCTACAGAAACAAGTGGAGGTCAGAATCATCAAGCCACCTTCCCAAGTCACACAGCATGACAGCCCAAGGACAGAGATGCAGGAGGTGGGGGCTGAAAAGTTCCAGCTTGGTCTTCAGGCCCAAGGGACCACTATAGCAGTGGGCATGCTTGGCTGCCCCTGTATCTCCTACCTCTTGGGGAGCCCCATCCGGGCACTGAACAAGATAAGATAGAACCCCATGTGCTTCCTAACCACAACCGCAGCCTCTGGCTGCACAAGGGAAGCAGGCTGCTCATCCTGTAGCTATGACTGACACCAGCTTTGCCCTGCCCCCACCTTAAGCCAAGCTCTAGAGCAACTCAGATAGAGTAAGACAGCATCAGGCCCAGGGAGAGCCCCAGCCTGCCTGGATCTCTGTGTTCATGTTCTGATCATGCTGCAAAGTAGCCATGAAGCCCCTTCATGACCCCTTTGACGTGAACCTGAAAAAGGTTTCCACCTAATTAATGCTGCAAAGGAGCATTCGCTAAAGCCCCCTGGGTGCCGGCCCCAGTCTACATCGGCTCATCCTGTCCCGTCCCACGTCCAAAAAGCAGCTTTTATCACTACCACTTTGCAGAGGGAAGCTGAAGTTCCATCTGAACAGATGGTACAGAGAAGTGCTGAGGGATGATCCGGGACTCTGGGTGCTCCTGAGGTAGCTAGGGGCAAGCAGGAAGCTTGCCTACTCTGACCACACTGCATCCCTCACCTGCAACCGGAACTGACTCCCCTCCTCATTGCAACAGGGCTGCCTCCTTGTGAGCCTGACCTCACACTAGATGAGGGCCCTGGACACTGGCCCAGGCACTGTCCACTCTGGGTTGTCCTCACTGCCCAGGAGCACCCCAAGGAGGGGGGGGGGACTAGATGGGAGGAGAAGGTCCAGCTTCCAGCCCAGCTGCACTCCTGCTCACCACAAAGCTTGGTGCTGCTCACTTTCTCGCCATTAGGATGGGGTGGATGGCCCTCCTCCCAGAGCTGTGACCATCAGGGAGAAAGAACATCGTGACTGAGGAACCAGGCCTGGAGGACAGAGGCAATACTCCCGGGAACGCCTGTCTTTCCGTCACAGGGTGCCCATGACTGAGAAGGGCCAAGTATCCTGAAAAAGGAGCAGCTTTGGGTAAGTCGTGAGACTCTCAATATACAATTTAACCTTCCCAAGCCTCAGGTCCCCAAACTGTACACGGGGACCTGACTAGTCTCAGCCAACTGGGGTTTCCATGTATTCTCAGTCATACTCTCCCGCACCCAACCCCTGGCCTCAGTTTCTCCATCAGTCAGCTGGGAACTTTGACAGGCTTGGAGTTGACTTGAAGACAGGATAGCCGAGGTACAGGGGAACCCCCTCAGGGCCGTCCCAGGGCCAAAGAAGGGTCACTTCCTTCCCAGCTGTCGGTTGTCAGTCACCTCTGGGTGGCCTCTGCCCGAGTGCGGCGGCGCCAGGATTTCCTCCTCGGACCTGTGATTCCCTGCACCCCAGGCCTCGCGGGGCCACGGCTGCACGTGCGGAGACCCGGGCCTAGCTTCTATCGTGATCCTTCTCTCGGAGGGGACGGATGCTCCGTTCCCAGATGTTTCACAGCTGGAAGGGCGGCGTTAGGACCCCGCGGCTCGGAGCCCCCCTAGGGGGTGTGGCCCGGCGGAGAGTGCTATTTAAAGGGCGGGCGCCGCCCCCTCGCGGCCGGCAGGAGCGGCGCTGCAGCGGCCCGGCCTGGGCGGGCTGGACCCCGCCGGCTGCGAGAACGATGTGCTGCGGAGGAGCCAGGCGGCCGTGGCGGCGCTGAGCCAGGTAGGGGCGGCAGATAGCAGCAGTGCCTCGGGAGCTCGAGTTGGATCCTCCCTCGGTCCCCAGGTCTTAGTCTCCCCCAGGAAGGGCTGAGGTGGGTGTTCCCATTTGACAGCTGGGAAAATAGAGGCAGGAAGTCCCGGACGTGCCTAAGAGCACACAGCCAAGCAAGCAGACCAGGGTTTGAATTCAGGTCTCCCCGAGGCAGACATGGACTTTCCACAGCGCGGCTGTTGTCTTTGGAGGGGATACCCCAGCTCTCTTTGGAGAGACTTGAAGCCGACCTTCTTTATGGGTGATAGATGGGAGGGACCCCTGCTCCACCTCCACCCTGACATTCTGCATCAAAACCACATTCCTTTGGGTTAAGGTCTGATTCCCTTGAGATGTGGGATGTCTCCAGAACGGGCTGCTTTAGTGATTCACTGCCCTGTGAGTCTTGAAGCAGCTCTCCCAGGCCCCCCTTGCCAGTTCGTCAGAGCACACTGAGTGTACTACCGCCCAGTGTGCTCCTGGGCAACTTAGGAGAGAAGTCTTGGCAGTGTCTTTGGAGACAGAGGGGCTGGATTCTGATCCTGACTCTTCTATTTACTGTACAAGTGACTTTGGGTAAGTCATTTCTCTGAATCCCGTGTCCTGGGAGAGAGTTCTACAGGGAGCCAGTGGGGTCTGCAGAGCTAGGGGTCTGTAGAACTGCATGAGACAAGGGACCAGCACTCTAGGGCCTGGGGGCAGGCACTTCACCTTCCTGAGTCTGTCTTCTGGTTTGTAAATAGGAATTACAGTAATTAACTCACTTGGTGCCTGTGAGAATTTAAAAGACCTGAGATCAGTCAAGTGCTTAGAAAAATGTGTAACCTCCTTGCATAGTGCGGGCAGTCTGCTTTTGATTATAGGATTGCCCCTCTTATCTCTGTCTGCCCTCTTCACACACACACACACACACACACACACACACACACACACACACACACACACAGATATTCTCTGACATTTTTTCTCCATGTCAGAATCCAGCCACTTGGCTGCAGACCCAAGACCTCTGTCCTAGCACACCTCACCTGGGATGCTCAGCGCTTATTGGTTCCTGTACCAACTGGGAAGGGCCCTGTAGTGTCCTGGTACCTTCTTGGCCATGCTCCACCTGATCATCCCCTCGGCTAAGGGTGGACAGTGGTGGATGGGAAGTGGCGTGTGCCACAGATGGCAGATGGGTCACTCAGATGGAAGAGGTAAAAGAGCTTGTTCTGGGGATCCAGGCTCACTAGTGGTGGGGCTTGACTGTCAGCCTGGATTCTAACGCCCCTGGTCCTCCCTGTGAGAGACTGAAGTCCTCCAGACGCTGAGGAAAAGGCACGGTAGGGGACTTCTTTCTACCATAATCCCTGGTGCAGTGGGGACTGTCCCTTCTGGATATGCCGAAGCCTCGTGCTGGGGTAGAACAGGAGGTGGGAGTGATAGAGCCCTTGGGCATCTCCACTTTAACTAATCCCGGGTCCTAACATCCTTACTGCCGCAGAACTTCTGCCCTCACTCAGGCGCTTGTTCCTTGACAGAACTTTAGTGAGCATCTACCTAAGGAATGAAACGAACAATAAATGGGTCTGCAAATGGGTGTGGGGGAAATGCAACACATTGGAGCCTGAGCAAGGGCATTCTGGGTAGAGGGAGCAGCAAGGCAGAGCCCCAGGCAGGCCAAAAGTTACTGGGGTGTGACTGAGGAGCTTGCTGAGGAGAAGAGCATAGTAGAAGATGCTGATGGGATAGAGTGTGAAGCCTGGATGTTACTGGAGATTTCAAAGTGACTCGGAAGACCTGGCATGTGGTTTTGAAACGTCACTGACCGCCCTGTATGAGACTGATTCTGTCCAGTCCTGGAGGGAAGCAAGGACGCAGGAAGTGGAGTTGCCTGTTGCAGTGAAGGTGGGCAGCTTTGAACCTGGAGGGATAGGGAAGTAAAAGGGCAAGGAGACAGAGGGAGTTGGGGGACCTCCCTCACCTGCATTCCGCACTGCAGACTCAAATGCTGGTGTGCCATCTGGCCGCCCTGTGTCATGAGGTCGTCCCCAGAGGTACTTTCCTTTCAAGGGGTGGGGAAGCATAGTGGGGTGTGCTCTGTGCTCCACACTGGGCCATCCAAAGCTCAGCAACTGTGAGAATCTGAAAAACACAGACCAGCCATGGGGAACCAGAAAAGGCCTCCTGGAGGACATGGCATCTAAGCCAAGCTCCACGAGGTGGGGAGGTGTTCAGCCGCAGGGGGAGCAAAGGAAAGGAAGGCCCAGGCAATGAAAGGTACCCAGAGGGGCAAAGGAAATGCATGTGATCGGGACTCAGAGGGGGGGGGAATGATGAGAAGCCAGGTGGGAGACATGAGCTGGCCCAGAGAGGACCGGCACCCCCAGGGCCCCGGAGATGAAGGCCAGGGGTTTTCATTTAGCTCTGAGTATGCTAATGTCAAGCAGGTGGGGACTGCTTTTGAACCAAAAGAACAAAATTTCCTGGGAACTCACAGCCTGCAGTGAAAGGAGAGGGCTGTGGGGCAGGGCTGGGCTCTGGGGGAGCCAGGAAGGAGAGTTGAAAGGGCCACACTGGCCTCTGCCTGTCTCAGCAAGATAGCAGCAGAGCTGCCCCTGCATTGAGATTCATTGCCAGTGGGCTCTGACAGTCAAAAGAGCTGGCAAAGGTGCAAACCTGTCCCAAGGCCACCTTCAGAGTGGCAGCTCTTAGTCTTTACTGAGCACCCACTGTGGGAGACCTTCAAGTGTAGAAGTCTCAGCCTGCCACTTAGCTGCGTAGTCGTCTTAGGTGTGTATGTGTTGCTTAACCTCTCTGAGCCTTGGTTTTGGTTTGGTCATTTGTTTTTTTCCCTTCTATAAAATGAGAAGTGTAAGAAAGTGGAACTGAGTCCTTGTGCGGATTCAAAGAGTTAGTAATTGTCAGGCGTGATTATGGAGGTGTAATACGCTGCGACATTTTCATAGAATATGTCTCATTTATTCTCAATGAAACTTGACATGGTGGTCATTTACCTCCGGAAACAAGGTCAGAAAGATAATGTGGCCTGTGTAAGGTCACACCGAAGGCGCCTAGTGGAGATGAGGGAGCTGCCGGGTGTTTCAGCTCTGAGTCCTGTGGTTCCTCCTTGTGAGCACTCGGTGTCCAGGCTGGGATCTATCTCTTTGGAAAGCTAGATGTGAGATGACATTCAGTATGGGAGTAACTGGATTCATTCATTCGTTAATTAATTAAATGAATAGGCCGATCTGTCTCCTCGGCACATAGCTCAAGTCCACAGCAATTCACCCCTGCTAAAGGCCTCTGGGGTCCTCACGGGGCCCCCACCCTGGGTGCTTACACTGCAATAGGCCCGTGGCCTTGGGCAGCCATCACCTTCAGTGAAAGTAGAGGACTGGCAGCCTGCTGGGGTGGAGCTTCCTGTCAGTGCCCTGGTCAGCCCTGAACAATGACAAGAGAATTCCAACCAACAGAAAAATGTCAAGATGAAGGAGAGTGACCTGTGGGCCTGTGGACCTGGGATGGGGGCTGCCTGGGGCCTGAGGGGAATGGGGTTTGAGGCCGGTCTCCCTCCAGCCGACCTTGCCCTAGGGTCCCTTTGCCTCCTGAGTACCCCTAATTTTAGCACCCCTAATTTTCTTCTACCAGGTAGACCTTTATAATTTTTTTAAAATTACATTTTATCGATTTGAAGGGAGAGGGTATATGTATAGAGGGTAATGTGAAGTCCAGGAGTCAGTTTTCTCTTTCCACCATGTGGGTCCCAAGATCAAGCTCAAGCCATTAGGCTTGATGACAAGGGTCTTTACCCCAGAGCTATCTCAATGGCCTTGGGCGGGCCTTAGGTAAACCAAAAGCAGACAGGTCATACTTTGCTTTAAAAGTCTTGCTTCCCCTGAGTAATGACTAAGCTTGGCCTCAGACTCGCAATCCCTGGCCCCCTACCCCAGCCTCTGAAGTCCTAAGATACCACTCCTTTCGGCTTCTCTGAGTCGTGAAGCCCACATGCCTCCGACTTTCAGTTCTGGCGGGAAGAGTCCTGGGGGAGGGCAAGGCGGGTGCTGCTGTCAGTGCAGGGAGGTGGCTGCTTCACAATTCCTCTTTCCTCTACACCCTAGGCAGAGCCATGAGCCACCAGATCCTGCTCCTCCTGGCCATGCTGACCCCGGGCCTGGCTATCTCTCAGCACCGAGAACAAGTGCCCTGTAGGACGGTAAGACACCACGCAGGCAGTGTAAGGGGTGCCTTTCCCATCCTTGCTGGGAGGGGGTGTCCCACAGCCCAGCCCAGGAGCAAAGGTTAGGGGACCCAGAAAAGGTTAGCATTGTGCCTTGGTATTTGTTGAGCATACATACACTAGACTGTTCAGAAATGTGCTTCCCCGACAGTCTTGTGCTCTTTTAATAGAAGGAACACCAAGGTTTGGGGAGCCTAGGTGACCTAACCAAGATCATTCAGCTAGGGACAATGGGACCCACTGGCTCTCTATTCCCCGAGCTTCCCCTGTTATAGGCCATTGGTTTTCTTGAAGCTTCTGCAGGAAAGGAGCTGGGAAAGAGGCAAGCAGGGAAAGGCTCCTCTGCACTGATCCTCCTGGGCACAGATCCCCTCCTGGCTGGGCTCCTGGACTTGGCCTGCCTGCTAGACTGCCCCTCACTCATTACAGCCAGGTCAAATGCCACCTTGTCCAGGAGGCCTCCCCTGACATTGCTGACTGACTCCTTCAGCCCAAGGCTGTCTTACCTGGCAGACCAAGAGCTCCTTGGGGACAGAGAGCAGGCTTGACTTAACTTTTGCTCTTTTCCTATTCCAAGGCAGGCAAATGCTAAACATTGTGACCCTGTGGGGTACAAGGGAATGACCCTTTAGGTCAGTGCTTCTCAACTTGTGGGTCATGACCCCCACAGAGGTCCCATATTAGATATCTAATTACGATTCATAACAGTCGCAAAATTACAGTTATGAAGTAGCAACAACAACAACAAAATAATGTTATGGTTGGGGGTCGCCACAGCATGAGGAACTGTATTAAAGGGTCGCAGCATTAGGAAGGTCGAGAACCACTGCTCTAGGACACTTGTGAAGCAGGGTTAGGGACAGCCCTCCCCACCCCAACCAACACACACAGCTGCTTAAAGAGGACAGGAATACCAGCAGCCCCCTGCCAGCAGCCCTGTCCTGGGGTCTGTGTGCTCAGCTGTGGCCCCCACTTCTTCCTTGGAGGCCTCCTGAGCATCTCATAACCCAGAATAATGGGAGGAAAGACTTCGGACATCACCACATGCCCAGAGACTGGGAGGACTGAGGTCCTACAAGGTGAAGAGCTTTGGCCCCAGCAGACAGAGGGCATGGGGCAAGGGTGCCCTGAGAAGCCGAATATGATAGACAGGAAAGGACTTTCTGAACCATCAAGAAAAGACACGTGACCCCGAGGGCCCCAAAGACAGAAGTGACAGAGTCAGAACCAAACCCAGCCAGCTCCCTCGTGCTGCGCCTCGCCAGTGCCTCTCCTTACGCAGGTTTCTCCTGTGTGTGGATGGAGTTGGATGGCATGTCCTTTTGCCCATCAGGAAGAAAGCAGAGCAGTGGCTGAAAGCACAGAGTGAGGAGGGATGCTAAACCATAGCCATCACCCATCCTCTATCATCTCCGCACCAGAGACTCCTGCAGTCAGTCGGAGCTTAGAGTTCAATGGAGAGAGGGTACAGAGATGGAGTTCAGAGAACCTCCTGCCCTCACGCTCCTTCTGAATTCTGGGCTGGATTGGAGATGTGGGTACCAGGTGCTTCCCTGAACCCCTGCAGTATCTGATAGACAGTCTCAGGCTCTGCCAGCTCCTGTCCATGCATGGTTCCTCTGGAGCTGGTGTCCTGGAGAGCTTTTGCTCATCCAGAGGGGAGGGGACATAGGTGTGGGTTTGCATGGGGGCATGTGGCTTGTGCATTGCAAATGAAGGGTAAATAGGGCCAGCTAGCCTGGGTACCTGGGTGCTGAAGGCTCAGCTTACACAAAAAGGAAATCACGCTAGCGTTGGGTTCATCTTGCTGCTGCTTACAGCAGGGTGGTCCTGAGCACTAGGTGGCAAGTAGGTATCTAATTACTATGGGTAGCAGTGGGGGGTGTTGTTGGACCTTCTAGAGCCTCAGTTGGCAGCTTTTCCTGGAGGTATAGGGCTATTCAAGGTACGTTATGCAGAAGGCATCCACACCAGTGCCCATGGCCAGACAGTGCCCTGCCTTGCCCCTCGCCTTGGGGTCCTGAGGAGGAGCCTCAGAGCAAGACCAGGCAGGGATGGCAGGCTTGTTTTTCTTCCTTACTACCTCAGCTGCTGGATCCCTGTGGCCCAGGCTAGTCACTGCCAGGGCGGGCCTTGACCTCAGCATATGGACAGCAGGTGGGCTGGCCTCTGGCTTTAATCTGAATATCCAGATTAGTTCTTTTCTTTCCGGCATTGATTGGATCAAGGCCTCAGCCCTTTCCTTAAGCACAGATGGTCTGCAACTCATTCATAAAAGACACTCCCAGAGCACTTTCTGTGGGCTAGGTCCAAAACATCCATGTCAATCATGCTCCAACCTCACTGACTGCAGGTCCCCACTCGGTCTTTGTTCAGGGGCACCAGGCCATAGTAGAAAGGGAAGTTAGGGAGGGCCTTGGTGGAAGAGGTGATAGGTTCTTGGTGAGGAAGTCTCATATAGATCTGATACACACATGTCCAGGGATGGGCATGGAAGAGTGGTGGCTAGGCATGATCACTACATGCAAACTAGATTGAGGTGAGTGGACAGGTTGGGCAGAGCCAAAGAAAGTCCTGATGGATTGTGCAGTATGTTAAGGCCAAGGGCACCATAGGCAAAGTGGGTTTTGAGCAGTCTCTGGGCATTTAGCAGGTGGGTGGTTCAGTGGTGGTGGTGGGGTCGATGGAGACAGGCTGGGCGCAGGGGCAAAACTAAGCTGGCTGGTTGTAGATGTCACACTATTTGCTGGGGAGGATTGGGGGACCTGGGGTGACAATCTGGGGGTGACCAAATGGAGATGTGCATTTGCATATGACCCTTAAAGACACCTTTTGTGGAAGGACAAGAGTTGCTGAAAGACCCATGTTCAAATCCCAGCTCCCTCTATACCATCTGGGTGATCTATTGCTGGGGAGAGACACCATGACCATGGAAACTCTTATAAAGGAAAACATTTAATTGGGGTGGCTTGCTTACAGTTCAGAGGTTCAGTCCATTATCATCATGGTGGACAGCAAGGCAGTGTGCAGGCAGACACGGTGCTGAAGAAGGAGCTGAGGAGTTCTTACCTCTTGAATCAAAGACAACAGGAAGTGGTCTGAGACACCGGGCATGACTTGAGCATATGAGACCTCAAAGCCCACCTCCTCAGTGACACACTTTCTCCAACAAAGCTGCACCCTTTAGTAGTACCACTCCCCATTTGCTTATGGGGGCCAATTACATTCAAACTACCACGCCTCCCCAAGCTTGGGGAGAGTTAGGCATCTTTCCTAGAGAACCCTGTCCTGTTCTCCTGTCTTGTCCCTATTAATGCCAGCTTCTCTGCCACCCTTGCTCTCTCTAGGTGAACAAGGAGGCCTTGTGCCAAGGCCTTGGCCTTCTTCAGGTCCCCTCAGTGCTCTCATTGGACATCCGAGCTCTCTACTTGTCTGGGAACAGGCTGCAGAGCATCCTGACCTCCCCATTGGGCTCCTACACAGCACTTCGTCACCTGGACTTAAGTGTCAACGAGATTAGCTTCCTCCAGCCGGGAGTCTTCCAGGCCCTGCCCCACTTGGAACATCTCAACCTAGCCCACAACCGGCTCGCCATGGGCATGGCACTGAACAGTGGTGGTCTGGGCCGCCTGCCCCTTGTGGCCTCCCTGGACCTGTCTGGGAACAGCCTGTATGGTAGCCTGGTGGAGCGGCTGTTGGGTGAGGCCCCGAGCCTGCATACCCTCTCACTGGCAGAGAACAGCCTCACCCGCCTGGCACGTCACACCTTCTGGGGCATGCCGGCCCTGGAGCAGCTGGACCTCCACAGCAACATACTGATGGACATTGAGGATGGTGCCTTTGAGACCCTGCCCCACCTGACCCACCTCAATCTCTCCAGGAACTCCCTCACCTGCATCTCGGACTTCAGCCTCCAGCAGCTGCAGGTACTTGACCTGAGCTGCAACAGCATTGAGGCATTCCAGACGGCCCCAGAACCCCAGGTCCAGTTTCAGCTGGCCTGGCTCGACCTACGGGAGAACAAGCTGCTCCACTTCCCTGACCTGGCCGCATTCCCAAGACTCATCTACCTGAATGTATCCAACAACCTCATCCGGCTCCCTGCGGGGTTGGCCCAGGACAGTGAGGAAGACCTCCATGCGCCCTCTGAGGGCTGGTCAGCCTCTCTACTGTCCAACCCCAGCCGGAATGCCAGCACCAATCCCCTCTCCCAGCTTCTGAGCCTGGATTTGAGTTACAATGAGATTAAGCAGGTCCCTGCCAGCTTTCTTGAACCTCTGACCTCCCTACGCTTCCTCAACCTCAGCCGAAACTGCCTGCAATCCTTTGAGGCCCTGCGTGTGGGCTCCCTTCCCTGCCTGGTGCTTTTGGATTTGAGCCACAATGCACTGGAAGCATTGGAACTGGGCACTAAAGTCCTGGGGTCCCTGAAGACACTGCTTCTGCAGGACAATGCCCTGCAAGAACTACCACCCTATACCTTTGCCAGCTTGGCTAGCTTGCAGAGGCTCAATCTATGGGGAAACCAGGTCAGTCCCTGTGGGGGACCAGCAGAGCCTGGTCCTCCAGGCTGTGTGGACTTCTCTGGGATCCCCACCCTCCATGTTCTGAACATGGCAGGGAACTCGATGGAGATGCTCAGAGCAGGCAGCTTCCTCCACACCCCACTTACTGAACTGGACCTCTCTGACAATCCTGGTCTGGATGTGGCCACAGGAGCCTTGGTGGGCCTGGAGGCATCTTTGGAGGTACTGAAACTTCAAGGCAATGGGCTGATGGTCTTGAACGTGGACTTACCATGCTTCCGCTGTCTCAAGCTCCTAAACCTTTCTGAGAACCGCCTCAGCCACCTGCCTGCCTGGACCCAGGCTGTGTCCCTGGAGGTGCTGGATCTGCGGAACAATAGCTTCAGCCTCTTGCCAGGCAATGCCATGGGTGGCCTGGAGACTAGCCTTCGGCGCCTGTACTTGCAAGGAAATCCACTCAGCTGCTGTGGCAATGGCTGGCTGGCGGCCCAGTTACACCAGGGCCGAGTGGCTGTGGACGCTTCTCAGGACCTGATTTGCCGCTTTGGCTCTCAGGAGGAGGTGTCCCTGAGCCATGTGCGTCCAGAGGATTGTGAGAAGGGAGGGCTCAAGAACATCAACCTCATCATCATCCTCACCTTCACACTGGCTTCTGCCATCATCCTCACCATGCTGGCCACCTGCTGCTTCCTCCGTAGACAGAAGTTCAGGCAACAATACAAAGCCTAGGGGATCCTCTTCCCACTCAGAGTGGAAGCCAGAGGGGCAGAGAAGCTGGGGTCTAGCTCAGGTTACACAGTGACCAGGGGTTCAGCATCCTGAATCCTGCCACATGGACAGGTAGTTTCTTCCTAAGCTGCACATGTGATCCAGCTGTGGAGCCCAAAGTGGGGCAGTTTACTGAACAGAGGATACCAACAGATCTCCACTGTGCATCTGTTTCAAGCCAGACCCTTCTCTGGGCACCAGTAAATGAAACACATGCCTAGAGGGGCTGTCACAGAACCAGTGATCATGTAGTGTGATGGGCTTGAGGTAGGGAGGCCCTGGGCCCCCAGACCTGCATTCCCAGCTGGTCATGGAGAGTCCACCCTGGCTGGCTGTGTTTGGGCAAGGGAAGGCCAAGCCTGAGAGATGATTTGTCTGAACCATTCCCACACAGAGCTCTGTCGCATCTGCTGGTAATGACTTTCAGTCTCTCTGGAAACGAAGAACTTGTGACCAGAAGAGAGAGCCCAGGATCTCCTCCAAAGGTCTTGAATCTGGTCTCCTAGGCCAGATTCTGAAGTTGCAGCTGAACCAGCTTCAAGTGTGGTCACCTGGACTTCCAGCCAGGCCCAGGACAGTCTGTCTGTGTCCTGCCCTGGACAGGCCCTTCCCCTCAGTGAACTCTCCTGTTACACACACTGACCCCAGTGCTGCCTGGATTGCCAGCCCCTGATCAGGCCTCCGTCTCTCCCAGCCCCACCCTAGCTTTTGAGCCAAGAGGGAGAGCCTCGGCTATCTGGTTCTGTTTTGCACTTAGCTTAGCAGCTGCAGAGGCGAATCCAAGCCAACTCTCAGAGGTTTCTGTGTTATCTGAGTTATACACCAAAGAAAAGAAGGTTCCTTACATCTGCTTTGAGAGCCTCATGGCTGAGAGAGATGCCAAAGCCAAAAATGAGTCAAACCCATGTCCTCCCGTCTCCAGAATCTAAGCCTTGCTGGTGCAGTGCAGGCTGTCAAGAGGACAGGAGGTGGTCCTATGCTAACCAGGCTCCACACATCCTTGCTGCACCCACCCACTCCCTTCTGCCAGACAGGTACCCACAGACCCTCTGCTTCTGCCTCAGTGGCCCTCATTCATTTGCAGACCAGTATGAATTCTCTTTCATCTTGCTCCCACAGTCTCACCCTCCCTCCATGAAGCAGAGCTTGGAGTTTGACACTATTGAGTGTCATTTCCCCATTGAACAGATAAGGAAAGCAAGGTTGAGGGGCTTGCTCAGAGTCACCCCAGTCAATGGCAGAGACCGTGGGGGAAATGGGAGAACACCAGCCGGACTGCTGCATCATGGCAGAGTGTTTGCTTTTTGTGCTCAAGGCCCTGAGCTGGGTGCCCAGCAGCGTCGCCTGTGTGGCTTCTTCCTCTCAGCACTGAACAGTGCCAGCTCTCATGCCTGTCCTCACCAGGAAAATAAGAAGTCTCTCCACTCATTCTCCAGACCTGTGGGCTACAGGGAGAAAGGGGAGCCCTGGGCCCAATCACAGAACCTGCTTCATCAGCTCCCCTGTGCCTGGCCCCCAGTCTGCCTGGACATTCAGTAACACACGGGGAGATGAAAACATCATTCTCTCTGCCCAGTTTTGCAGATGAGGAGACTGGGGCCCAGAAGGTTAAAGGCTCAGAGAACCAATGGGCAGACCCAGGGCTAGGACCCTCACCGGGTCAGCTAGTGGGCTCTAGGTGCTACTGCACACAGCACTCTGTCTCAGCCTGGAGGCCAAACTGTGGCTCCTGTGCCTGAGCTCTGAAAACACTATAACATGCTGCTGTCCCCTCCCAGCTGGCCACTGCCAGGCCCTGGGACCAGCTCTTTGTATAACTCACTGAATGTATTAAAGTATAATTTTGGAGAAGCTGCGGCCTGTCAGCCTGCTTACTTTGGGTACCCCATACCGCTGCATGCACTGGAATCCTGACCCTTTCTTCTCCCATCTGGGGCTTTCATTCCTCATGAGGCACCTCAGGGGACACTGAAGCCGTTGGCCAGCCCCACCCTGGGCTTTGGGCCTCAGCCTCTTTCGTAGCCTCGTCATACCCCACATCACCTATGCCCCACCCCAACCCTCAGAAACTAGTGGCTGTGGTCCCTTCCCACATGTCTGCAGTGATGTGTCCTCCCCTGCCTTTGTTTTAAGGTGAGGAATGGTGGGTACAGAGAAAGGCTCGCTCTCCTCCGTCTTAAAACCAGTGAAAAATCCTTGTACTGCTCTCCCATCCTCCCTTCTCTGGCTCTCCATGGCAGATCCCCTCCCCTCCACCCCTCCACCCCTCCTCCCCTTCTCCCCTCCTCCCAACTGCTCCCATGGAGGCATCCAGAGGCATCCCAAGCCAGAGGGTCATGTGTTTCCTAGGGCTAGAGAACCCAGGGAGAATTTAGTAAGAAGTCAAGATTCAGACTGAACTTGAGAGAGAGAGAGAGAGAGAGAGAGAGAGAGAGAGAGAGATAGGGAATTGATCTGAGGAGGAGCTGCCTCAGTGAGGGCAGCCATGTGTGTGTGTGGGGGGGGGTGTCAAGAGAGACTGAAGTGAGAAGAAGGGACAGACTCTGGAGGTGGGCAGCGATGCCTGTCTTGGTCTTTCTGCTTGGCTCGCAGCCCTTTAGCCCTCAGTACACCAACACAGAGGTGCTGGCCTCTGCGGGTACCAGCCTCCCTCTCCAGCCTGCCTCTCTTCCAGCCCAGCCTTTCCCTGCCCTCCAAGCACTTTGGAAGCATCTCCACAGCTGAAGTGGCCCTGGGCCCTCCCTGGATGGACAGCTTTGCCTTCTCCAGAAGATTCCTTCAAATAACTTCTCTGCCTCCAGCCTCTCACCCAAATTCCTGCTCCCCACTCCCCCACTCCTAGGGGAGCATTGAACTTGTTTCAAGGGGCAGTGCTGGGCTTGGGAAGGCACACAGTAGAGGCTCAGTGAAAGCAGAGTTGGACCAGGCCATTGCATGGGCTGGGCTCAACCCAGGACCTGTGGGCCTCCCCTCCAGCAGGATCCCACCAGGCCCCTGACCCCCTTTCCTGGAAAACAGGAGAGCCTGTTCACCTGGCCAAGACCCCCAGTAGGGCAGAAATTCCTGTTTTCAGTGCAACATGGACAGCTGCCAACTAGGTCATCAGAACATCCGGTTCACTGGGCTTTCAGCCTGTTCTAGGAGAGAGGGCCCCTCATGTTCTGTGTCACAGGCCACCAGGAGTGTCATGCTCAACTCATCTAGTTCAGTGGGCTCTTACAGTGTCCCACCCCTTAAGGGACCCTGTGCCCCCACCCCCAGCTGCCTCACCATCTCAGGCCACCAGATCCAGGGGCCTGGCCAGCTGCCCACGGCAAACACCCTGTCCTCCAGCCAGCCTGCACGATGACACTGGGGGGTAGTTGTCTGCTGCCCTCTGGCAGCCCCTCTCTGCTGTCACCCACCATTTGTTGACAATTTCTAAGTGCATCCACCTCAGTCCAAGCTGAGAAGTTGATGGGCCTTATTCCTACAGCATTTGGAGAGATTTCTGTTGTATCTTGACAGTCTAGAGCTGAGAACGAATCCCATTCCTCTCCGAAGCCAGTGAGGTTTTTCTTGTTGTTTTGTTTTCTTTTTGTTATGTTTTATTTATTTGCATCCGTGCCCACGTGCATGGAGATCAGACTTGCAGGAACCGGTTCTCTCCTACCACTGTAAATATCGAGGCTCGAACTCAGACTGTCAGGCTTGGCAGCAGATGCTTCTGCCCGCTGAGCCGTCTCACCTGATTCTTGTTCTTTGTTTTTTGAGTCATGGCATCCTGTGGTCCAGGTTGGCCACCATGTAGCTGAGAATGGCCTTGAGCTCCTCATCATCCTGACTTCTCCTCTCACGAACTGGAGTGACAGGTGTGTGCTACCACACCCAGCAATGAGCCGATGACCGAAACTATTGGCAGCTCCAGCATCTGACCCACACAGCCCCAGGCTCTCCCCTTCCCCACCGGGCACATCCCACCCACCCCAACACACCCACACACCCCTGCTACTGCTGTCTGACTGGACCACCTCCTCTGTGGAGATGGCTTGGATTGCTTCCTCCTGCTGCCTGTATCCCCATGGAACCCTCAGACTCTAGCATGGGATAGCTATCTGGTCCACCATCATATCGAGAGCCCTGGGAAAAAATTCCTACCCAGAGTCTCCTGTTTGTCCCCTGGGTCTGTGAGCTCAGAAAAGATTTCCCGAATTAATGAACCCTGCCCTCCAGGACTTACGAACTCTTGGGCTCAAAACCAGCCTTCAGACAGACCCAGGGGATCCGGAGAGGGCAGAGGGCAGCAGGACTTGGCTGTCCAGGGGCAGCAAGAGCACATACTCATGCTCTCTGGCTGCCTTCTGCTGTCCTTGGTCCCCCTCACCCTGAGGATTCTGTCCTATCTCGGTCGTCCCCCATCTTCTCATCCTGTCTCCCCACCCCACCACCACTTCTGTCTCCCTAGAAACAGTCGAGCTGAGAACGGGAGGGCAAGAGGGAAGGTGGGGGCTGAGCTGTTTATAGGAGCTGGAGTGGTTCCATCCATCGCTCTGTTTGGAGTACAGACCAAGCATAATAAACAGATTGGCTCCTCCTCAGCTGTGCTTTCCCTGAACTTGGCCCTCCCAAATTCAAGTCTTTCCAGCCAGCTGGTTCTCAGGACCCAGCTCCCACCCGACTCCACTCCACTCCCACCTCCAACCTCCCATCAGGCTGTCCTGGAGAGAGCTCTGTCCGTGAAATCAAACTCATGTCTGGGGCCACTCTTGCTCTTAGGGCTCCCTTTGCTCTGGAAGTGAGGGCAAATTGCACTGTTGTGTCTCCATTTCTCCATCTGTATAATGGGCTCATAAACATGTTTATTTGTAACGCTGGAGTGCTTGAGTATCCCTAAGGTTCTGGGTCCTGGCTCTGTGGGAAACCTGGGGACAGTTAGATAAAAACCTCTGCTAGGGGATGAGGGGAGACTCAGGCTGTATCTCTAGCCAGGAAGCTGTCAGTGGTGAGGGAAGTTTTGTGTGCTGAGAGCTTGTTTGCAGCTGGTCACAGGCCTCACAGCTGGAGGAATGAGTGGGCTTGGAAGGCATCTGAGCTGCCTACAGGGACAGCAGGATTTCAGCATGAAGTGGAGAGGTCAGAGAGAGGGCCAAGCTCCAGCTCGACCTGGCTGCAGGAGAGACGGAGCGCCTCGGGATTTCACCCTTGAGCTCTCAGGTCCTTCAGCATCGCCCAGCGTTCTGGAATCTTCTCAGCTACAGAGCTTCCAATTTGCCCAGCTCCACATTCCCAAGTTGGGGATTCCTTTCCAGGATTTTTGTCCCGAGTCCATCCCTTCTCCCCCTAAGACCCCATACAAAGTAGAGGACGCAGATAGTGAAAACCTGCTGTCCCCCAGCAGTGTGTGCTTTCGGAAGGAATTCAAGAACAAATGAAGGGTTAAATAAAATTGTGAATCAAAGAAAAGGAGGGTAAGTGAGCGAATAAATCACCGAAAGCACTGATGCGCCGTAGGCCCTTCCCATTAAGGAAATAATATCTCTCTCTCTCTCTCTCTCTCTCTCTCTCTCTCTCTCTCTCTCTCTCCCCCCCCCCCCCCGCCACCCATCCATATACACATTAAAAACAATGACAGATAGTGATGAGACCTTTGAGGAGACTCAGGGAGATAGCTGGACAGGGTGGGACCCAGGGGAATCCTTTCTGAGGACCTGAGGTGGCTGAGATGGAGGTTATAAACTGAGACACCCTGAATGATACCCCCTCACATTTACTAAATACCTTAAGAGAGCAGAGGCTGAGCTTCCGACCCGGAGGCCGGGGCTCCCCACTGAAGGCAGCGGCGTCTGAGACTCTCCCCGCCCTGCCCAGAGTTCTTTGATTCCATTTCTGGAACCATGAAGAAAACCAGTGGTGATGAGGAGGAGTTGGGGTGTGTGTGTTCTGGGATCCAAGCATTGTGCAGGCAGGGTGAGAAGGCCCAATCCCAAAGGCCCCACTTTTCATAAGTATTACTATTCTTAATATTTTGTCAGAGAATGGGTTTGGTTTCTGGTCTCTCCACTTTATACACATGTCTGCCTGTCCCACCAGCTTCCCCAACCACATTAACATTCTTCTGTCAAGTCCTTTGTATGTTTCCCCAGGATCAAATCATGGTTGACAAAAATAAACTGTGTGCAAATACAAATATGCATATATTAGAGGGGTTTATCCCTCTAATTGTTTTCTAATAATAATTCTAATTGTGTTATTGTCGCTTTATCAAAAATGGGGTGGTAGTCTGCATAGTCTCCTGTAATTTAAAAAATTCAACCGTATTTCAAAGAAATCACCTCTAATAAACTGATGTGGCTCTATTCAGTTTTTTTGGAGTTTATGATATCCCAGTGTTAATGTTTTTCTTTATTTAGCCATTCGTTATTGATGGACAGTTTCTCTCTTTTTTTTTTTTCTTTTTTTTTTTTTTGAGAATTTCATACACTGGTACTGTGTCTACATGATTTCTCTCCTCTCTTCCTGCTTCCAAGTACTCCCCATCTCCCCCAACTCAGTCTCAAATTCCTGACCTCTTCTGTGATTAGTATTGCTACGCATATATAAATATACATACACACATATATACATGTATACATACACACATATACACACGTATACATATATACATGCATAAACATAACCTGTTGAGTTTGTTTAGTGTTGCTCATATGTGTCCTCATGTATGGCTGACCACTTGGGACTGGATAACCTATCTGGGGCCTCATCCCTGGAAAAGACTGATTCTCCCTCTCTTAGCAGCCATTAATTGATTGTACCTCGTCATTTAGAGGTGAGACCTTGAAAGATTTCCCACACTGGAATGTCAGCTGGTGCTGTCACTGCATGGGTCTTGTTTAGGTGACCATATTATTAATGTCCTGGGTGTACTTACTGAGCAGAGGAGATACTATGGTCATGAAGGTGGTTTCCTCAGGGTGAGGCTTCGCCATTTTTGTAGATACCCTGACTCCTGCGATTTCCCCAAATGTGGGAAACTTGACTGCATAATCTGTGGTAGTGGGGGTTCGTGCTCTCTCCTGGTAATGAAGGAGAGGGAGGGGGGAGGGGGAGGGGGAGGGGGGGAGGGGGAGGGGGAGGGGGAGGGGGAGGGGGAGGGGGGAGGGGGAGGGGGGAAGGAGAAGAAGAGGAGAGAAGAAGGAGGAGGAGGAGGAGGAGGAGAAAATGATGATGGTAGTGGTGATGATGATGATAACTCATGGGTGCAGCTCCTATCATAGATAGACAGCATGTCTCACTGCAAACATCCTGGTCCTCTGGTCCTGCAATCATCTCCCTGTCTTCCTCACTGTTCCCTGAGCTGTAGGTGTAGGGTTTATGCTGTAGATGTTACCAATTGGGGTGGGCCACAACCCTCAGGCTCTCTGGAAGCTTTCACAGACACACCCCAATATGTGTTTCTTAATTCAACCAATTTGACAATCAAAAATTGCCATTGGTACAGATGAACAGATAATAGATATCAGATGATAGATGAAAATAAATAAAATATTCTAAATCCCTGTTGATTTAGAATTTTTTAAAATGTTTTTTATATATGGTTGTTTTTCCTGCATGCTGTGCACCATGTGTGTGCCTAGTGCCTAAGGAAGCTAGAAGAGTCAGATCCTCTGGAGTTGGAGTTACAATCAGTGGTGAGCCACATGTGGGTGCTGGGAACCGAACCTGGGTCCTCTGGGGCTGGAGTTACAGTCAGTGGTGAGCCACATGTGGGTGCTGGGAACCGAACCTGGGTCCTCTGGGGCTGGAGTTACAGTCAGTGGTGAGCCACATGTGGGTGCTGGGAACCGAACCTGGGTCCTCTGGAAGGGCAGGCTGTGCTCTTTAACGGCTGAGCCATCTCTCCAGCTCCTGATTTAGAATTTTTGATGCACGTTACATTTCAAAAGACAGTCGTGTTTCCCATTCCCACACTGTGTGGCGGTTCCTTTTCCATGCTAACCTGCTAGGACAGGCCCTGGCTGTGACAACTGGCCCCTCACCGTTTCCTCAAATCGAATTCCCTACTGCACAGTTGTGTTGCCAGTCTGGGTTAACACTACTGGAAACTGCTCCATGTTTGTACTTAGCCGTATTTCTGTGGTAAAACTTCAGTGTGTGCTACAGATCGAAACTCTGTCTAGCACTTCTGGCTAATGGCCTTCAAGCCTCTCATCTGTCTATTGACTGCATTTTTCGGTCTGCAATGTTTTCAGGGCTTTCAAGCAATTTATGTCTCACTCATATTGTTTTTATAATCTCCTTAATTTTTTGTAATGCTTCTTCTGTGCTTCTTTATTTATTTCGTTTTTTTGAGACAGGGTTTCTCTGTGTAGCGCTGGCTGTCCCGGAACTCACTCTGTAGAACAGGCTGGCCTCGAACTCAGAAATTCACCTGCCTCTGCTCCCTGAGTGCTGGGCATGTGCCACCACTGGCTCTTTCTGTGATTTACATGTATGTTTTTTGAATTTTGAGATGTATTACAGTGTATGGTGTGTGTGTGTGTGTGTGTGTGTGTGTGTGTGTGTATGTGTGTGTGTGTGTATGTGTGCATGCTGCAGCACATGTGGCATTCGGAGGACAATCTTGGTTTTGTTAATCCCCCCTTCCACTGTAGGTTCTGGGGATAGAACACAGGTCACCAGGCTACATGGCTATCATTTTACCCACTGAGCCATCTCGCTGGCCCACAGGGCAGTTTTTAAGTAACTGGAAGTTGTTGACCTCTACCTGTGAGCTGGACAGATATCAAATTCTATTTGCTTTCAGATAAATAACAATTACACCATCCTCATTTCTTAAAATTGGTAAGTCACTCCATCAGATAATTACATTCTGGTATGTATTTGGGGTCTCTCTGAGCCCCCAGTCTGTCCCACTGAGCTGCGTTCCTATACCGGCTCCTGATGATTGGTTTCAGTTTGTTTTGATCCGTGCAAGGCAAGTCCCCTCACCAGTATTATCTCCACTAACTCTGGCATGTCCGTGGGCATCTCCTTCTCCAGGGACGCCTCAGGGTTGTCGCTCTCTCTTAGGAATGACCTTTGGAGAGGAAATGTCTTGAGTTCTGTTCATCTACTCACCTTCCTTTTATTGTTGGTTTATCGTTTTGTTTGCTTGTTTGGAGCAGGGTTTCCTGTAGCCCAGGCTAGCCTTGAACTCTCTTTATAGCTGGGAATGACATTAAACCCCTAATCCATCTTCTGCTGCTGTAGAATCCAGACATCGCTGCTACAACCTGGATCACGCACAACCTTCTTTGAGTAGGCTCTCCCTTATCCAGTTTACTCATTAGTACTTATTTTTTCAGTGTTATCAGTGAATTTATAAATTTTAAGACATTATAAATGTCCACTTCTATGTTTATTGTCAAAATCACAAAACCATTGCTTTTCATACTTTCGTTCTAGAATTTTGTCATTAAATTTTTAAAAAGTTTGTATTTATTTTGTCAGTTGTTTCTTTGCTAGAAGTCCCTCACCTTTCTTGTGTGCAGCCAACTGATGGCCTGTTTACCATCTGACACCCTCCCCAGGTGGCACCCACTTCCACTAGCTCCCTCCTCTCCCAGCCAGCACCCTGGACTTCCTTCTCCAGCTCCTCCATCCCAAGGCCCCAGTCTCCCAGGCTAGTAGAAACAGGAACTGGAGTTCATTTCCTAGGTCAAAGGCTGAATGCTGATGGTGTTTGTGTCATGCTCAGCCTTCATGTGTCTTTGACTTGACCCACACTGGCATTCACACAACTTTGATTAGTTTGCAATATTTAAAAACTTAAAAAATTGAAATAACCGGCTGCTGGTGGTGCATGCCTTTAATCCCAGCACTCAGAGGCAGAGGCAGGCAGATCTCTGTGAGTTCGAGGCCAGCCCAGGCTACAGAGTGAGTTACAGAAAAGGCGCAAAGCTACACAGAGAAACCCTGTCTTGAAAAACCAAACCAAAAAAAAAAAAAAAAATGAAATAGTTGTTTCATGTGGGAATATATGAAAGTATGGTTTGTCTCTGTGTGCATGCATGTGTACTCACATGGGCGTGTAAAAACCAAAGGATGACAAAACGTCTCTCTCTCTGTTTTTCTGTACCATGTTTATTTTTTATTTTGTTTTGCATTATCATTTGTTAAGGAATAAAAAAAGGTTATCTTTTGCTGTTGCTTTAATTTATTGGTCGATATGTTTAGTATGGTGTGTGTGTGATATGTATGTGTGGGTGTACATGCATGGCACACGCGGAGGTCAGAAGACAACTTTGTAGAATTATTTCTCTCCTCTCAACTTCAAACTCAGGTCACCAGGGTTGGGCGTGTGCCTTCTCCCTTTGAGCCCTCTCACTGGCCCTCCACCATGTTTTTTTGAGACAGGGTCTCTCACTGAACCTGGGGCTTGCTGATTCAGCTGCGCTCTCTGGCAGTGAGGAGGTCTGGAGTCCTCCTGTCTGCCCCCCCAGCACTGAAATTACAGGCACACACTACCACACCTGGCCTTTTTAAAAAAATCTGGTTTGGGGACATAAACTCGAGTCCCCATGCTTGCTATCAAGCACTGTACTGGCCGAGCCACTTCCGGTCTGATCTGGGCTGTGGAAGGGTGTGTGGTGGGAGCTATGGAATTGCACCGCCCACCTGAGCTGTGAGTTCCTCAAGGGCAAGGGTCAGTCTGTCCTCCAGTCCCCGGCACCTGGCACAGAGCACTGCTCTGGTGTGGACTTCAGAAGGATCCCTTCCTTTCACTCCATGTCACACACAAGGATTAAAGAAATGTGAGCCCGCCAGTCGGCGAGCATTCTGACATGATTGGGCCCTGTCCCCATGGCAGTCTATGGACAGACCACTTTTCACAGTAAGATTTTTGACTCATTAAAAGAGACACAGTATTCTATAAGAAACTAGTTCTGATGAATGCAGTTGTCAAAAAAAATTTTTTTAACCACACTGGGATTTCACAAGTTCTCATTAGCATATTACAAAACACGGCAGATGTGCTAACATGTGCTTTGGAGGCCCTGATGAAAGAAAGATGTTTTGAGAGACCAAGAGCAGCTCTGACAAGGCTCAGAAAAGCCTGGTTTCTGCTTGTGGCAGGAGCCAGTGACTGAGGAATTGTGCCCCAGACCCAAGGAGAGAGAACAGTTCCAGTCAAGGAGAGGTTCATGGTGGGAGGAGAGGTGTAGCGTTTGCTTTGGGGTTTTGTTTACTTCTCAGCCAAGTTCACACATGCTAAAACTTCTACCTTTGACAACCATGGAGTTCTCAGGTGTGTAGTAACCGCAGGGACAACCCTTGAACCCATAATCACGGGGACACCAGTCTATTGGAACCACACAGTCCTCTTTCGGGCTGGGATGTATAGTGGGTCATCCTGTCTGGAGGCCCCTTTGGCCATATGTTCAAGAATCTTAAAAATGTATGTCTGCTTTGATGACCCAGCAATTCCGTCTCTAGGAATTGGTCCTAAGGAAATAAAAAAGCAGCCAAGAAAAAAAAAAAAAAAATGTGTGTGAGAATGTTTATCATAGCCAATGAACAGATCCAGGTTTTGTGGAGCCTGGTGTTTATATAATTTAGGAGGGCCCTTTAAACACAAAGAATGCAAAATAAGAGTATAAAACTGCTAGATGCTTCTCAGGCCTTTGGAAAGGCCCTTTGCTAATGAGAGGGCTTTGATCAGCCTCACGTAAGTTCATCACAAACGTGACACTATTGGTAATCACTCAGAAGTGGAAGAGCCTTAACGAGCTGACAGTTGGGAAACGCCATAATAAGCTATGGAACGGCCATGTATATGGGAGAAAATCTGCCAGTTGTCCAACATGATATGACTGTAGAGTCTATTTGTCGACATGGGAAAATGATCCAAACTGCTTTACTTTCCTTGAAGCTGGGACAGCACATCTACTCAAGGAAGGGAGGATTTGTTTCTGCTCACAGTTTGAAGGCACAGTCTATCATGGTATCGCTCTCTTTGCCTCCTGGTTATGTTTCTACATGTAAGTTCTCAGCTACTGCTCCAGCACCATGCCTGCCTGTCGCCCGCCTGTCGCCCGCCTGTCGCCCGCCTGTCGCCTGCCGCTATGCTCCCCACCATGGTGGCCATGACTCTGACCTTCTGTGACTGTCAATCCTAAATTAGACACTTTCTTTTATAATCTGCTTTAGTTGTGGTGTTTTATCACAGTATTAGAAAAGTGACTAAGACACGTTGTGAACACAACTTCCAGTTTTGGTCAAATCACTTCTTAGTTACGAGTTGCAGAATATACAATGGGGCTTTCTGTATATGTTATGGTTTGAACTGGAAGTGTCCTTCACAGGCCCACATTTTGAATGCTGGGTCTCCAGTTGGTGGCAGACACTGTTGAGATGCTCTGGCAGCTTTTCGAGGTAGGGCCCTGCTGGAAGAAGGGCATCTGGGGCTGGTACTTGGGAACAGAAGATCTAGGCCTGCTTCCAGTTCCTAGCTCTGCCTTCCCTCTGACGGGAGCAGTCTCCACCACACACTCACCACTGTGAACTGATTCCCCTCCTTTCCCTGCTGTGTTGGGCTGAAACCAAGACCAAAATAAGTCCTTTCTCCCATAAGCTGTTTCCGACAGGCATTTCATTACAGCTTTGCAAAGGGAACATAGATGGTTCTTAGAGTCATAGCTATTCAGAGCTGCAAAAGCCATTCCACAGGACACAGCAGTCAGTGGCGGCGACACCATCCTTCCATCACCCACTGCCAGCCTCAAGCGGGCTCTGGCCACAGAGGAAGCCAAGCAAGTTCAGACTTTCTGGAGAAGAGTCATATCTGGGTCACAGTTCATCCCCACAAACTCAGGTTAAGAAACTTTAGCTGCTGGGTGGTGGCGGCGCATGCCTTTAATCCCAGCACTTGGGAAGCAGAGGAGGGAGGATCTCCGAGTCTGAGGCCAGCCTGGTCTACAGAGTGGGTTCCAGGACAGCCAAAGCTACACAGAGAAACCCTGTCTCAGAAAACAAAAACTAAAATACCAAAAAAAAGAAAGAAGTGGAAAAGAAACCGACACTGTCAGAACTCAGAGGATACAGAGCTCAGCTTACCTCCTCCCTGGGAAAGTCTACGGCTGAAAGGCGGGTGGGAGCATCCATTGGTGACAACTTGCACAGGCTGCCGTGGGTGTGGCCTGTTCATCTGTAGACCTTGACAACTAGAGTGTTTCCTGTGTGTGACCATATGGGGGGCACGAGCCCAGCTGAAAGATCACTGCCCTGCCAGAGAGTGGCCTGCCACTGAGGGCCCCTCAGCAGGAGTGGAGGGCAGGTACAAGCATCAGCCAGGTGCTACACTACATGCCCCAAGCCGGGGGACCAACTAAAGCAGATCCAAAAGGAAGATGTCTGTCTCTTGAGAGCAGATCAGAGTTGGGGGTGTGTGCCATCAAAGGGGTCTCACTGCAGTTCACAGTGACCTCACTTTGAGTAGGCTGTTCTTGTCCTTACCTCCCCAGAACCCTTCCCAGCCCTGAGACCTGTGCAAAAATTCGGGGCAGATAAGGAAGAGACAAGCAGGATGAGTCCCATCCTCTCCAGACACCTCAGCGAGAGCCACAGTGGGACAACAACCCAGGAGTGACAGACACCAGCTCATTTGTTCGGCTGAGGAATGATTTACAGATGGTAAACTTTACCCTTAATACTACGTCACTTCTGGCACATCTGTTTGCTCCTTTGTCTGTGACCTGGACTCCTGGGAGTAGGGTTACCGGCATGCACCACCACACCTGGTGAGTTGTTAGCTTATAAACGGTTAAGAGCTGTTTATGTGCTTTTGGATCATAGCCCTTTGTTAGATATGGCTCTTGTAAACATTTTCTCCCAGAGATTTGGCTTTGAGTTGTCCTGGAAAATTTTTTTAACCCTTTTAATTTATTTTTAGTTGTAAGATGTAAGTGATTATCTTGATTAAACATATATTTTTTTTTGTAAGTCAGTTTTTTTTTAATGTTATCCCAAGTAAATCAGTATAGCCTTAGGAATTTTAATAAACTTCAATCATCAAACATACTTCTTCCTTGACTTTTAAAAGAATTTCAAACTTGTGGAGGAAATGCAAGAATAATGCAGACTCCTCTGTAGTCTTAGCAATTGTTAACATTTTGTCAATGGCTGTCTTTCTATATACACATTTTCTCCCTGAACCATTTGAAAGTAAGTGGTACACATAATGTCTCTAAACACTTTAATATGCATTTCTTAAGGGAAAAAAAAGATGATCTTTTATATAATTGGGAAGTTTAACATTGATGTAATACAATTGTCCAAATGTAGTAGTTTAGATGAGACTGGCCCCCACAGGCTCATATGTTTGAATGCTTGGTCTCGTACTAGTGGAACTGTTTGGAAAGGATTAGGAGGTGTGGCCTTGTTGGAGGAAGTGTTTTGCTAGGGGTGGGCTCTATGGTTTCAAAACCCCACACCAGGCCCAGTCTCTCACTCTCTGCTGACTGTGGATCAGGATATAAAGCTCTCAGCTACTGCTCCAGCACCATACCTGTCTGCTTCCTGCCATGATGATCATAAACTAACCCTCTAAAACTATAAGCAAGCCCCCAAATAAATATTTCTCTTAGAAGAGATGCTTTGGTCATGGTGTCTCTTCACACAACAGAACAATAACTAAGACAAGACACTAAACCTCAGGCAAGAGCCAAATGCCACTAAATGCCCCCAATATCCTCCTTTATCACACCCTTCCCCAGCCTTCAACACAGAACAGTCTTCCATTCTTTCAATGGCGTTTATCACATCTTCAATGGCTGTTGGGTGAGTAGACAAGTGTCTAATTTGAACTTGTCTGGGTCTTCTCTGTGCATTCTGCCTTTTTTGGTTGGAAAACCACTTTGTAAAAGGAAAACCAAATTGTTTTTCCTACTCCAAAAATCCCACAGAATACCCTGAGATCCAGAACTCATGGGAATTCCCCTTCCCAACAGCAAGTCCTTCCTAGACACCAGCTGTCGGATTTAATGCCTTTCTGATGCATGCCCAGAAAGAGCACCAGATCTCACAGGTGGAGTGCTCAGTGCCCACAAGTGCCCTCCATCACCTGTGCTTCTACTTGGGTTGGTTCACTTCCCAGAGAAGCTTCCTGAAAACATTCATCTACACTTGCTAGTTCTTGTAAAAGCTATTACAAAGACCCATGGAGAAGACATGTCAGGAGGACATGGAGTCCCCTTACCCTCTCTGGTCAGTCAGGAGGACATGGAGTCCCCTTACTCTCTCCAGTCACACCACCCTTCTAGAGTCTCTTCTAGAGTCCAGTCCTTTCTGGGTTTTTATGGAACCTTGGGGTGTTCAATGATACAGTTGGTTGTTGGAGATCAATTCAACCTTCAGCGCCTGTCCCCATCCTGGATGGCAAGGAGTGGGGCTGAAAATACAGTGACTTCCCAGTAATTGGCTCTCAGTGGCGGCTACTAGGGGCCCCAGCCACCATATTTTTGACACCCAAAAGGACACTATTATTATACCAAGGAACTGAGGACAGAGATCAAACACATATTTCTTACTTTATCTCAACATGCCACCAAGTAACGCATGTTCTCCTTCTGCACGGAGGCTTTTCCTGCCAGTCCCTTCGGTATCTGGCAGGCTTTCCCCTTATAAACCAAAATGAGACTGTTGGTTGATTTCTAACAACAAAAGCTGTGAGATTACGCCAGGCATGATGCATACACTGGTGATTCCAGCACTTGGGCAGTGTAGCGGGATGATCTGAAATTCAAGGTTATTGTTGGCTATATAGCTCTGAGTTCCAGGTCTAGAAAAAACCAATAATAATGAACCAACTGAGCTGGGGAGATGTATCCATGGATACAGTGCCTGCTATGTGAGCATGAGTTCCTGAGTTCAGATCCTCCACGCTCATCTAAAAGACAGGCATGGTGGTGTCGGGGAGCCAAGAAGATCCAGGCAGATCCCCTGGGCTCAATGGCCAGCCAGTCTAGCTGAAATGATGAACTTTGGGTTCAGGGAGAAAACCTGTCTCAGAAAATAAGGCAGAGAGCGAGAGGAGAGCACTCAAAGTCAACCTGCGGCCTCCATGCATACAGACAGACATACAGGCACACATATCATAGACCATATGCACGTGAGCAACACGCACACACACACACACACACACACACACACACACACACACACACGCACAGCTGTAAGAGCTACTCATCCAGGAGGAGGAGGAGGAAGATGCTGTTGTCAGAAAAAGCTATGTCCTGACTCTAGTTCCCTTTGGCTCTAGCACTACATATGTTTGGAGAGGGAGAAGGCTAGAATGAGAATATTTGATTAAAATAAGAGTGGGTGGGAGATCCTAGCTGATTCTTATTTTCTTCCCTCATGGTGGACTTACTCTCAAAATCATTTAATTTGGCTGCTCAGCTCTTCCCAGCCAAGCCCCTCTCTCTCTATGTTGAACTAGATATTGGCCTGTGATGCTCCAGGGAAAAGAAACCAAACATGAAAAATGGTCATCTTTTCTTTTGAATTTATAGCTTATTCTATTACAGTTTTACCCACAGCCATATTTTACTGTGTGTAAATTTTACCTCATACCCATAAGATCCCATACCCTTGGCTAGCTGAATGGCTCAGTGGGTAAAGGTGATTGCTGCCAAAGCTCATGACTGTGTTCAATCCCTAGGGCCTACATGGTAGGAGAGACGTTGTTCTCTGACCTACACACACGCACACTTACACAAATTAATTAAGAGGTAATACTTCTTAAGATGATTTAAAAAGACCCCATCTCACCACACCTTCGCATATTTTTGTACAGTTTGCTTCTATGACACACAAGTGATCATAAACACTTGAAGTTTAAAAAGGCAAAAAATTACCTTCAGCCACAAATTGACATTTTGAATCGTGCCTCGGACAGGGGCTATTTGGTGGCTTTGCTCTTCCAACAAGAGTGTCAGCTGACACTCTGTCTGTGGCAGAGTGGAGGCTGGCCTACCTGTCATAGCAGACACCATGGACCATCTCCTGTCTCCTCAGCATCTTCAGTAAGACGCGAGCATTGCAAATGGAGAAGAATCTCAAATTGGCGACCAGAACTGAAGTGTCAGTGTGTGCTGTAACCCCAGCACTTGAGAGACAGAGGAAGGAATTCAAAGCCAGCATTGGCTATATATCCAGTGTGAGGCCAGCCTGCACAGGCTGTGTGAAATCCTTTCCTGAAAAGACAAACCAAGAGGGGTCTGGAGAGGTCAGAGGTTAGGAGTGTGTACTCTTCTTGCAGAGAATGAGTTCTGCTCCCAGCAACCACACCGGGTGACTCACAACTAGCTGTAGCTCCAGTTCCAGGGGGCATCCAATGCCTCCGGCCTCCACATGACCCGTGCTCACTTATACATACCCCCCACATAGGGTTAAAACAATAAAAATAAATAAAAAGCAAAAAACCCTATACAGCTTAGTGAGTAAAGGTGCTTGCCACCAAGCCTGGCAACCTGAGTTCAATCCCAGGTTCCACATTTGGAAGGAGAGAACTGACTCCTGAAAGTTGTCCTTTGACCTCCATATGTGTGCTGTGGCACACAGACCCATATTCTCCATTTGCAATGCTTGTTTGCCTCTTGCACGGTAAACAAATAATGAATAAATAAATGTAATAAAAATTTTAATTAAAAGTAAAATGACTACAAAACAACCAGTAATCAAACTGCTATTTTTTTTTTCTCTTTTGGAGGCAGGGTCTAGAGTAACCGAAGTTGGCCTTGAACTTGCTGTGCGTCTGAAGATGACACGGAATGTCTGTTTCTCCTTCCGGTATCTCCAAGGTACTGGGATGACCATGTACACCACTACCCCAGATTTATGGGGCACTGGGGATCAAATCCAGGGCTCTGCACACGTGAGGCTCTATCAACCCTGGCTGGCATTTCTTCCTCACCTTGTCTCCCAACTCATGCTCACAAGGGGTATAACCTGTGCCCTCCCTCACTGGAACTGCCCTCAGGTCACAGTCCTGCATGGCCTCACCACAGTCCATTTTTTTTTTATATGTAGTAGAATACTTTTCCCACAACCCTGCCATGGTTCCCCAAATCCACAGCTCCCCCCACTGCCATGTAATTGCCCAATTGAATGTACGCTCAAGCACCCCAACAGTGTGCCTTCCTGCCACTATGGAATCCACACCCTGGCTGCCTGAGGCTGCTCACACTGGCTCCAGTCTTTCTCATGGATCCCTTTCCAGTGCTGCCTGCCTCAGCCTGGATGGCCGTCTACGGCCAGCATCAACACTGCCTGTGTCTGGAGGGCATCAGTGTCCCTTTCTTGAGGGCCTGCTGCGGGCTAGCTCTGCTCTGAGGCCAAGGACACATCCTCAGCCGTAGCCCAGGCTCCACCTCCAGGCTCTCCACTACATTAAAGAGATGGTTGGATACAGGACCAGAGACACGAAGGCTGCAAGCAAATGAGGAGAAAGCATTGTGTTTGGAACAGAAAAAGAAACTATAACAAAATCGCAGAAATTGCTTGGCTCATAGTTCTGAAGACTGAAAAGTTCAAGATCAAGACATTAGCCCGGCTTTGCGCCCTCTAAGCATTAGGAAGGATCTCTTCCAGGCCTATCTTCTAGTTTCTGATTGTCTAACCTGTGGTGAAATAACCCCACTCCACACATGGCCTTCTGATATGCAAGTTTTCTGCTTACATTTTTAAAAATGCACCAGACACTGTATTAGACGCCTACGCTACTTGAGCGTGACTTCACCTTAACCAGTCCCCGTTTGTAATGACCCTGTTTCCACAGGGCTCCAGAGGTTAGAACTGCAACAATTGAATTGAGGGAGTGAGTAGAGACTCACCTCTAACAGACAGTCCCAGACCCAAAGGACAGGGAGGTGGGTGAAGGAATTCTACTTGAGGACACCGTGGCTCCAGGGTGGTGTGGACTTCATGTGGAGCAAGGTTTGAACTTGGAAATCTGACCTCATGCTTGCTTGTCCCACTCAGAGGACATGCTTGTCCCACAGCCTCTTCTTCAGCACCCTGCTCCATGCTCAGCTGAGCTCCGGTGATCCTCTCAGACTGATCCACTAAGGATGCTGCTGCACAGCTACCTCCGCCTGCATTGGATGCAGCTGGGATGAACAATTCCTTACCAGTCCAGGCTCAGCCCACAAAGCCAGCGTTCTACCCTTATCCTGTGCTGAAGGTTTCCAGAGCTGCTTTGGGCTCTGTGGTATCATGGGAATGAGGTTGGGTAGGCAACACAGCCCAGATGTCTAAAGGCCCTCATCCAGAGGGCACTGGAGTCAGCAAGTCCATTCCCAGCTCCCATTGTGGATTGGTGATTCTGGAATGTACTCTTGGCTTTCTCAAGGTGATGGAAGAATACAGCGCCCCTGTCCACAGTAGGGACTGGCAAAATACACCCTGGATTTGCCTTCTTCCTTCCCTGTCCCTGCTTCTGACCCTCTTACTCCTGCCTTGGGGGTAACTAGCTGCACCAAGCTCTTGTTTCATACCCTGCCTTTTCTGGAGGGGGGGCATTGTTGGTTCGTTTGTTTGTATGTTGAGACGGGATCAAATACAGCCCAGGCTGTCTTTGAGTTTGCTATGTAGCCAAGGCTGACCTTGAACTACTGATACTCCTCCCTCCACCTTCTCAATGCTAGGATTACAGGCATGAACCACCACAGCCAGTTATGAGGTGCTGGAGAGAGAACCCAGGTCTTCCTGCATTTAGACAAGCAGTCTACCAATTGAGCCATGCTAGACCCACATTCTGCTTTCGTAGGAAGGCAGAATTAACAGTCTTGGATTAATGTCCCTCCTCCTGGCCTGTTTCTGAGACTGAATCAAGAGGGCCTCCCCAGGGGACTGTCAGAAGCCCTAAAGCCCAGCAGGACAGCCTCTGCCTCTCGCATCTTGTACTCTGTGGTCTCCAGCACTTTTCTAGACCCAGCTGGGGATGGGCAGACAAACCTGAGACCAGGCCGCTGCTCCCCAAGACCCTCAGCAGGAATGCTGTGATTCTCCCAGGCCCCCAGGCCCAGAGGAACAGTCTGTCCTTGGAGCAGAGGGTGTGATGGGACCTGTGCCAGCCTTTGGAAGCCTCCTCATTGTCTCTACAGCAGCACAGGCCCCCCAAACAATCCCAGAGGTTCTAGGGGAAGCAAGTCTTGCCAAGTCATTCCCCTGCCTCAGTCATGTGGCCAGGTGATGCTGGGGATGGCAAACCAGGCAGGGTGATGGGGCAGTTCTGGCTCTGAGCATGAGTCCTGATTAGTGCTTAGGCTGGACACCGCCCTTCTGGTGGGAGGCCTGGAGTAAAAGGAGCCTTGCATAGCATCTGCGGTGTGGAGTCTGGATGAGGGTCCCTCTGGCTATACCCTCTCAGCCGAAGCTCCGAGGACTCTTTTTTGTTGTTGTTGTTTTTTTTTGAGACAGGGTTTCTCTGTGTAGTTTTGGTGCCTGTCCTGAATGTCGCTCTGTAGACCAGGCTAGCCTCGAACTCACAAAGATCCACCTGGCTCTTCCTCTCGAGTGCTGGCATTAAAGGTGTGAGCCACCACCACCCAGCTTCGAGAACTCTTCTATGGGCAGTACTCACTTGCCTGTGGAGTAGAAACGAGGATGGCTATATGCTTAGCACACAGTGGACCTCATCTATCCCTCCCATCGTCCCCTCCACCCATTCTCCCATGCATAGATTCATAGACACCCCTCCCAGCAGCTCCCATCCCACGAGGCTTTTTAAAGCATGCTGGGGGGTGGAAGAGAGGGCAAAGAAGGTAAAGGCACTTGCCACCAAGCCTGATGACTTGTGTTTGGTGCCTAGAACACATGCAGTAGAAGGAAGGGGTCCCCTGAACTACACACTCATGCCACCGAGGCCCCTCACATTAAATAAATAAGTAAATAAATAAATATTTAAAATGTTTTTTGTTTGTTTTCATGAGCCAGGGTCTCACTCTGTAGCTCTGGTGGCCTGGAACTCATTATGCAGATCAGGCTAGCCTCCAACTCAGAGCTATGCCTGCCTCTGCCTCTCAAGACATGTGCACCTACAGCAGGCCTTGTTTATATTTTTTCAAAAAGCATCATTGAGAAACTGTGAAGTCCAAAGTCAGGTCCCAACCTTGACCCCCTCTCACCTACTGAAAGCTGTGTCTACTGTTCTCCACACAATCAAAATTGCTTTCCTATGTATCCTTAGACTTCAGAACAAAGCTGTCCTCACTAAGGGATGGGGACTAACTCTGAGCTTTCAGACCATGAGAGGAGGAAAAGCCAGTCGGTCTAAGGACCTGTCCCTCATGTCTCTGACCCTACAGCCATACCACACCCTGCTCCTCATGGGTGCAGGCTAGATGTCAGTGGAACTGTTGAACACACCTTATCTAGCTGGACCTTCTGGGTACCAAGACCAGTCCAAAACTCACGTGTATGACCAGGACAGAAAGGATGACTGAACTCAGAGCCATGTCTGAGTGTGGGCCAGCTGCATCCCTGGGGACCAGGACCTTTTCTTCCTCTCTTGCAAGAAGTCAAGGCCTTGGCAACAGCTGCAGCCTGCTGGCACCGGGTCCTGAAAAGGTCATTGTTTGGCAAAAACAGGAAGCCGCCTGAGGGGAAGTGTGGCCTCGCCTCAGTGAACCCCTTAAGAATGGCCCCCGAATGTCTGGAGGACGTGCAAGTAGGCACTGGCAAGTTGCAGCTGTGCTTCCTCTGTACCCCAGGCTAGGCGTGGACCTATCTGAACCCCAGGGGCCTAGGGCTAAAGACGAGGCTGGGAACCCAGGCCTAAGTTCTAGTCCTGTGTGACCTTGGGCAGGTCACCAACTCTCTGAACTCATTTCTTCTGTTGCCGAGTAGATTCAAAGCCTGCCTGTTCCCCACAGCTTTCTGGTGCTTAGTGTATCCAGCAGAAGGGAAGCCTGGTGGTTCCACAGCACTTCACAGTTAGCAAAAGCACCACTTCATTTCAGCCAGTCCTCCAGCAACGAAGCCAAGAGCCACTAAGTGTGGGACCCCTAATCCCATCTGCCAGAGGACACAGAAGCTCAGAGTCAGGGATCAAACCTACATCCCCAGTCTTGGATCCCAGCCAAGATCTGTCAGCTCTGAAGCAGCTTTGGTGATGGGTAAGTACATGGACCCTCAGGCTGGAACAGAACCAGCCCTACTGGGCAGACCCACTGAGCCTGGAGAAACTACACAGGGGCTTGAGGGGCAGCTTGCAGCCCGCAGGATTTGCTGTGTACTTTTTCTTCACAATTCAGCCTCTGCCACCTACCCTCTGGGTGGCCCAAGCTACTCACTCTTCTCCTCTGTGCCCTGGTGATTTGGATGCCCAGACTGATTCAGTCAGTGCTGAGACTCAGGGGGCCCACAGGCACATCATTACTACCGCAGAGAACCCCAATTCTGTTCTCCCCACTCCCAGAACTCAGACTAGATCCCATCTGCTTTAAGCCAGTCAGCATAGGGCATTCCAGGAGAGACTAGCTAGATGGAAACAAGACCCAAGTTGTCCCATTCAAAGTAAAGAAAAGGAATTCCAACCCAGGCCAAGGAACATCTTCACTGGCTCCCTTTAGCCAGATAACCACAGGCAAGCATGCGGTCTCCATAGCCATGGGCAGCCATCTTTCTACAGCCAAGGAGCACAACAGTCATCTGGGAACTAGCTGAGGCCGGGAGAGACAGCAGTCCAGTGCTATTGATGGCAACTGTTTATGTGGGGGTGGGGTGAGAGGAGGCGGCCTAGCCCTGCAGCCAGATGACATCTATTTAGCCCAGGAGGACAGGGTTTGCTCTCAAAGGCTGTCAGTCATCCTGGGCTCTCCGTCAACTTGCAGCCCTGATGCACAGAGGGGAAATGGGCCTACCTCCTCCACCCTGGCTCACTATAGGCCGTTGGCACCCAGCCAGAGCCCACAACTTGTTCACAGCTTTTTGGAAGTTCTGCGTTCTTCCTCTCTGTTTTGCCAGCTGAGACAACTCTGCTCTCCTGCATCTGGTCTCTGGCCTGGGCCCAGGCCACCCTGCTGCTATTAGGACTGCAAGATGGAGAAGGTGGAGAGACAGAGCTGGGACCCTGAGCCCCTATCCTGGCATTCCCTTCGCTCAACATCAGGCTCCTCCCCATTCTTCCCTGAAGAAACCCAGGCTGCCTGGCAGCCTGTGGAGCACAGGATTTTGAAGGCATAAAGATCTTCAGAGATGAGCCAGTGCAACCCTCTTGGGGTAGAATAGTGGAAACGGAGGCCTGGATGTAAGCAAGAGATCTGTCCCAGGTCACATTGAGCAGCCTGGATTCCAGGGAGCCCAGGCTCTAGGCCGGGTTTTGTCTGTAAACCATTCTAACATTTTCCATTCTGTGTCACTGATATCACTCATCTCCATGCTCTCGTTTGGATTCCCTTGTCACAGTGTGTTGATACTGTCTCCAGACTGAATGGCCTCTCCCTGCATTTACCTAGTTTCCACCTCAATCTTGCCCCCATCCCTAGCAGCCTAAGGGTTATTCCCATTTTGGACATTACTGCCACGCCCTGCTTTACTGTCTATGGGATAGGACTCAGGTTCTCTGGAGTTGGCTTGGAGAGCCCGACTGCCCACCTCGTCTGCCAAGAGCAATGTTCCTATCACTGCACTCACTTGTCCCTTCTTCCAGGCAGCCTCCCCAAGTCCCACCATCTTTGACTTGTGCAATCCTTCACAGAGTGGGAGGGACCGACCCCAGCGTTTGCTCCACCACCCTGTGAGTGCTCACAAATACAGACCTGCTCAGCATCCACACTGCCCCTCACCTCGCTTAGTTTCCCCTCTGCCTGTGTGTGGCTTCCTCCTGTTGGCTCCAGGTCATCTGTCTATTTCCCTGGAAAGACAGAGAATATTAGTAGATGCTACTAGAGAGGCCCAGTTCTTGTTCCGGGTGGGCCACACCCCATCCATCTTCTAGGCAGCCTTGGGTGTGTGTCTGGACTAAAGATCACAGACTCTGAGAAGCAGGCCAAGGCAGGGACTCTACAGAGTCACGGGGCAAAACTTAACTGACTCCCCTCTGAGTGTGGCCAAGAAAAACCATGAACTTAGATCTCGGGCTGGGATTCCAGGAACCAATTCTAAGGGGTAAAAATCCAGAGTGTGAACAAAGATCAACATGGTAGAATATTTTTGTAACAGCAAAAATCTGGAAATAATCTGGAAGTTTGGCAGAAACAGAAAAGAAATGCATATTGGAATAGGGAAGGCAATGTATGGCCATTCGTCTGCAGAGTTGTCGTGAATGGGATCTGTGGTTTGGAAGTTGGCTGTCCCTCCCAAAGGTTCATGTTTTGGAAGCTTGGTCTTTAGGTGGTGATGTGAGAGCAGATGGAATGTTTAAGAGGCCAAGCCTAGTATGAAGTCCTTAGGTTGCTGGAGATGTGATTAATGTAGCTCTCATGAGAGGTTGCAGAGCCTGAGTCTGGCCCACCCATCTGTCCTGGTCAAGTTTCCTCTGCTGTGATAAAGTCACAACCAAAGCAACTTAGGGAAGAGAGGGTTCAATTCCCCTCACAGCTCTCAGTACACCACCAAGGCCAGTCAGACACTCAAGGCAGGAACCTGAGCCGGAACTCAAGCAGAAACCATGGGAACACATTGCTCACTGGCTTGCGCCATATGGCTCCCTCAGCCAGCCTTTTTATGTCTTCCAGGACCACCTGCCTAGGGGTAGCATTGTCACAGGTGAGCTGGGCCCTCCCACATCAATCATTAATCAAGAAAATACCCCACAAACTTGCCTACTGGCCCATCTGATGGAGGCATCTTCTCAATCAAGAATTCCTCTTTCCAGATACGTCTAGGTTTGTGTCAAGTGGACAAAAGCCACCCATCACACCAGCTCTCCAGCTTCCTGTTCTGGATATCATCCCTCCACACCACATCCATTCTCCACCCTCTGTGTGAGACCCTCACCAGTGTTAGCAGGCCCTCAGTGCCTAGACTTCCAGCATCCAAAATTGTGAGATAATGAAGCTTTTTTTTTTTTCAAGTAGCTTGTCTCCAACAATTCATTACTGACTGAAACACACAGAAAGTGTTAGGGAAGAAATAACAGAGGACTGGCAGGCAGCTTGGTAAAAAAGACACTTGCCATGAAGCTTGATGGCCTGAGTTCAATCCTTGGGACCCACGTGGTGGAAGGAGAGAACCAACTACCACAAGGTGTCTTTTGACTGTGCAAAGCCCCCCCCCACATACACACACAAATAAATAGATGAAAATTTTTAAGGAATTAAAAAGAGTATAAAGCCATGGATGGAATAATCAAAGCTGGTAAAAAAAAAAAAAAAAGCAAAAAAACAAAACAGTATAAAGTATTTGAGGGAAGAAAGTAAACAGCCAAAAATGGGTGGCGAGGTGGAAAGCTGGATGTTCCTGTTCACAGTTTCTTGTGCTCTCTAAACTCTCTGCCGGACACTGCTCTTCACGTTTTAACAGAAGACTATTTTAAATTAGACAAAGAGAAACAAATGAAATCAACTCCAGCCCTGATGCCTAATGGACATATGACCTCGTCAAGTCAGCCATCCTTTTCATCACTTCATTTCCTCATCTGTTTACCTCCCTGGTGTGTGTGTGTGTGTGTGTGTGTGTGTGTGTGTGTGTGTGTGTGTGTGATTTCATTCCTTCGTTCTAGAGCTCTCTCAGGGCTCCACACTGGGCACTGGGGACCCAGCAGTGAATCAGACCCTGAACCTATAGAAAGCTGTAAAGCGTCCACATGATCAGATTAAAACTGGGCCAAGATGCTATTTTTCATCTATCAGACTGGCGACGAGCCAAAGGCCCGAGAGCAGACCCCCTCGGCAGTACCGTGGGAAAACTGGCCTTCTCACATACCCTGTCTGCTGGGAATATGGAATGGTGGAGCCATATATGGAGGGGAATTTGGTAATTTCTAGAAAATTACATATGTGTACCCTTTGTCCTGGCAATCTGTTCTAGGAATTGATTCCAAAGATACGCTGGCAAAAACAAACCACGTGCATGAAGCTGCCGTGGCTGAGCCCTCTGCAGTGTGGAAACTTGAAGGGCCACTAATAGGGAGGTTTGTCCAGGAGGGAAGAGGGGGCTCAATGTCAAAGGAGAGAATAAAGTTGGATAAAATATGTATGATGCGTTATATTATCAAAAAGAGGATACATAGCCGGGTGGCACTCGGGAGGAAGAGGCAGGTGGATTTTTGTAAGTTCGAGGCCAGCCTGGTCTACAGAGAGAGATCCAGAAAAGGCGCAAAGCTACACAGAGAAACCCTGTCTCAAAAAATTTTAAAAAATAAGAGGATACATGAACGTGAACATTTTCTTTAATTAAAACACTCCAGGCCCTCTGCTTATATATTCCAGTTGTATAGCTTGGTCTTCTTGTGGGACTCCTAACAGTCAGAGCAGGGGCTGTCTCTGACTCTTTTGTCAGCTTTTGGGACCCTTTTCCTCATACTGGGTTGCCTCATCTAACCTTCAACTTGATATGCCATGTTTGGTTGACATCCATGGGAGGCCTGCCCTCCTCTGAATAGAAATGGAGAGGGAAATAATGGGGGGTAGAGGAGGGGTTGGGGGGACTGGGAGGAGAGAAAGGAGGGGAAACAGTGGTTGGGTTGTAAGATAGATAGATAGATAGATGGATAGATAGATAGATGATAGATAGATAGATAGATAGATAGATGGATAGATAGATAGATGATAGATAGATAGATAGATAGATAGATAGATGGATGGATGGATAGAATATATTTTTTAAAAAAACATTAAGAAGAGGGAAAAATGGGATCAAAGAGTAGATGTAAAAACTTCTTCACTGAAAATACCTAACATAGAATACTTGTAGAAACAAGAAAATGCATTTCATAAGAATAACAGAAAATTAGGCCTAGTAAGATGGTTCAGGGGGCAAAGGCACCTGGCACCAAGCCTGCCATCCCAGGAACCCAAGTGGAGGCAGGAGAGAACCAATTCTTCCATCAGTCATGTCGACATTGTTAGGAAGTGAGATTTCCAGCATTAGGGAGAAGACATCCAAATAGAGATGCTATGTTTGGTTGTTTTCTCAGACAGTCTCATATAGCTTGGGTTAACCTCTAACTTATTACATAGCCAAGGCTGACCTTTAACATACGATCCTCCCAGTAGATCCTCCTCTACCTTCCAAATACTTGGTTTGCAGGTATATACCACCATACCCAACTTGTGTGGGCCTAGGGATTGAACCTAGAACTTTGTGAACACTGGGCAAGCACTCTACCCACTGAGCTATATCTCCCAGAGTTTCTATGTGTAGCCCTGGCTGTCTTAGAACTCACTCTGTAGACCAGGCTGGCCTCAAACTTAGAGATCTGCCTGCCTCTAGCTGGGATTAAAGTTTTGTGCCAACATGCCTGGCTATGAACTCTTGATATATGTTTCCTTAAGAAAAATAAATTACCAGCTCTGACCACAGGAAAGTCTAACAACAAGACCAAACAAACGGCATCAAAAGTACCCAGGCTCCCAGACTTGAGGTCACCAAATGGCACTTTTCATAAAAAAGAAATAAACTCTTCTTGGGGGAGGGGAGGCAGGATTCTAGGTCTCCGCAGAGAATTGCAGTCTGTACATTTTGTTATACCAGAAAGTGAAAAAGTTGTTACATATTTGTAGGATTGGATCAATAGGATGCAGAAGGAGTCAAAGATCCTCATGGGTCAAAGATGAAGCAAGGCAAGAGATGACGAATGAGATGCAGTGCAAAAAACCCAAGACAGCACCTGCCAGCAGCATCCCTCAATGGACATCTCTTGTGGCTGCTGAGGACCCACTTATTCTGAAAATCGGTAACATAACTACTAAGAAATGAAGTATTTCTCCTGCCTTTGTTAGACAAACTGAACCTCAGAGAAATCAGGGTGGATGAGAGGAATTTAACACTGTAAACGTATTCCGGCTGACATATAGGAAGAAGAAATGATCGATTAAAACATCATTAGTGCTAGTCCTGGTGGCGCACGCCTTTAATCCCAGCGCTTGGGAGGCAGAGCCAGGCGGATCTCTGTGAGTTCGAGACCAGCCTGGGTTACCAAGTGAGTTCCAGGACATTCAGAGTTACACAGTGAGACTCTGTCCCCAAATAATAAATAAATAAATAAATAAATAAATAAATAAATAAATAAATAAATAAATAAATAAATAATAAATAAGCCATTGTCTTACAAGAGCCTAATGAAATAATAGACATGGATCAAGCCCCTCAGAGGCTCCTTCTACAGGCACAAAAGACCATCAAACATCAGAGTGTGCTGAGCTTCCTGAAGAGCATCCACAAAGCTTGCAGTCTGGCGTTCATCAAGCCATTAGCCCTAATCCCCAGTTCACAGTTAATGTTGGGAGGAGTAAAAATATGTTAAATGAGGGCTGGTCAGATGGCTCGGTGGATGAATGCCAGCTACATGAGCCTGGGACCTGGTTTTAAGTCCCCAGTGCCCCTGTAAAAGGCCACGTGTGGTTGGTTGTACAGCTGCAACCCCAGCACTGTGGCCACAGAGGAGGATGCTGCGGCTGCTGGCTCCCAGCCTAGCTCCAGGTTCAGGGAGAGAAGCTGTCTCTGGGGAGCACAGAAAGAAAGCTAGAGCAGGACTCCCAGTGTCCTCTTCTGGCCTTTACACATCAATAAGTAGACAGACAGACAGACAGACAACATTTATAAAAGAGTATGATAAATGGCACCAGTGGACTCAAAAACTACATGGCCCAAATGACCCACTTTATTCAACAAATAAGTTCAAAAAAATAAGGAGAAAGGAGAAAATTATGGATTAAAAAGGACCGGAAAATATAACAAGCCAAATTCATTCAGGGACCTTGCTTGGGCCCAGCGTTGAACAAAGATCATTTATTAGATGGATGTGGAGATTAATGATTGTAAGCTGTTATTAAAATTAGGAACTGGGCATGGTGGCTTATGCTTGTAATCCCAGTACTGAGAAGATTTAAACAGTAGGCTGGCCTCCATAATGAGTTCCAGGCCAGCCTGGGCTATGGCCTGAGAGCTTGCTTCAACATAACAATAAAACAAGAGAGTCCAGAGAGGTGGCTTGGTAGGAAAAGCTCCTCCTGCTGCCAAGCCTGCTGGCTCCAGTTCGATCCCCACTATCTACACGGTGGAAGGGCCAACCAATTGTACGCTGACCTACACACATGTTGGAGATATGCACACACACACACACACACACAGAGAGAGAGAGAGAGAGAGAGAGAGAGAGAGAAGGGGGGAAGACTGCATTATTTATTATCATTATTATTATTTTTTAAATAATTTATTTATGTGCCTTGGTGTGAGCTCCTCAGAAACTGGAGGTACAGACAATTGTAAGCTGCCATGTGGGTGCTGGGAATTGAACTCGAGTTCTCTGGCAGAACAGCCAGTGCTCTTAACCACCGAGCCATCTCTCTAGGCCTATTATTATCAGTATTATCATTCAGGGAACAGTATTCTGGGAATGCCATCCAGGTCACAGTACTTACAGACAAAAGCCCTTGGTGTTTTGAATTGCCCCCAATAACCCAACAAGGGACAAGCTGGGGACATACACTCTTGTGAGTTGAAAATGGGTAAGGATTATGTGGGACTCCTCGTCTTTCTGTTTTTGTTGTGTGCTGGAAATTGTCCACGGCAAGGCACCTTTGCTGCTCTCAAGGAGGTAGAAGAAGATTCAGATACACAGGCCAAGAGATGAGCTTCCCCCAGGGAGCCAGAGGGCAGCTGAGTTTCCCAGGGCTGACTATCAGCAGGGATGAGCAGGTGGGAGGTGGAGCCCAGCCAGGACAGAGCAGGAGAGGGTGTGAAAAGACTTAGTGCCTGCATTTCTATGTTCTCTGTGCTAAGGGGCCTTTGAGAGGCAGCAGCAGCAGCAGCAGAGAGGAGGGTGGGGCTACGTGGAGTAGCCCCCACTGCCCACCTAAGGAACCCTAGGAGGGCTGCAGCTGATTAGCAACTTCATGGATTCTGTGCATTATCGATGTCACCAGGCAGCTGAATGGAAGATGGACTAGAGAAAAGGGTCAGGATGTGTGGGGGAGACTGAGCTGAAGCTGGACCTGCCCTGGAGAAGAACAAGGGGGCCCACACTTGGAGTCGCCTAGCAAGGACAGGTATGAGTGTGATTGCAAGGAGCAGGGTGCTGGGGGGCAGTCTGTCCAAGTGGAGGGTGGGTTCTGGGCTGGGCAAAGTGGTGACTGTGTAGGGCCATTGTTAAAATGGATGAGGTAGATGGGACCCTCCATCCATGGATCTGCACTGGCCCACAAGTCTTGGGCCCTCTCCAACCTACGGGGCCTCATCTCTAAGACAGGAGCCTCAGATAAGAGGGCTGCAAATCTACCCTGGGTGCATTTGCATCTCACCCCACCGAGCATGCATCTTGCCTGCAAGGGGATCACGAGTTCTCCTCAGGCCTCGCTGAAAATCCAGTTGTGTGATGTCAATGGCATTTCCCTTCAGAAAAAGGAAATGAGCTTGATGTGGCACATTACCAGGAAAGGAAAGTTAGCTCAACCCCACCCTGCAACCCTGTGCTTCCCTCACACAACCAGCAGAGCCAGCACCCTCCTCTGCCTGGACTCAGGTCACCATTCAGACAGAGGCCCCAACACAGCAGCTTGACTTCCCAGCAGGGGTGGGCCACCCCCAACAGAATCAGCACCTTCTTTGGTGCCTGTGGCTCAGTCCCCAACCATACTGGGGGATAAAGTTTGCTGGGGGGGATTCATGAAATGTCAGAAGGTGAATCCTTTGTACATGAAGAGATTGAGGCCCCAAGAGAAAGCAGGTCTTGGCCAAATTCACAGGGCAAGAGAGAGGAGAATGCAGGTCCAGGTCATGTGGCACCTGGAGACAGGTGTTCCCAGAAAGTCTCTATAGGACTTCCAGTAGGCTGTTCCTGGCAGATGTCCCCAGGAATAAGCATTAAGTGCCTCTATAAACTAAGGCCAGGTGGTGGTGGCACACGCCTTTAGTCCCAGCACCCAGGAGGCAGAGGCAGGTGGATCTCTGTGAGTTCGAGGACAGCCATGACTACACAGAGAAACCCTGTCTTGAAAAAAACAAAACTAAGTCATTCTCTGATCTTTAACTTTTGGCCTCTGGAACATTCTTTAAAGTGCTATTTTGCACACAAAACAGAAACAAATATCAATCTGTCTGATATAACTGCTATATGCTTTAGAATTTGTATTACATGTGTATGTATGCACATGTCCATGGCACACGTGTGGAGGTCAGAGGACAGCTTGTAGGAGCTGGTTCTCTCCTTCTACCCTGTGGTACTTAAGGATTGAATTAGGGGCATCAGGCTTGGCAACAAGTGCCTTTACTGGCTGAACCATCTCACCAGCCTGTGTGCTTTTGAGTTGGAAAAGTGGTAAATTTAATACATTTAACATTTAAATCTAGCAAACTGGCCACTTGGAACATCGACTGGGAGTTGATCACAGGTTGACATACATTTAGAAAAATGCCTAATGTTCCCAGAGGGCCTGCTCAGCATCCCTCCTTGCAGCCACGCACCCCACAATCTGGCCCCAGACCCTTTTCTCTCTCTACCCCTAACCCTTGGGCAGTCTGCATACAGGAAGACTCAGGGTTTGGTTCCCTCACTAAAGAAGAAACTGATTCTCATACTGAGCCTGAATGTCTCAAATGGATGGTGACCAGCTGTGGTAGCCATGGTCACACACATTGATGCTGTTACAGCTTGGAAACCACCCCCTCTCCCCACCCTGCCTTCGATCTTCTTACCAAAGGTAACTCAGGTCATACTTTCCACCATGCCCCCCACATGGAAGGCTTGAACTCCTACACACCCAGGGGCTGGGGGTTTTCAGGGCTCAAAAGAGGCCGTGTGTACGGATGGTGCACAGCAGTGGTGATTTTGTGCATGTCTCCACATGTGAAGTCTTAGTGTGGGTATGCAGGTGTGTGGGCAGGACTTGCACGTGTCGCAGATGGCTCAGGTGTGTGGTGGTGTTCTATATGTGCAGAAGTTTACCTGTGCTGGTTGTTATTGGGTATGAATGCATGCAAAGGAAGTATTTACATATATTCATGTTTGCACAGATGAGCCCTTGTTTTTGTGAGCATCTATTAGAATGCAAGATTTAACAATTCAAACAACTACCCTCTGAGATATGCACTTGCTTGTCACAAAAGGATGTGTTGATATGTGTAAATTTGTGTATTTTTGTGCTTTTTGCAAATGTATGCATTTAAGTTTGTTAATGTGCGTAAGTGTGTGGGCATATGTATGTTCATGTAAGGTTTCTGGGATTCGGGGTGCATCCTGATGTAGGAATATGAGTTAGCTGTTCTGCCCGTGTTTATGCTTGGTTGAATGAGTGTGCTGATGCTCCTCAAGCCTGTGAGGGGCGCATTTGTGAGGCAAGTGTGCCCGTGTGTGTGGCACTTGAGTGTGAGTGCCCATGGTAATGGTAGCTCTCACTGCCCTTTCTTTCTTTTTTGTCTTGGGAAAAATCACAGAACTTCCTCTGAGTCCTAACCATGGCTAGTGGTGCTTCCAGGAACATGATTTTCTGGGGCCCAAAGAGTAAGAAGAGGGGCCGTGTGGGGTAGGGCTGGGGCTTGGGCCCCCAGAGCAGAGGGCAGAAGTCCTCAGGACACTGCAGTAAACCAGACTGGTGACGTGGACAGCAATGCCTCAGGCCCCGGCCCTGACCAAGTTGTCCCCGTGTGTGTCCTGGGAGGGCCACTGATCTTAAGCACAGTGCTGGGGCTCTCAAAGCCCCCTTTTCTGGCTATGGCATGAAACAGCCCTGTAAGAGTCATCCTATGTGACAAGCAGGGGCATAGCTCTAAGACCCAGCTGCAGTGTTCCCTATAGTTAAAACTGTGCACCCACACTCACATTCCCGGCTAATTCTTGTGAGCTTCCACCTGCTTGAGGAGGTGGAGGCAGAGTGAGCAAAGGCTAGCCCTCTTCTATTCCTACCCTCCACCCAGCTTCCTTTCTGACAAGACTCACTTTTGCTCAGGTGAGAAGACACCTAGAGGTGGTAAGAATGCACACTCCCATGCTTGCTATGGCCCGCGGCCTTCCAAACGAGGCGTCTGCATCAAGCCAGAAGAACGAGGAAGAAAAGTGAGGTGCACTCTGACCTCAGATGCCTGTCTTCCGTCATCAGAACAGTCACTTGCTCTTCCGGACTCTGATGACCGTGTTAAACCCCACATGTGGTTCTGTGGTTGCCCACAAAGCCTAAAAATAGCCAACAGGAATTGGGGAATCCCCACTGGTGAGTGGAGATGGCCGTTCCCCAGGTGTCTGCTGACCTGCCTCCCCCAGTACTGTCTAGGGAGAGCTGAGTGTCTAGGAGGATGTACTGGAGGCCACGCTAAGCCTGGAACATGGGTTATTTTATTTCCTTGGACAGATGGGGAAACTAAGTCTCTGGGAGATGAAATTACCCATTTGAAAGCTAAGGAGTGCAGCTCTGTCATGGCTACTGTGCCTTCTCTCTCTTGAGCAGGCCCTTCAGAATCACATAGACCTTGCTTTCAGCTGCAGCCTCCCTGGGGACTCCTGGTGGCCTTAGCTGCCTTACCTGTACCATAGGGGCTGTGTTGCCCACTTGTAGGAGGATTGTGGTGGGGATCCAGGGGAATAAGGCCCTTGGCACCCACAGCGGGGCCATCACTGCTGCTAGAACTCAGTAGATAGTTTCTGCCCCTCCACCACTTGAGACCAAGCTTCCAAAGCAGGAGGAGCCTGCAGTGTGTCCCCCATCAGAGAAAGCAGCCCCGAGAGTCCCAGAGAGCAGGCCCCTGTGACAGACTAGGACCTTTCAGGACCTTCGACAGCTGACTTCTGGAGTAGTTGCAGTTCTTTGAACTGAAACCTTATCATTCCCCATGGGGAGATGGAGTCCATCACGCCCCCTCTGGGGACTGTCACCTTTGGAATTTCCTCAATGAAGAGGATGTGGCAGAAGTGACGCCACATCACTTCCTAAGTTTAACCTTCACTGACGGCTGATGATGAGGATGATGACATCCCGTCATGAGAAAGCGCCTGCCTCAGCTTTCAAGCCAACAGCCAGCCTCAGAGGTGCCGCAACATGCCTGTAAAGGACTCTGCGTGTGATTCTGTCCCCCAGACTTCGACCCCCAGCCCAGGAAAGGTCACCTACAGCAGAAGCCAGCTCTCCCCAGACCTGCCAAAAGGCAGGTTTGAGAGCAAAATCAACGTCATTGGTTCAAGCCACTGTCTCAGGTGGCTGGTGACTCAACACTGAGTCATGGGGAGAGCCTCGCAGCTCACGGTGGCAGATCCCGCCACCTCACCTCTCCTGCTTCTGTGCCACAGGTTGAGTTGCGGGGCCCAGGTGGGGGTCCTTGGACAGGTCACCAACTTTTATGACAAATCCCTGTTTGTCGTATGAGAGCCTCTCAGGGGAGCTGGGGTTTGAATGGATCAGCTGGGAGGAAGGAGGAGTGAGTTTTAGGGGGTCTGGGTGAGAGAAGTTTGGGGAGTCCCCACTCTGTATGCTCTCTCCAGCAAGGACTGACCAAAATACAAGAGGAAGCCAAGTAGGGCTGGTCAGGCCCTGGCAGGCTCTGGTCAAGGGTGAATGGGGAGCAGCAGAGAAGGGAACAGGCCACAGGAGCTAGAAACTGTGGAAGACACCCGATGGGGGTGAGCAAGAAGTCTGCCGCTGAGACTTCTCAGAAAACGGGAGGCATGCCTTCCCTCTCCTTCCCAGCGCTATCTAGAGAGATTAAGTCAGGGAGGTTCCCAGACCGGAGGCGGAGGCATCCTTATCAGCCATGTCTGGGCTTCTCGGGAACATGAACCTTCGCGCCTGTGGTCGAGGCCTGAGAAGACACAAAGCAGATGTGGTGTGTCTTATTCCTGCAGACCTGCCAGCCAATGGCTCCAGGGTCCTCCTCATCAATATCCAATATGTGTGCTGTCCCTTGGAGCTACGCTGGGGTTCAGGGGGCCCGTGAAGCTTTTCTGTCAGCATGGCCCTGGCCAACATACTCTGCGAAGAAGATGGCCTGCCTAGAGGGGAAAGGCATGACACACAGGCTGGTGAGCCTTGGGATCTGCAGAGCCCTTCATACCACTGGCTGCATGCCAGGTGCCACTCTGAGTGACTTCCATGTGTCACTTCATGTAATTCCCACAGGACCCTCCATGGGGTAGTAGCAAGGGTGCCACTTCTGCTTTGCAGAGAAGGGAACCAGGATGCTGGCCCAAGATGCAGAGCTGCGGACGCAGTGCGCAGCTGAAGTTCAGTTGGGAGTTCGGATCCCCAAACACTGCCCTATTGTGCCCGAGTGAGAAACAGACAAGCAGAGCTGGGCGCTCAGGGGGCCTGACACACCCAGAGCCTCCAAGGGCTTCTATCACCATCAAGGTTTGCATGAAGTGTGGAGGCATGAGAAGCTGAGGGCAGAGCAGGGGGCTCAAAGCCACCATCTGGGAAAATCTTTGGAAGAGATGACTTTTGAAATATTAGGAGGGTTTGCTAGGTAGATTGGACAGAGAGAAGAATGAGTCCTGGGCAGAGGGAGTTGGGAGATGGAAACCCTGAGGTCTGGCTGCTGTGAGGAATAGTACCAGTTGGAAGGTCTGGAGAACAGCCGCCCTCAGGATTGCAAGAGCCAGCAAATAGTAAGGGCCGCCATGATCATTCAGAAGAATTAGATTTTGCCCCAAGAGTAGTGAGCCATGGAAGGTTTTGGAAGAGAGGGGGATTTCCAAAAGAAGATATCGTGAACAGGTAAGAATAGGGGTTAGATACTGTGGGCATACAGGTCTGAAGACATCAGGCAAGCATTAGAGTTCATCAAAGGTAGGGAAGGGAGTGGTTGTCCGGGAAGGGGAGGCCAGGGATGTTGGAGCAGCTTGGGCATGTCAGAGATGACAGCAGAGGCTCTTAGAAAGTAGAACCAGACTCAGCTGATAGACTCCACTGAGGACATACCAAGCCTGGGTGTATGGGGGCCTGGTTCTGAGCTCAGCCCCGGCCTGGAAAGATGTACATACCAGGTCCCGACAGGAGAGGTTGGAGTGCATAGAAGGTGACTGGGCCCTTCAGCAGAGTGTTAGCTGGGGTGACTAGGACAGAGGAGGCCATGAAAAGATGCCTGGTATCAGAACTGGAAGGGCAAACAGAGCACAGGCCTCTGCTCTGTGTTCTGTTCTGTGTGGAAGCTGGACCAGAAGGCTCCCTGCCCTTCTCTCTCTGACTTGCTGACTTGGCTTCCTCTGGTCCTAACGGATCTCAGGCCTTCCCCCAGCTGCAGAGCCTCTGCTAATCCACAGCTGGTATTACACCCAGTGAACTTTCAGCGAGCACGGAGGCCTCAATGTTTGTTCAAAGAGCGAATGAACAGGCTGCTGTTGCCAAGACCCAGCTTCTGCACTGCTGTCCAATTAGTCAGGCCTGGGATATGGACCAGCTCTGGAGCTCCCAGACTGCCCACTCCTTGACATCCCGGCCAGTTAGTTGCCTGAGTGTTGGGAGGGAAGACCTTAAGGCCTGGGAGTCTTCCCTTCAGTTTCAGGACCAGATCTTGGTAGATCAAAGCCCCTGGGCCCAGATCAGGGGTGCACAACTCTGCTCCCTCAGAACTGGAATGCAGGAGGAAGGCAGCTGGGCAGATGCATTGAGACCTTTTAACCTTCTTTACAGAACGCTGGGCGCCATCCTACTCACAGGGCCCCACTCACAGGGGCTCAGTGAGGACGGGAGAGCCGCGTGACAATGCAGACTGGACTCAGAGAGAGGGACTTATGGCCATGCCATACAGCCAGTGTCAGGTCTGGTTCTTACAGGCCTTGCTGACAAGTGATCTGGATGCCTGTACCCTGCATCCTGTCCCAAGGCGCAATGAGGAGGAGAGGTGCCAGGACAGCCCAAGCAGAGCTGGGGGCCATGTCCCCTCGCTTATGTTTCTGGGCCGTGATCAGCTGTGGGTCCCTCTCCACTCCCCTTTTTTCTTCTTTGTCCTACAAGCTCCTGTCCTAAACACACCAGGCTCCCATCCCAGTGCCTCTATACAACAGTTGCCTCCATTTAGAAGGTGTTCACCAAACCCTAGCCCCCTCCCAGGCCCATAGTTAACATTTCTTAATGTAGTCATCTTTTAAATAACAGCTATTTATTTTTATTACTTTTATCTATTAAAAGTATACACTTCAAGATTTGGGTATATTCACAATTGGGTAGTTGTCATCAACACCAGTGTCAGAATCTTGGCATTACCCTCCCTCCAAGACTCTGCCCTCCTCAGCAGTGACTCGGCTCCCTCTCACCAGGGCAGCCACTCTCCTGTCATTACGGGTTTGTCTGTTGTGGACAGTCCATGTGAATGAAATCACAGCATGTGGTCTTAGGTGACTGGCTCCTTTCACTCAGCATCATGTTCTCAAGCTTCATCCGTGTTGTACTTGAGTACTTGACTCCTTACATTGCCAAGGACTGTCCTAGTACATGGACGGCACCACACTTGCAATTTGTACACCAGTGGGTAGGCATCTGAGTGACTTCCCCATCTCAGTTATTACGAAGAAGGCTGGTGGATATGCATGTGCGCAAGGTTTTGTGTGGGCATATGTTTCATTTCTCCTGGGAAAATTCCTAGGAGTGGAACTGCTGGATCACATGATCACCGTGTATAACCCTTTGAGGAACTACCAGACCCACCACATTGCCCAGTAGTGAATTAGGGTTCCAACACCTACACATTCCTGTCAACACTTGGACTCTTTTTAAAAATCATATCCTTTGTAGCTGGTGTGGCTAGCGTGGCTGTGGTTGAGTTGTGTTTGTCTGATGGCTAGTGAAGTCATCTTTCCAGGAACCCACTGGGCACTACACAATCTAGAGACATAGCTCCCCAGTTCTGTAAGTGTTCTTTATATGTTATAGATACAAACCTCCCATTGGATACATGATTTACAAAACTGTTTCTGTTCTGCATGTTCCGGCTTTACTCTCTTGAAGGTTTAGTTTGAAGAACAAAAGCTTTATTTATTATTATTATTATTTTGGATGATCTAACTTTCCTTTCATTGCTTGTGCTCTGGCTACCATATTTAAGAAACCATTCAAGGCCACAAGGACTTGAGACTATGTGTTCTCCCCAGAGTCTTACAGGGTCAGTTCTTACAGACTTGGGTACATTTGGAGTTAGTTTTTGTATTGGTGTGAGGTAGGAGATTGACTTCATTCCTTAACGTATGTGCATCCAGCTGCCTCAGTTCCCGGGTGGAAAGTCTGTGAAATGAGATTGGTGGTATTGCTGAAAACCAATTGCCTGCAAACGTCCTTCCGTTTGAACTCAAGCATTATTTCCCTAGGAATTATGGCTGACGGCCTCTGCACCCTGCCCTCATCATGTCTGGATTCCCAGTATATACATATATCACACAGAGAGTAGCATGGGCTGTGTTTATATAATGGCATACAAACTAACATAGAGGATGAGCTACACAATATATTTATAGTTTGTAGATAACTCATAGATAGTACCATGATTAAAAGATACATTTATACACAAAGTGCAAACAAGCATACAGTTCTGAGCCAGATACTGGAGGTTCAAAGCCAGCTCTGACATTTACTAACTGCCTAGCCCCTGTGTGCATTGTTTGCCTATCTGTGTCTCAATTTCCTCATCTATAAATTGGAAGTTGCATACCTCATGGGGTTGTCCTGGTAATATGTAAAGGATACAGCATATGAAGTGCTAACAATGGATCTGTTATTAAGCATGCCCTTCCTTAAGCTTTAAGATCTGAGGACAGGGACCCTGTGTGTTTTGGGTTCCACTGTGTCTCCATACACAGTGAGGCCTGGCACAGGGAGGGCACTGGATGCATACTCCTTGGATTAATGAGTGAATGAAGGCATGCATGCACGAATGAGCCACAGACGGTTCTAATCCTGCTCTCCCACTGTCTGGCTTGGAATTCTCTGGACCTCTATAAAGAGAGAGAGCACTGGAGTCGTGGGTGATGTTTTTGTCTTTGGATGAAGAACTCTTAAGAGGAGCCCACTTTAATAAGCAGATGGAGGAAGCTGCTGTGGGGGATGCCTAGTGTCCCTTAATCTGTGAGTACCCCTAAAGACTTCCCAGAACCTGCTGGACAGTGTGCAAACTGCCAGAGCTCTCTGTGTGCTCCCCAGCTCTTAGCAGCCCATGATTCAGAGGCAGCTGATGTCTGAAGCACTTAATTCAGGCCAAATGCTGGAGGTCTGGGTCTTGAGGCTCGTGGGAGGTAGAGAGGCACATTCCAAGGGGAAAGTGCCTTCTTCCCACAGAAGAGGAAGATGTGGAGTGCCCCGAAACTCCCTGCTCCCCCAAAATGGAACAGCACCTCTGCTCTCATGCCCTTCTTCCTTAGCATCCCTCAACACACAGGAAGATACTCAGATTGCTAAGTCCAGGCTTCCTCCTGCCTGCCCCTGACAAGCACCTGCCCTTGTCACTCACACACCCTCATTCTACCTGGCAGATGATCTCTGGGAGGCCAATGGGTGAATGAATGATCCAAGGTCATAGCATACCAAATGCTGGCAGAGAAAAGACTAGACACCAAGACTCCCTACTTCATGCTCAAACTCTCACCCTAAACAGCACTGCGCCAGCAGAGCATCAGTGCAGCTTGATAGACCGAGAGACCAGGCAAGTCCCTGGGTCAGAGGCGCCTGGCCACAGGCAGGGGCAGCCTGGGAATGGAGTGGCCCAAGTGTTTGCATTTACAGTCTCAAGAATGGGAACTTCAGAGTTAGGCGTGTTTGTCCAGGTCACCAACAACCTGTCTTGGCCCCAGTATCTTCCACCAGTGACATAAAACAATAGTGTCCACTCTGCTGAGCTGCTGTGAGGATGAAGGGAGGCCAAGTCTTGAACTCTGCCAGCATGGTGTCACACACAGACACCATTACCTGATTGATGGTCCTTGGTGCCGGGGTGCTGTCAGTTGGGCCAACAGGAAGAGTATGGCCTTCCATATCCCCTAGGCCTTAGCGTTCACTAAGTTACTGCATATCAGAAAACACGTCTCTACCAAAGAGGAAGCCAATTATTAACACGGGTGGTGGGCAGAATGGAGTCAGTGTGTGGCATGGCACCCTGGGGGCTGCTGGTTGATGTAGGACTTTGCTGAGTTGGCCTTTGCTTCAGAACATGAACTTGATTTGTCTACAAGAATGAACAGAGGTGGGACAATGTTTGACGGATGTAAGGAGAAGGCACAGGCTTCCTGGTTGTCTCCTTTTCAGTCTGTAAATCATTAGGACAAGTTACTAACCCTTCCTGAGCCTCAGTTTCACCACTTGACAAATAGGGAAAATGGGGTTCTCTCCTCCCAGCACGGGATGTGGGGATCTAACTCGGGTCGTTGCTGATGTGGCAAACACATCCAGCTGCCCAACCATCTCTCTGCTCCAGGGGTGTAGCTCTTATTCTGGGTCTTCGGGATGAGGAAGGTCCTTCCAGCAGGGCATCTGGGAACACTTCTGGAGGTGGGAGCTGAGCCAGGGAGAAGGGGAAGAGGACCCAGATAGAGGGAGCATCTTAAGTAGAACCACAGGGCCACACATGACAGCGGAGATTTGGGACAGATAGTCAGATGCCTGCAAGACCAGGCAAAGTACAGGATGAAGTCACAGCTGGGGAAGCTCACAAGCTGCTTCCTGTCACCTCAGCAGGCAGGGTGACTAGAAGGGAGGCCCTAGCCCATTAGTCTGCCTTTCCCTGTGCTGGATGCCACTTCCTGGAAGGGCTTCTGGGTCTATTCTGAGTCCTCCCGTGGGATGGGGTGGGCCACGAGACTGTCAGCTTGACCTGGGCTTCCTGACATTCATCTGAGAGGCAGGTTCTCCCAGGGCGGAGTTCTCCCAGGCCCCAGTCTAGCTACCCCACAGGAGGGGTGATGGGAGTGGGTGTGACCCACGTCTAGGATTATTCACCGAACAGCCAAAAAAAAAGCCACAAGAGACGCCCACAATGGTAATAAAAATAACAATTCCTTAAATGTGTTCGGAAGCATGGGACCCGGCTCTGCTGTACTCCGCCCCTTGTGAGGTCACTAAGTCTCTTCCTCTTCGTGGAGGAAACAGACAGGCAGGGAAGTGGCTCCCCTGAAACTGTGCAGGCTGGTCATTCTGAGACAGCATCTTCAACTCGGGGATCCCAGTTGGCAGGGAAGGGGATAGCAGCCGGGTGTGTTAAGGGGACACTTAGGAAGGGGACCACTGCCTGGGGGCATTAACCCTGTGATTTTCCCCATCTTTTCTTTAAAGTTACATTTGTTTTATCTAATACTTACGTATTTGTGTGTTGGTTTGCGTGTGTGTGCGTGTGTGTGCCTTCCCAGCAGGCAGGACAGTGTATGCTGAGGGGACAGTGACATGCAAGGGAGTCACAAGGCTGGAAGGAGTGGAGGCTTATGGGAGTGAGAAGGGCCCTGATGGGAAGCAGGAGTGTATCATCCCCTGGGACACCTATGGACACCTACGGACACACGACGGGAGTCTAGGGCCCAGAGAAGGCTCTTTGTCTACCTCAGAGTACGCCAGAATATGGCAGCCAGAGGGGAAGGGTGTGGCCTTTCCTCCGGCCTTTGAGATGGAGAAGACCCTTGGCTCTCTCACTGGTGCAAGCATGGGAGCCTCCCAGGGTAGCTGCTTCAAGGGGAAGCCTGTTTGCGGGGCTGAGTGCTGGTGTCGCGCCTCCCATCTTCTCTCACTGGTAGGAAGGGACTCTTTGGGCCTGTGGAGAGTGTGGTATGGGTTGCCTGAAGTCCAGAGGCCTTACAGGGACTACTTCTGGGCCACCCGCATTCTTGTGCAGCCAGACAATGACTGTCCTTGGACTACTCCCAGACATGACCGACTTGCCAAGCCTTCCTGGGCCAGAGGGGACATGATGACCCCTTCCTGCATACCTCTGACTAACAGACCCTTGGGTCTTGGAAGCATCACAACACAGCCCGTTGCTAGAGCAACCTGCAGACCTAATAGACCTGAGGTTTCTGACACCCCTCACCAATTGCTCAAAGGGCAGCTCTCCCTGGCTCAGCTTCGCTGAGGGGAAAGTGAGTCAGGGGGAGGTGATTATGTACATTTTAATGCTGAGGAAGGAACAGACAGGGTGTTGTGCTCCCCTCTCTCTGTCTCTGTCTGTCTGTCTCTCTCTCTGTGTCTCCCCTCAACTGCCAGTTTTTCTAGCTGTGGCCCTAGGGATATAGATTTAAACTGAACTACCCCTAAACCACCTGTCCCCTACTGTCTAGGGCATCCCTATCACAGACAGGACACAGCCACCAAACTGGGGCAAAGCCAGGAAGAACATGGCACCTCCCATGTTCTTCCCAAGCCCTCAGAGTCAAGTTGAGGGCTTCAGGAGTTGTTCTGAGTAGCCCACCAGGAGACCCTTTCAGGCCACCAGTGAGAGGCACCAACAGGACTTGGACTCAGCCCTGCAAACAGGCTTCCCTTGAAGCAGGCCCCCTTGGGAAACTCCGATACTTATACCAGTGAAAGAGCCAAAGGTCCTACCCAGGGATCCTTACGGGGGATGTCTCAAACCCTGGCGGAAGGACCATAATACCCTTCCCATCTGGTTGCCATATTCTAGTGTACTCTGAGGTAGACAATTGCCTTTTGAGGGTACCCTAGCCTCCCCATTGTGTATCTACAGGTCACCCAGATGGACTCCCATTTCCCCAGTCAAGGCCCCTCCTCATAAGCCTGGGGAGGTAGTGGCTCTCTCTGGCCCAAGGACTTGCCTGGGGGCCTCCTCCAGGGCTTCTTCTCTTCCAAGGGCTACAGTGTGGCTGATTCTCAGGTCCTCCTGAGCTGACTGGAGCAGGCCTGAGCCTCTGGAGTCCAGTCTTCATCTAGGGATCTCCCAGGTCCTTCAGAAATGTCACTTTCCTAAACCTCAACTACCCATTGTGGTCCTGTGGTTCTGCCCAAGCCACTCCCTCTACCCGGGCCACCTTCCCCAGCTGTTCTGGGCTCAGCCTCTGCCCCTAAAGTGATCCAGGTGCCTCACTGGGTAGGCCTTCCTCTGTTCCTGTAGGCATTCCCTTAAAGATGAGGAATAAGAATCCTGCCACAGAGGCCGGGTGGCAGTGGCACATGCCTTTAATCCCAGCACTTGGGAGGCAGAGCCAGGCAGATCTCTGTGAGTTCGAGGCCAGCCTGGTCTACAGAGTGAGATCCAGGACAGGCTCCAAAGCTACACAGAGAAATCTTGTCTCAAAAAACCAGAAGGAAAAAAAAAAAAAAAAAAAGAATCCTGCCTCAGAAGAAAGACAGTCCGGCCTGCCTGGAGGCATCCAAGGGCCTGCCTGGTGCCTCGCAGCACGGGTAGATGCCATTATGATGAGCAAGTGTACTGTGAAGAAATGGGAGAGAGAGAGAAGCAGACACAGCTGTGGAGAGAGACAGAACTGAAGAAGCGAAGGCAGGGTGAAACAGACTGATGTGGGGGGCCTAGAGTAGCATCCAAGCCTAGGCAGCTGCCTAGAATCATGTCTGGGTCTGTGGTCGTACCTCAGCTGGAGTCTATGTTGATGTCCATGACCTTTGTTGCCACCAAGGCCGCGGTGATGCCGGGGGATCTGGACAGCCACCTGAGATCATGTTGGCGTCTGAAGGCCTTGCTGCAGCTGGGCCATACTGACCTGGGTGGCCCGTGCTGCCACTGGGACCATGGTGATGTACAGACCCAAGCTGCTGCCTGGGTCCATGTTCCTCCTGTGCTGTGATGTGTAATGATATCCTTGGCCTGTGTTGCCACAGGGGGTCATAGGAACCATGTATGTTGAAATCTGAGAGTTCAGATTGAGCCAGCCTCAACACACTCAGAACCAGGGGCCCAGCCTGCCACCTACACCCTCATTTTCCTCTTTGTCAGGTGAGGAAACTGAGGCTCAGGAAGGCTTACTAACTTGTTCCCAATAATTTGCAGGCCTAGGATTGCAGGCAATGTGACAGCAAAGCCTGTACTTCTCATTCCACCCATCAAATGGCATTCCACCTCCTGTCCCTTACAGCAAGTGAAGTTCAGATCCCAGCATTCACCCAGTTGCCATCGCCCGTACCTCTCCTTACAGAATGTCTCTGGAGTTCGCATCCCTGCCTTCAGCTCAGGCCCAGCTCAGGCCTTTCCTGAGTCTGGCCTGGATCGCTGACTAGCTCCACAGTCTCCAGACGTAGCCTCTGGTAGATACTTCCTTCCTGTTGCTTTTCCCCATCTCACTCTTGGCCACAGATGAATCTGAGCAGAAGAGTCTTATCCTCTTAATGCTAAAGAAAAAGTATGTGTTGTCAACTTCTCACATTATCTATTTATGTAGAAATTATATGGCACACACTTATCCATTCAGGAGGCTGAGGCAGGAGGATTCAAGTAAGTTCAAAGCTAGCCTGAGCTACCAAAAAAAAAAAAAAAAAAAAAAGAAGGAAGCAATCAATGCTATACATATACTGCCAGGCAGACATGTAAATGGAGTATAAAATACCTGTATGCATAAAAAATAGGCGTGGGTAAGAGAATAAATAGTATTTTGGCTTTATTTTTATTTGATTCAGTGGTAATAGATTCATCCTAGGTTGGGCTTTTGAGGCAAAGTTATTTCCCTTCTGGGCTATCTCATCACCACCTGCCCTGCCCCCCCATGCTTCATTTTTAAATACAATATTGGTTGAAAGATGCAGTTCACTCCTTTGAATGTCTAGTGCTAAGGTCCATCTGTCTTTTCATTTGCTTTCGTTGGTCTGTGTTTTCTTTCTTTTGAGACAAGATCTCACTATGTAGCCGAGACTGGCCTTGAGCTTTCCATCCTCCTGTGGTAGGCTGCCGTGTGCTGGTGTGACCGGTGTATGCTACTAAGCATGTCTTAACACCTGGTTTAGTGCTATTATGTTAGGAAAGAGGTACATCCCGAAGGGCCATAATGCTAGGAGACATGTGTTCACAGTTCAAATACTTCATATAGTTGATGTCAATCAGTTGTTACTGGATACTTACCAGAAGGTATATCTTAAATATTTCTGAAAAATGTATTCAAAAGACACTGAAACTCTCAGATTTCACATAGTCTGCTGGGAACCCGGAAGATGACTCAGCAGCTAAGAGCACCTACCGTCCTTCGTTTGTGTTCCCAGCAGCCATGTTGGATGGTTCACAGCCATCTACTGTAACTACAGCTCCAGAGAGTCTGACGCCCTCTTCTGAATTCACATGCACACACACATTATTAAAAATAGTAAAAATAACATGCAGGGTGTGGTGGCACATGCCTTTAATCCCAGCATGTGGGAGGCAGGGGCAGGAGGATTGCTGTGAGTTTGAGGCCAGCTTCGTCTACATAGAGAGACCCTGTCTCAATATATAGTTATAGCTATATATTAAATACATAATTAAAATAAAATTGGGCTGCAGAGACGGCTCAGTGGGTTAGAGCACTGGTTGATCTTCCAGAAGACCCAAGTTCAATTCCCAGCAACCACAACACAGTTCACAACTGTCCATAACTCTAGCCCAAGGGAAGTCAACGCCTTCTTCTGGCCTTTGTGGACACTGACATACATTCAGGCAAACATTCACAGACATTAAACAAACAAATAAATCTTCAAAATAAGCTATAAAGGTCTATTTCCCTATTTGCCTATGTGCTACTGTGACAGGGTAACAGGTCGCCCCTTCAAGTGGCTTTGTGAAGCTCGGCTTGACAAAATGCTCCTGTCATCGTCGTGTGGATTTCTTACCCCGGCATCTGTGTCCTTACCAAAAGATGCCGTATTTGTCTTAATGTCTGCTACATAGTGTCCTTTGTCCCCAATTAAGGAGCCAGTGCAGAGGTATCCTCACCGTCAAGGTGGTCAGTCTCTGAAGCTCTTTGCTGTGAGACAGTCAGAGTGTGCTTTTGTGGCTACGTTTCTGCCAATAATAAGCTCTACAGAGATTCTACCATTTGTCTTTATAAAATTAGTGCCTCTGTGACGTCTTATGTCAGGCTTATCCAGTGTGGGTGTCACAGAAAAGCCAAGCTTTGATGCTTGTGACAGGAGCCATGTGGTCAACTACAACACGGTTACCACATGATGAGATTACCAGTTTTGACAGATATCTTAAATATGAGTAGAGCTTAAATAGTTCCTTTTTAAGAAGGTAAATGCAAGTAAAAGTTCTAGAACTTTTTTTTCTAAAATGGTTGTGGCTGGGTGTAGTGTGGTACAGGCCTTTAATCCCAGCACTCAGGAGGCAGAACAGGCAGATCTCTGAGTTTGAAACCTGCTCTACATAGTGAATCCAGCCCAGTTAGGGATACACGTAGTTAAAGCCTATCTCCAAGAAGAAGAATGAATTGCACGCTCATCCTTTTAGAAGTTTCCAGCCTGTACATCAGAGTCCTCGACCATGTCCCTAGGCCCATTTGATTTCTGCCAGCCTTTCTCACACATGGCTCCCCATCATTTAGATTCAAGATCTCTCTGAACTCATCACATATTGTTGAGTCTTTATCTGACATGGCATCCTCCAGTGGTCTGGCTCTGGGTCTATCCGTTCTTTGATAACCAACCCCAGGATTTCCCTGCACAAAGCCTGATTTGATTCTCTGAGTAATGCATTCTGATCTGCAGTGAACACGTACGCTAGGCCAGACTCTGACTCATAGACCCCTGGGGATATAGCAATGAGCCAACAGGTAACTCGTTTTCCCCCCGGACCTTGGAGGCAAGTGGAGAAGACACTGATGTTCTGGGCGGAGCCTCATTTCATTACCCACAGGCTGTCCAACACTGACAATGTGCCTCCCAGAGAAACCATCTGGCTCTCAAAGGGACACACCTCCAACCTGAACTCTAAACCTAGGCTGGACAGAGCAAAGAGTAGGAACCACACACAGTGGTCATGGTCACCCTAGCCATGATTCCAGACCCAGGTCCTCTAGGTGTCTGGTCTAGCCCAAGACAATGTGGCACTTGGAGACTCATCCACCCTGGTCCCAGCATCCTGGTCCCATCCCTAGGAGAAGGACTGCACCCTGCTGCTGGCAGGAACCACTTCCATCTCCTGGTGTCCCCATATTTAGCCATCTGCTGTGACCCTGCAGCCCTCTAACCCCTTCTCCATGGCTAGTTAAATGGCCAGGCAGCTTTGATGGCCTGTTTTCCCAGGCTCTGTGCCTGCTTCCCATTCCCCAGCATCCCCAAAGGGGACTCACCCAACTGGGAGCTTCTGCATCCTAAAATAGCATCATATACATATGTATGTAAGTAGGCATGTGTATATTATGTATATATACGTGTGTGCTCATGTGTGTATATATACATTTGCATACATACGTACACACACACGCACATGCTCATGCATGCATGCATGCCTGCTTTTTTTTTTTTTTTTGTGTGTGTGTGTGTGTGTGTGTGTGTGTGTGTTCTAGATGAAGTGGTTGGACACTTACACATGTGTCTCCTAGAGAAAGCATTTGGTTTTCAGAGGTTGGATAGATGGACTAGATAGATAGATAGATAGATAGATAGATAGATAGATAGATAGATAGACAGACAGATATCCAACAATACCCACATACACACATAATATTGTCTGTGTGTAGGGACAGGATTGCCTATACACTGTATGTCCAGGAAGGGTGAAGACCTGGACATAAATTTCCCAGGTTGCACTGGGGCTGCCTGAAAAAGGCCTATTCTCTCCCATTTCTCAGAGCACATCAGCTATACTGTTGTTGTTTCCCCCAACAAATTGTCCCGCTTGGAAACAACCCATCCTTCCCTCCCCACCTCCAAGTCTGTGTGTACCTGTAGATATCCAGTCAGTCTGCACTTGCAGGCTTCCTCAAAATGCAGCCTTGGCTTCAAAGGCACTACCCTCCCTGCCTTGTACCTAGGGTACCTGCCAGGCTCCAGTTCTCTGGCCTGGCCTAGGCCTGCTCAGGTGGCCTCTCCTGGCTTCCAAAGGCTCCAGGCCACTGGGTGGAGGCTGTGGGCTGAAGCCCCAGCATGCTACATGACTTCAGGGGTGTTACTCCTGCTTGGTCCTCGGTGCCCACTCTAGGGAATGGAGCTGTCATTGGTGATCTTCGTGAACTCTCCCAGTGGTCTGAGCCTGGGGAATCAGGGCTGGAATAGTCACCTTTGCAGAGACTCTATCTCTTCCTGGTCCTTACACACTCAAATCAGTGGCAGCCGAGTAGGTGTGGACTCCCAAGTAGATGTCTCTCTACACAATAAGGAAGAGGTCCTGGCAAGGCTGACTTCCCAACCAGGGCAGCCTCCATGCAGCCAGCTCCGTCTTCTGCTGAAGGGAGCCATCAACCATGTGGCTGCACTGACTGTTTTGCCCTGCAAAGCATCTCGGCCTGGCCACTGCAGCAGGGGATGGGCCTGCAGCTCTATGGGGGTTATTAGGGTCCCCAGAGAGAATGGGGGTGCCTTGGGGGGCAGTTTTCTAGAGTGTGGAAAAGCCCCTTGGGAGGGATTCCAGAGAACAGCAGGCTCCAGGGGAACAACAGGCTTCACCAGGTCCCCCATGAGCCCTCGGCAAACACCTGACGTGGCCGCCAGCCAGCACTTTACCATCTACAGAGCTGCACAAGAGGCAGTCAGTCCCAGCCAGACTGCATGGTCCCTGAAGACAAGGACAGCACACATCCAACTGTGTGTAAACACTGTGGCACCAGGGTGCAACAGCAAATAAAACCAACACAATCCTTACCACATGCAGCTTGCATTGCAGTGTAGGGAAGTGAACAGATAAACAAACACATCACGGGCAGTCAGGGGCACTGAGGAGAAAAAAGAAAGTGAGGCGGAGATTCCGGGAGCTGGGAGCACAGCTATTTTTTAGCCTGCCAGCCGGGAAAGCCTCTCCCCTCCCGAGGAACTGACATGTGAGACAAGAAGTAAAGGAAGTGAGGAAGGAAGAAGGTTCCCAGCAGAAGTGCAAAGGCCTGGGGCAGGAGAATGCCAGGGTTGGGACAGCAGTTGTAAACACTAAGGAAGCTGCAGCAGGGCAGACATGAGAGAGACTAAGTTACAGGCACGGAATAACAGAGATGGGGACAGCCATGCCCAGCAGTGGCCTTGCATTTTCTTTGTTTGTTTGTTTGTTTGTTTGTTTGTTTGTTTTTGGCTGTCTTGGAACTCACTCTGTAGACCAGGCTGGCCTTGAACTCAGAGCTCCACCTGCCCCTGTCTTCCAAGTGCTGGGATTAAAGGCGTGCGCCACTCCTGGCTGGCCTTGAATTCTGATTTATTTCAGACCCACTGTAGGAAAGTTTTATTCTGCAACTGAAAGCCAGCATACGTGCATAAAGCAAAAGTGAAGGAAACCATGAAAATATGCACTTGTGTATTTTACTTTAGTTAAAAATAACGCTGGTGCCATCCCAGCACTTGGGAGTTAGAGGCAGGCAGAGCTCTCGAGTTCCAGGCCAGCCAGAGCTACATAGTGGATTCCAGTCTCACTTATCCTGTCTCGATGATGATGATGATGGTGGTGGTGGGGACAGTTCCAAGTGTGTTGCTCATGCATGTGATTTCAGCAGTCAAATTGAGTTTAGGGCCAGCCTGGGCTACAGAGTAAGACCCTGTCTCAAACCGAAACAATAATAATGCTGGCAATGACCTTGAAGCCAGGAGTGGTGAAAGCCGTGTAATCACAATACTGGGGCAAGAGGATTGCTGTAAAGCCTGGCTTTACAGCAAGACTCTGACTCAAAAGTAAAATAAAACAAACAAACAAACAAACAAATAAAATAAGATGGTGTTGGCTCTGATTTCCCTCCCATTCCTTTCCTGACCCACTGAGAGGTCACAGCCAGTCTGAGGAGAGCTGATGGACAGGCCTCCATGCAGTTTTGTAAGGAGTTTTTGTTTCCTTTTTTTTTTTTTTTAATTAACCTATAATTTATACAGGGAAAATTGCATTTCTAGTGGGTTTTGACAAATGTATACAGTCCTGTAAAAATTACATTTTGCTTTGCTCTTGTTGGTCTTGTGTTTTTTGAGACAGAATTTTCTGTAGCCCAGGCTAGCCTCAAATTTACTACATATCAAGGGTGGCCTTGAACTTTTGATCCTCCTGCCTCCCCTTCCTGAATTCTAGGGTTGCATACCTGCACCATCACACCTGGTTGATGCAGCCCTGGGGATTGATCCCAGGGCCTCCTGCATGCTAGACAATGATTCTTCCAACTGAGCTGCATCCGTAGCACAGATCCTTTGTAAAGGAGTCTGCGGAGGGAGCGGTGGCAGCTGGGATGGGCCACAGCTGCAACGGTGGCCAGTTAACAACAGGTGTGGTCCAAGAGGCTTTGGGTATATTTTTGAAGGTGGAGCCGACAAGACTTGCTGACATTGTGGATGTGGGTATGAGAGAGAACTCCTGAGTGGCTGACGAGTTCTTGGTGTGAACAGTGTGTGTGTTGGGGGCGGCCGGGGGTGGGGGGGTGGGACAGGGGTGTGTGGCTAGGGTGGGGAGTTGGGGGAGGGACTGGAGAGACTTGGAGGAGAAAATCACAAGTTCTAGTTTGGACCAGTTAACTCTGACACTCAGGAGCTGACTGGGCATGAGGAGAAGCCAGGGAGAGGCCAAGCTAGAGATTCAAACGTGGGCCTCAGAGTATCTGCAGTGCTCAGAGCTGAGCGCCTGCCTGAGGAAGCTCAAGGGGGGTTCTCCAGGACACAGATGTATTAGAAGGTGGTTGAAGAACAGGCCTGCAATCCAAGTTACTCAGGTAGCTGAGGCAGGGGGATAGAAACGGTTCAAGGCCATCTTAAACAGCTCAGTGAGACCCTATGTCAATTACACAAACCAACAAACCAACATTTTTTTAAGGGTTGGGATGCATCTTGATGGTAAAGATCCTGCCTGGCATGCACAAGCTCCTGAATGCAAGCCGCAGTACTTCAAAAACTCAGTAACTAAGGAGGCAAAGGCGTGAACTTGGAAGATCCGGCAGGAGAGGAAGAAGGAGCCTGTGGTGGAGTGAGTAGTGACCCAGGAGCCAGGAAGCCAAGTGGGCAGCTGCAGAGGGAGCACAGCTCTGCTAAGTCCTGTGACTCAGAGGGAGCACTAGCTAATCTGTGACTCAGAGGAGCACGGCTCTGCAAGTCCTGTGACTCAGAGGAGCAGGCTCTGCTAAGTCCTGTGACTCAGAGGGAGCACGGCTCGTAAGTCTATGACTCAGAGGGAGCCGCTCTGCTAAGTCCTGTGACTCAGAGGGAGCACGGCTCTGCTAAGTCCTGTGACTCAGAGGGAGCACGGCTCTGCTAAGTCCTGTGACTCAGAGGGAGCACGGCTCTGCTAAGTCCTGTGACTCAGAGGGAGCACGGCTCTGCTAAGTCCTGTGACTCAGAGGGAGCACGGCTCTGCTAAGTCCTGTGACTCAGAGGGAGCACTGCTCTGCTAAGTTGAGCTGGATAAGGACAGAAAATTAGCCACTCGAGCCTGCTTAGACTTTACTTGTCAGGCAGTGGGGAGCCATGGAGACTCCTGAGAAGGAATAGCTTGAGGTAAACTGCACTTTAAAGAGAATTAGGAACAATTATTATTATTATTATTATTATTATTAGTTTTTACCATTACCTAAACACTCTGCCAGGTCCTATGCCAGCTTCACACATGGTAACAAGTGAATCTGCTCCATCATCCCCAATGGAGGTGCTACTGTTCTTTCTGATCTCCAGGTGAAGACACCGAGAAGTGCAGTGACCAGCTCAGTGTCACATAGGTCATTCAGCCAGAAGCAGAGCTGGTCTGGAACTCAGGCTGCTGCCTCTCACTCATACGATCAGAGCCTGGAATTGGACTCAAGCCTTCTGGACTATTTTCCACTCACTGATGACCTTCAGAAGGCCGTGGGCGGAGCACGGTGGTGAGTGCAGCCAGTGAACTTGGGCCTGAAGTCTTTGTTTCCAGGAAGCCTTCTCCTCTGTCTCTAGCCAGCCCTGGCTGGCCCTGGGAAGCTAACTCAGCCCTAGGTATTGGTTCTATTGGTAGAGCAGCCACAGGATGTGGGTCTGTGCTCTTGAGTGGGCTATGCCCTCTCCAGGTGTGCCTCTCCTGACTCTGATGACCAGTGTCTAGGTTTTTGAGGATTTTGCTTGCCATCTGGTCCCCATATGCTGCTCCTGGGTCTGTCTGGGCCCTAAAGGATTCCATTCTAACCCGGAGTAATTGCTACCAGAGGCAGGCATGGGGGGGGGGGGCACAAGAGGGGGGAAGGGAGGGACCAACTGGGCCTGTGGCATTGGAAGGAGGGAGGGAGGGAGGGAAGGAGGGAGGGAGGGAGAAAGGAAGGAAGGAAAGAAGGGAGTGTGATACAGCAGCCCAGTGAATAGCAGAGACACCGAGACCCAGTAGAACAAGTGAGGAGATCCCGAAAGCAAGAGAGATGAGCAGACTGCGTGATACCCACGAGAGCAAGACAGGGATGGAAATGGGGTCAGAGGGCTTATTGTATGTAATCCCAGGGCTCAGGAGATGGAGGCAAGTGGACCAAAGCTTTGGGATCATTCTTGGCTACATAGCAAGTTCAAGGCCATCCTAGGATAGAGAAAGAGAGCAAGGAGAAGCAGGGGAACAGGGCGGGAGGAACATGAGCTGCGAAATGACCTCCAGGGGTCGAAGACTGAACTGGCAAAGTGGCATCCACAGGCCTGGGCCACCAAAGCCTTGTTTCATCACAGCCAGCGGGCCTGGGCGGCGGGCACAGCTATAACACAGGAGGTGGCTCTTGTCCACCTGCCCAGCCCAGCTTCAGACGCCATCTTTGCGAGCACACCTGGTTCCTGAAGTCCCTCCTGTTCTGCAGCCCCTGGCCTCTTCCCTGACAATGTGCAGCTTCCAGTTACATACCACCCGGTTCTAGGAAAGCAGGTTTCCAAGGGTACCCGGAGGGAAACTGCACGGACCCCATGAGCGAGGAGAACCAGCCTTGGTCCTGTCTGCCTCTGCTCTCCCTGCATGCAGCCTGTGCTCTCTGCCCTCCCCAGGGCAGGCCCTTCATCTGCAGCAGGGCTGGAATGGAGATCACGAGGCCTGCCCAGGCTGCCCAGCTGCGTGCCCTGAGTTACAGGCAAAAGCGGGCCTCACAGGAGCCTGGCTGCCCACTCTCCACTCTGCCCCTTGTCTACTCCTCAGTCTCTGGGCTCATCCCTAGGCCGGAGAAGCTCAGTTAAGAATGTTAACTCCACCTGTTTGCCAAGCTGAAACCCCAACCCTCAAGGAGATGGGTGGTCATGGTGTGGCGTGGCCTATAGAAGATGGTTAGATTCGATTGTATGTGTGCCCTTATTTTTAAAAATCCTAGAGCTAGCGGCCACACCAGCACCTGTGAGAAGGCAGGCTCTCCCCAGACACCTGCCGGCACCTTGGTCTGAGACTGGCGGCCTCAGGACTATGAGAGGACATTGTTGTTTATGAGCTCTTCCAGTTCTGACATGGTGTTACAGCATGGCCACACATCTGCCATGTCAGAGCTAGCAGAAGCCAGAGGCTCGGAGAGGAGAGAGCCTTGCTCAAGGTAGCTCAGCTCCTAGATACTGGCTGGGCTGAGCCTGGGTAAATCGTACACTCACAGTGAGGCACTGCTGCCAAGCCAGGGAAGATCTGCTAGTTCCATTTGGTCACTGGTGGAGTCCATGTGCTCCTCCTCATCCCAGACCCAAGAGGCTTAGCAGGGGAGAAGGGAGGGGCTGTGCTGTGTCAATCTAAGACCCATGCCCAGGGGTGATGAGACCTTAGGAGAGAAGCAGCCCCTGCCCAGGTCATTTACCTCTGCTGGCTTAGGGGGAGCTCCCTCCCTGTTTGCCCCTGAGAGTTTCTTGGCACCCCCTCCTGAGTGAACTGCCTGCACCCATGCCCTTGGCTCGGGGTCTTCTTTGAGAGAGCGGGCTCAAGCCAAGAGCTATGGATTTCCTTCTTTCTTTCTGTTTTTTGAGATAGAGTCTCACTATGTAGCTGAGGTTGGCCTTGAACTCATGGCAATCTCCTTTACCTCAGCCTCTTGAATGCTGGGAATTTTAGGCATAAAAGCCACCATGCCTGCCTGGACATACACACACACACACACACACACACACACACACACACACACACACACACATTTTAAGGCTCAAGACTTCACTGATCTATTAGACCCGTTTCTTCCTGGAGCCCTCTTAGTGTTGGCAGTAGAGAGAACACAGGCTCTGGGGATGGAAATCAACCCCTGTTGGAGGCTCTGGCCTCCAACCAGTCACTTCTCCCAAAGGCACCTCAATGTCCCCATCTGAAAAGGGCCATCAAGCTACAAGAAGGCCATGCACAGCCCGAGGCCTGAAAGAGAGCTGCAAGTCAACCTGGCCTGTGCACCCCGAATCTGCTTCTCCTCCAAGACTGACTGACAACAGCCAGAGCCAACAAGGTCTTCCAACCACTGTCTTCTGCAGAGACTGTGCAGAGGGCCACACCTCCACAACATCACTTTATCCCCCTGGACTCTGACATAAGCCAGATGAGGATGATGCCAGATTTACAGGGGAGAGAATCGTGATGCCACCGGGTGGGGCTTCCCTGGCCTCATGGTAGTGTGAGGTTGAGTCTCCATCTACAGTGCTGAGCCTAGATCCTACCCTGCATTTCTGATGCTCATGTCTATGGCCTGCCTGTCACCCGGACCCTCCTGAGAGAGGATTCCTTACAACTGACTCAGACCCTGGGGCCAGGAAGCCACATCCCTTGGGGTGGTTGGGGAGGGAGAAAGTGAGACCAGGGACATTCCCACACAGCTCTGAGATCCCCACCAGCTGGGAGCTGGTTTTATCCTCATCTTGGGGGAGGGCAACTCCCCAACTCTGGCCTGAATCTGAGGCTCTGAGAGAGTGAGAGTGGGGGATAGGGAGGGAAGGAAGCCACAGGGAGCAGATGCCCAGGCTGCTGCAAGCCCCAAAGGCACTTTTCCTGGGACAGGAGGCAAGGTACCCTAAAGATGACCTCTCCAAGTTCAAGTACTGTTCAGCCGAAGTTCACACTCACGTCTTGTTTTTCAGTAGCCACAGTCTGAAAATAAGAAAAAGATGAACTTAATTAATTTAAATCTATTTTATTTAGCTCAATACATAAAGACATCATTCCAGTGCGTGGTCAGTATTAAAAGTGACGCATGACAAATTCCATTCTTCTTCTGCATTGTGTAGTCATCCCGTGTGCATCTTATAATTTCAGGGCTTCCCCTTCAGACTGGCTATTTTTCAAATACACACCAGCCACTCACGGCCCCTGCACTGGATGACAGGATTATGACAACCCAGGTCGATCTGAGGATTCTGGCTTCCCAGGAAGATAGATACGGGATCTATGGAACTCTGTGCCAGAAGTTTCCTGGGCTGGACACCCGAAGGCAGCAGGCCTCCCAACAAGCCTGTGAGGCAACCATTATCTTATTTGGGAAGAAGGCAAGTGAGTCAGCTCTGAGAAGACAAACTCTCACAAAGTCACACAACAAGATGGGACTTTGTTACACGGCTCCCAGCTTGGAGATGGAGCCCGTTCCACCTGGTGTGGCTGAATTGACTGACCTCATGGATGCCCAGGCTTGCCAAGCCAGGCAGGGCCCACACAGGGAGAGGCCTTCGTCCACTTATCCTTCACAGAGAAATGGGAGACTGAGAAGTGGTGGGCTCAGAGGGCTCGGAGGCAATTCTGCCCTTCACCTTCCCCCATCAAAGGCTGCTATAGGTGTTGTCTGCCAGGTGCCACCCGCCCCGCCCCCACCCCAGGGTCAGGTGCCACCAGCCTCAGCCTGGCAGCTGCTGGGATGAGGCTTTTCTTACCTCTGCTAGACAAGAGGGTAGTAACAGTGAGACTAAAGAGCGTTCCGTTTAGATTCTCCTCATCCCCACCAAGACTCCAGTGTCCCAAAGCCACCACACTGACTCTGGCAGACCCACCCCTCTGCAGCTCAGCTAGTAGAATGGAAGGGCTGCACGGCCTGTGTGACTTCCTGAGAGGCCTCCGAGGTGTCGGCCAGAACCTGCCCCCAAGGCACACGTAAGTCTACATGTTGTGTTTATCTTCCCAGGGCCAAAGGCACTCTCCTGTGGTGCCCACTTCATTCATTGGGCCACCACCCCCACCAGCCCAACCCTTCACCTGTGGTCCCATTCCACCTATCCATGGAGTCAGCCAAGAAAACTGAGGCTAGCCTGCAGGCCTTTATGTCCATGTTTCGGATGGGGCACTAGGGTCCAGGAGGGAATGGGACTTGGTACTCAGGTCGCTGTCTGGGTGTTGGTCCTGGAAATGTGTAGCTTTTTCTTCGCTCTCAGAGACAAGTCAGGGCAAGGCACCTGGAGGGCCACAGCACTTGTGGGGCACAGAAGAGGTGGATCCACAAAGCTCATGGCCCAGCCATGTCCCTGGAGCTGGGGCAGTGACAGCAGGGTCCACACCATTGTTTAGAAATGTTCCTGGGTTCACAGTCACCAGGTGCCTGGGCATCTTCCAGACCTGAGAGAGAACGAGCTGGTGCAGGGAAGATGGAGTGGAAGCGTGGGTGGGGGAGGGGAGGACTAGTGAACGTTTGGCTTTTTCTGGGGTTTGAGTGACTGTGGGGCAGGATGGGGGTGCCATTTGCTGAGCAGGACTGGTAGAGTACCAGGAAAGGCAATGTGGCCAGGCAGGGTGAACCCAAGTTGAGAAGTGTGTAAGGTGGGTGCCACCACTACCTGGCTAAGGTTTATTACTTTTTCATTTGTGTGAATGTGTATAACCCTTTGTGAGTTTTATATGTACCATGCTCATGCAGGAGCCCCAGGAGGCCAGAAAAGGGAGTCAGATCCCCCAGAACTGGAGTTCATGGTGGTTGTGAGCTGCAGTGTGGGTGCTGGGAACTGAACCCCAGCTGTCTACAAGAACAGTAAGTTCTCTTCACTGCTGAGCTGTCTCTGCAGCCCCAGCCCTGTGGTCCTAAGGCACATGTGGAAGAATAAGGTGTCAGATGGAAGGAGGACAGGACAGGTAGGTAGAGGAGAGCAGGGTTATGAGTCAAGGAAGTGTGATGGCAGCCCCTGTCACCTGCTCCGGGAGCCGACTCCCAACCAGCCACCTATTAGCCATGTGATCTTAGGCAAGTGACCTCACTTTCCACATTTGTGAAATGGGAATTGTATTCTAACACCAGGGTCATCCTTGTGCCTGTGCATATCTATGTATGTGGGGTGTAGTGGGGTGACCAGTGAGAAGCAGCATCAGGGCTGGACAGCATGGCATCATCCTTCAGCTTCCATCCATCATCCACGAGATGAGTCCACCTGCTCCCTGTCTCCTTCAGCTCTGCTGGGGCTATACACAATACACTCCTGCCCCAGACTAGCCTGCTCAGAGCCTTGCACCTGCCTTCTGTCCCCTAGATAGAGGACCTGAGGGAGGGACCTGGCCTCCAGGGTTTGCACAGACTCCAGCTGTAGGCCCTTTCCGAGAAGCACCGCCAGGCAAAGATAAGCATCTCAGGGGTTCTCAAGAAGTCCCTCACACAGCCGAGCTGCTGAGGCACGCTTAGTTCCAACAGGTGCTAGGAAGTGCGTGGCTGAGGGACAGACAGGCTCCCAGTGCAGCACGTCCACAGTGGTCCACTCACCAACATCATGAGGTGTTCACCGTCAACCCACCGTTTCCTTAAGGACTAAGCTCAGCTCTTCCCCATAGGCCGCACTGCACCTCACAGGCCAGCTCCTCTCCATCACTCATCTCACAGAAGGAGAGAAAGCTTGTTGCATGCCTTCACCACAGCCACCCCCAACACACACACACACACACACGCGCACACGCACACGCACACATACTTTCTCCAGGGCTGAGGACAATGGGACATCATCTCATCCTTGTTTTCATGCCTGTGTCTGGCTTTGATCTCCCACAGACTGGGAAACCATGGCAGGTAGGCACCAAGTCCCATGCATCTCTGTGACCTTCTACCCAGCCCAGCACAAAGCCTGGCACAGACAATGGTTAATTAAGCGTACGAGTGAGTGGGTGAACACATGACTGAAAGAATACCTGAGTGTGTGAAGGCAAACCAGAATCCCAGCCCTCAAGAGACATATGCTGGCAGATAAGTACACAATAGCACTTAAGGGGCAGCAGGCCCCGGGGGGCGGGGGACCAGGATCCCTCATCCATCCACACCCAGCCTCTCTGCCCAGGTGAGTTCAGGAGGCCAGTCAGTGACAGAGACTGCCTTAGAGCTCTGGGAAGAAGTCCCCTTTGGATACTTTCTATACACCAGAAAGAAGTGGCCCGGGAGAAACAGAGAAGGGGCTGGCCAAAGCCACACAGTACTTAGTGACGTGACATGGTGGCCTGGTGCTCAAGTCTCTTGCTCTCTGGCCACTAGGGACCTGCCTTCACAGCAAGCTTGTTCTGGCTTCTGAGGAAAGGAAGCAGAGGGTTCTGGGAACAGTAACCAGGGAGGATGGTTGGGGAGCTGGGATACAGAGTGTTGATCTGGAGAAAACACCAGAGGGTCTATGTATGTCCTCCTTCCTTAATTCATCTATTGGGTAAACTCTAAGAAGTCTTCCCAGGTTACACCTGGGGCAGGGCACCAGGGGTGCAGTGCTGAACCTGACCTGCCTGCACCTGCCTTGGAGAAGGACCCAGAAATAGAGGGCAGAACTGTTGCCAGGCCATTCTGCTGTGAGTGGAACCTGAGGTAGAGCTGGGTGGGCAGAGCAAAGAGTCTGGGCAGTTGCGGAGACATGCCTTATTATGACAGATCTTCTGGGCACCTAGAACCCACACAGAGAGCTGTCGGCTCTAGGAGCATAGACAAGGCAATACCAGGGTTCCTTTGGAGGCCTGGGGATAGAGCTCAGTTCACAGAGTACCTGCCTAGCGTGCATGAAGCATGGGCTCCAGCTTCAGCACCCCAAGAACCATGTGTGGTGTTAAACAACTGCAGTGCTTGCCCTCAGAAGGCAGAGGAAGTTCAGAGTCATCCTTGGCTACACAGCCAGTCTGAGGTGGGCCTAGGCTACACAAGGCCCTGTTTCTAATGAATCAATCAATCAATCCAACATAATATAATTTAATGAAAAGAAAGTCCATCTAGGACCAAAGGGGCCTGAAGTTCTGGTCAGAAATTCAGGAGACTCCAGGTCAGGGACAGAGCCTGGAAGGTGTCTGGGTAGAGAGTGGTAATGTCTCAGTGCCACTGTGACTGCTGGGAAGTGGTAGATAGGACAGATAGGACAGTAAGGGCTGACAACTCTGATGGAGAGGAAGTTCCTCCCCAGGGGAGCCCAGGCCACTTCCGCCCTCCACTTGTAGCTGGGCAGTGGATAACAGCTGGCCTCGGGCCTTGAAGCCATGGGGTCTTCCTGCTCAGTCACACAGCACACGAAGGAAATAACTTTATTGGTTAGTGGGTGAAAAACAGGAAATGTACACTGTGACTCGGGCACCAGCCCGGTTTCACTCACATCTAGTTTCTAGGAAACAGACATGTGCCTCAGACAAGGTTGGTTTTTCTCAGCCAGATCTTTCTGGAAACATCAGGCTTTTCTCGGGGGAAAAAACATGTCTTGTAGGTCCACCAGACAGTGGGGGGATAATGTAGATCCTCCAGACAGTGGGGTGATAATGTAGGTCCTCCAGACAGTGGGGTGGTAATGTAGGTCCTCCAGACAGTGGGGTAGTAATGTAGGTCCTCCAGACAGTGGGGTGACAATGACACACATTCTGCACCCCAACAGGACTTAGACTCCCTCACAGCGCACCCTGGCAGAACTCTGTGGGGCACAGGGTTAACAGTGGCTCTTTGCCTGAGCCCCTTCTATGTGCTGTATGGTAGAAACAAATTGGGATCCATCACTCACCACAATAATGGAGTAAGACTGTCAAAGTAGCCCCCCCAACCCCAACCCTGCAAAAAAAAAAAATCAACTTGAAGAACCTAGGACAGTTCAAAGAATAAAACAAAGTGCTCTAGATAGATACTAACTGGAAGATTATTATTAGGTAAACAGGTGGAAACATGGCTACAATGTCTATATAAAGTGACCCCATTAAGTTAAAAGCATGAACAGCAAGCACATGCTTTGAACAGCTGAGCAGTATCACCAGCCCCTAGGTAGCCCAATTTATATAAAACACACACAGGCCCCCTCAGCACACCGATAATGAACTAAGCTGTACAGCAAACCTAAGAGACCCCAAAGACCCAGTGTCAAGTGAATCATGAGAATATTTAAAATTCTGAGAGTTGTTTGTATTTGTTTCTTTGATTTGTTTATTGTATATAGCTCAAGCAGGCCTTGAACATGAGATCCTCCTGCTTTATAAAGTCCTCTGGGTGACGGGATTGCAAATGTGAATCACAGTGTCTGGTTAGTAGTATTGCTATCAAAAACAGGAATAAGTTCTGTCAAGATACCACAGGGGCCAGAGGTGCTTGAATCCCAGGACCCACAAGGTAGAGGAGAGAACCAGTTCTTGATGTAGTTCTCTGATGGCCACATACACATGGATGGATGATGGATGGATGGATGGATGGATGGATGGATGATGGATGAATAGATGTAATTAAATTTAGTAATGAGAGAAGTTAGTATGACTGGTATTACCATTTCTATTCAACATCATATATCAGAAGCTCCAGGGAATTATTAAGGAGAGAGAAGAAAATGGTAAAGATTGAAAACCAACAGAAAGCTAGCAGTCATTTTCCAGATTATATGTTTTTCTACATAGAAAAGCAAAATGATTTTAAGTCAGACTTAATAAGAGTTTAACAATCTGCCTGGTGTAAAGTCAACATACAAAAGTCAATTTGCTCCTTTACAATACAGTTTTTACTAAAGAGGATATTTTAAGAAGGACATATGATTCCCACTGTCAATATAAGTATATATCTTGGAATAAATCCAATAAAAAGTCTAAGACCCTGATCAAAACTTCACTGGAGACTCTGAAGTTATCCTAAATAAACTGTGACATATACCATGTTTAAAAATAGTTTGCCTTTTGCTACGAAGACATCCTTTCTCCCTGTAGAGACACACAGAGTCTATGCGATTCCTCATGAGATTCCCAGAGAATCTTGTATTGGGAGAAAAACTGACCGTGGGTTTATTCCTTCAGGATCTGTATAGGTGAGCAAGGGTCCAAAGCAGGTTTCCCTGGCCAAGGAGCAGGCAATCTGAACATCACAGGAATGATGGTAAACAGACTGGCCTGAAGGCAGTGTGTCATGGTGCTGAAGAGAAGCCCTTACCGGTCACCTTTGGAGAAGGCCAGAAACTACCCCATGACTACCAAAACTGATGAGTCAAGAGAAAGACGCAGTCATCCTGACTTGCTATTTAAAGTAAACCTCAAGGAAATGAACTCGTAGTTGTGGAAAGGAAGTTGTTGTTTTCTTTAATAAAGGAACTGTAGCTAATAAATACAGAACAATATAATCAGAAATCACCGTCTTTGCATTTCCTTAGAGAATGCCTGATTACAGGATGGGGACAGGAAAAGGGCAAAACTAGCTTGGAACAACTTGTGATGTCCAGAGTTAGGACATAATCAGAGAGTGATGAGGATTTCTTCCAGGGATGCAGAAGCCAGTTTGAAGCCCCCACCCCCACACCAGGCCAAAGTGGGGAGGCCCAGTGCATCCCAACAAATAACAGGGAGAGATGACAACCCCTGAGTAAGGCAGGAAGAGTCCATCCTCGAAAAACCAAGGGACGCTCCACAAACCTGAGGAGAAAAAGCTGTTGCTGCCCGGCTGAAGTTTTCGGCCTTCTGCCATCTCTCCAATCTTATTAACCGTATTTAAAAGGCGGACATTTGATATATTAGATGTGCAATTCTATTAGATAACCACTATTTCTCTATCTGGGGGTGTTGAAGAGCCTGGATCTTTTGGAAAGACTTGGTGAAGTAGTTACGTGTGAAATGAGACAAGATGGTTAATATCATTTGTCTCCAAATATTTCAGGCCTGGGGGGTCTAGCCCTGAGCATGACAGTCAATGTAATTGCTGACAGTATACCCTGGTTTGTTATCCCATTCATCCCAGTGTGTCGCTAAAGCACCCAGAGACCTCCTTGGCGGACTCATAATGAACTAAGCTGTAAAGCAAATCTGAACAAACTCCAGTGATGCAGTGTCATATCAACCATGCTCTCTGATAAAAGGATTCGACAGCAGGAAAGTCTGAAAATGAATTGTTTTCACTAGCAGACTAAGGGGCTAGCACAGTAGAGCTAACACAGTAAGGATGTGGGAAACATGCTTGCTTCACTCTTTGCTGGACCTTTAACTGCACATGTTCAGCTGCTTCGTTCAGGGCATCATGGTCTGCGCCTGTGTCTGCGTGGTCAGTGCAACACAATGCCAGTGGGCAGACATTGGTGGGGGGGCATCGGAAACAAAATTTATTTTTAAAATGGGCCATTAGAAATTCTACCAAAGCATCTCATCAGGAACTAGTTGAGTGTGAACGAGGATCTATCTAAGGTGTGGATCTTTGCAAATATCATTTTAAAAACTAAGCTGTTCTCTTTTTTCACCATGCAAACAGATATTGTTCTGTTTGCGATGTAGCCCAGGCTGGCTTTGAACTTGCTATGATCTTGAACTCCAGATCCTCTTGCCTCTACCTCCTGAGTGCTGGGTTCACAGGCACGCACAACTTAAGATGGATTCATAAGTGAAAAAGTTAAAATAGTATGTGAAGCAAGACATCATAATTAATTCTAAATACATTGTGTATACATTGCTGTCTACAGTGAATGAGAACTTCTCACAGAATACACGCCAAACTGGAATCTTCTCTTTGTTATGGTTTACAAATTTCAAAGTCAATCATTCAAGTTAATGGTGATATTAATGTTTTTTTTAGAGACCTTTTATGTAAGGAAACTGTTGAGAAATTGTAAGAAACTGGGATGTAGCTCAGTGAGTGGTAGAGCTCTTGCCTGGTGTGTGGGAGGCCCTGAGTGTGATCCTCAGAATGAAGGAAAGAAGTGGGGGGGGGGGGAATGACTGACTCTGTGTGTGTGTGTGTGTGTGTGTGTGTGTGTGTGTGTGTGTGTGTGTGTCCATATATGTGACATCCCAGAATAGCAGGATGAAGACAGGAGGGTTACGTTCTGCCAGCTTTCAAGATGTAACCTGGTAAAGTGACTGACGCTCCAGCAACACAGACTGCAAGGAAGCCATGTGCTTGTGCTCATCTGTGATCCCAGCTCTTGGGGTAAGGCAGGAGTACGGAAAATCCCAGGCCAGCCTGGGCCTTCCGAGACACCTTACTGCAGCAAACAAATAGAACCAAAACTACACAAAAATCAATTCCAGACGAATAAAAGATACTTGCAAAAACAGTATTAGATTTTTTTTTTAACAAAAAAGATAGGTGCCTTTTAGTGCTGGAATTGAAAAAAGATTTTTTTTTTAAACCAGAAGTTCGAAGCATGCATACATCCCAGGAAGTGCCCTGCACTCACTCAGGGGCAGAGCAGACAGACTGAGCTGAGAGTCTCCCAGCTTGGCCAGATTCCAGAGAGGCTGGGGGTAGCAGGAGGCACCCCACCCTGTGGGGTCCCTAGTGCTGTAGTAACAAAGTTCCACACAGTGGGATGCTCAAAGCAACAAAATGTGTGGTCTCTCTTCTTTATCTCTGTGATTTTGAGGTAGGATCTCACTGTAACAGCCCAGGCTGACCTGGGACTTACAGAGAGATCCATCCACCACAGCCTCCTTGAGTGAGTCCTGGGATCTCAGCCACATACTCATGCACCAGGCTTCCCTCTCATACAAGAGCATCAGTCACTGGGCCCGAGGTGAGTGGAGTGGGGTTGGGTGAGGGATAGGGATGATTCAGTTGGCCAAGTGTTTATCTTGACTTCAAGGATCTGAGTTGGTAAAGCTCTTGCCTTAAAACATAAGGATCCGAATTCAATTCCAGAACCAACATGGAAGTGCCAAGGCCACAGTGGACTGTGCTCATAATCCCCGAGCAGAGGAGGCAGAGACAGGCAGATGCCTGGAAGTCATTTACCAACTAGTCTAGGCTCCTTAATGAGCTCCAGGCCAGTGAGAGCCACTGTCTCCAAAAAACAAGATAGATGGGGCCAGAGGAGGAGCAACTGATGCTGGCCTCCACTCACACATACACGTGTGTACAAAAATAACACTAGTCATCTTGGGCTAGGGCCCTCTCTCATGACCTTAACTTGCTTACCTCTGCAAAGACTTTGTTTCCAGGTAAGATCACATTCATGAGTACCAGAGTGCATAAGACTCAGATATGTCTTTTGGGGAGACCCAGTTCAACCTATACCTCTAGTTTCGTCTTTATCTTATCAATACTGAGTTGCTGTACACAAGTAGCCCTGGGCTCATTTAATTTACCTATCAGTCTCCAAGTGGGCATTGGGAAGCCACCATGGCCTTTGAGCTAAGAATGGAAAATTGATCCTGATGGCAAACCCCTGAACAGATCATGTCCAGATACCTCAACAGCTTAGTTTGAGGGCCAAGGGGATGACAATCTGTGAAAGTGGCTGGTGTGTGCCCAGCTTTCTGTTAAGGGGACACCCCTCACTTCCCAGGGTTCCAGGAGTTTCTTGGGGATAGAGGAAGCCCAGTAGGTCTCCCTGTGCCTCCAAGGCAGAACTATGTTGTATTTTTCCTAACTTCCCCCATGCATGGTCCCTTCCATTGTCCCATCAGCGTCAAGATGTCTGAAGAACATGACCCTGAGGGAAAGGGCAGCCTGACCCCAAGAACAAGTCAATGGCCTCTGGGAAACCAGCGTGAGTTTCCATACTCACATCAGGAAGCAAAGTCTTGACCCCTAGAAAGGAACTAAGGATAAAACCTGGGCCTCTCAGTAGGCGGTCAGCCGTGCCCAGTACCTCTTCCCCCTCTCTAGAGTCTGGCCCCATTGAGATGTAGGGATGTTTATTTGTGTGTGTGCGTGCATGCAGGGAAAACAGAACGAGATGAAATATATCCTTGCATCTGGAAAGCTATTTTGAGCCAGGCTGGCTGGGCGGTGCTCCTGATAATGAACCCCGGCTGACCCAGGCTGGGCCCTGGCCTTATGGCTTTTCTCCCCACCAGGACCCAGAGTTCTAACAACTACACAGTTTATAGGATTGTGGGTTCCAGACCAAACCAGTGGCTCATTCAGGAGTGGTCTTGGGAAGCCTCTGATGCTCCCTAGACCTGATCTTCCAAAGGGGAGACTGAGGCTTCTGCTGCCCCCTCCTGGGGATCTTGACAGGGGATGTTGGCAGTATGAATGTTGTCAATATGTGAGACAAACAAGCCACATAGCCTAAGACCCAGAGGTGGAAGGAGGCTCTCTGGGACCCTCTGACTCCCACCAGTGTGCTCTCCCCTTTTCACTCAAGGAACACACTGCATTTCTGGACACAGCTAACCTGATTTGATTCCAAGCTCACCTGACCCTTTGCCTGCCTCCCACTGCTCTCAGAAATAACTCAAGCTCCACCTCCACTCCCCCAGTCGGTTGGCTGGCCCTTCTTAACTGGACCCCCACCCCAGCCTCCTTCTCTGTGTTCTGAAGCCAGGCCGGCCTCTATCCACTCCTCATACTGCTGATGAGTCAGTCACCCAGGAGTTGAACACACCCCATCTGCTTCATCCCCACCACATGGGGTGCTTCAAGGGCACCTCACAGAGCCCAGGCCTGGCTGAAAGTGATGTTTTCCAATGTGCATGTCACACAATGGACCCTTAATGCTAGTTTCTTCCTTCCTTATGCAAACACACCCTCTTTTCTTTACAAAACTCCAATGTCACACGCATAAATCTCACTCCAGCAGCTGCTGGGGACAGGCATGGTGGGAGGAGCAGGAAGCAAGAGAGAGCCAGGCTCTGAGATAGAGACACCAAAGTGAGCGGTACCACTCTCTCACGAGCCTATCTGCACATGAGGCAGGAAGCTGTATGCTGAGCTCCCATAAACTCAGTGGAGATGGGGACATGTCTCCTACCAGAAGCAGTTCGGGAAGGGGGTTGTTGGGGAATGGGGATGATTACTCAGTCAGTAAAGTGCAAACATAAAGACTTGAATTCAACCCCCAGAAGCCACATTTAAAAGCCAGGCATGGAGGAGAATGCTTATTATAATCCCAATGTCAGTGAGGAGGGGACAGGTGGATCCTTGGGACATGGTGGCCAGCCAGGCTAGTACTCCAGCCAATGAGAGACTGTCTCAAAAACCAAGGTTGATGGCTTCTGAGGAACAAGACCCAAAGGTTATCTCTGGCCTCCACATATGCAGGCTTACACACAGGTGCACCCACATGTGTATTCTCTCTCTCTCTCTCTCTCTCTCTCTCTCTCTCTCTCTCTCTCTCTCTCTCTCTCTCAGCAACAACAACAACAGCAAAAATAATTGAAGCAGAAGGTTGGCCCCTTTGAAGCAAGAAGTTCCCACAGACTTCTGGATCCTGAAAGTGAGACAGGAAGGGAGAGATTCCTGGAGAATAGAGGCCATGCTCCCAGTGAGTTTTGTGAACTTCAGAACAAAAATGGGGTCTGGGATGAGGAAGTGGGGAATTTACAGAGCCCCAAAGCCACCAAATGTTTGATCTGGTGGCTGGTTCAGGACCTGCACATCAGCAGTCTTGGAGCTTGTTGGAGACACAGGCTCAAGCCCCGCCCTAGCCTGCCCGGGAGAAGCTGCGCATTGACAGGATCTGTGAGTTCACAGTGCATTATCACAGTCAGAAGAGCTCCACTCTCAATGACTGCTCCGTCTTGGGAGAAAGGCTGAGAAAGGAGACTCCTCTGTCCTGTTTGCCACTGTGTTAGTGACAGCCCTGAGCCTGGATGCCTCATCCAGGGGTTCTTGAACTAGCATAGCCATATCCTGGCCTCCCCCATGCAGGAAGCCATCCTCCTACCCAGGGCGGTGCGTGCGTGCGTGTGTGTGTGTGTGTGTGTGTGTGTGTGTGTGTGTGTGTGTGTGTGTGTGTGTGTGTGTGTGTGTGTGTGTGTGTGTGTGTGTGTGTATGTGTGTGTGTGTATGTGTGTATGTGTGTATGTGTGTGTGTGTGTTCACTACAGAAAAGGGGCTGGAGCCTGGTAGTGGTGCTCTTGCCAACTTGAGGATACAGTGTGTTCCTGGAGCCTCAGATCCCCCTGAGACGGGGTGGGGTAGGCAATACAGTCCAGAAGTGCAATAATGGTTTTCTCATAGATGCCTGGTGATAATCTAAAGGGTGCAGGTGCTACGATTTGCCCCTCAACCCAGCCCTCCTTTTTAATGGTGTGTCAGCTTCTGTCAGCTATCAGGGGGCCCAGCTCAGCTGGCTGCTGGTGCTGGGAAGCCCACATTCCTGGGTTGTGATGGAGTGTACACTGGAGGCCCAGGCTGGGAGTACCCAGAGGGGTGTGCTTGGCTTTGAGCCCTGAGGCCTGGCTGCCTGAGGAACATCAGAAAGCTAAGAGCTTTCTCTCTTGGTTGATGGGGCCAGGAGGTATGACTAGAGGCTAATGTGGCAGAGTTCAGCAGGACAGAGATCCAGCCAGACCTGGAGACAGGGCCTATCGCTGGTATTGGGGAAGAGAGGGTCGGGGTGAACCGAGGTTCAGTGGCTGACCAGGGGACAGTTGTTGAGCAGAAATACTAAAAATTCTTGAGCTAAAGTCAGACTTGGCTGGGTTTTAATACAAGCTTTGTCACTTTTTAGGTATGTGGTGTGGGGACAAGTCACTGCTGTGTCTGGCCTCTGTGCTCCACAGGAAACTGGTGGTGTAACCCTCCTGAGGCCATGATGACACGCATAGACCTCATAACAGCAATGGACTTAAAAGTACACCCAAATGAAGCCATTAAAACAGGACATTCTTTCGAAAAGGAAAAAATGCACGCAAGCACACAGCCCATGAAACACTCCAAGAACCCCTTCTCCCACCCACTCCTGCTCTTTGCCTGGTTTGGTTTCTCTCTCAACCCCCTGGAAAATTCCACCCCTAAACTATCCAAACCCTTGCCACCCTCCTCTCCATAGTTCCCCTCTCCCATGGTGCTTTATGCTGTGACTTTCCTCTAGCAAAAAGGAAAGCAGAGAGAAAGCTGCAGAAAATCCTGTATGAGAAGCCACGTCGTATCCCAGCTGCTACTATTATTTAAAAGGCACAGTATTAAGATTTTATGTTTTGTGTGTGTGTGTGTGTGTGTGTGTGTGTGTGAGAGAGAGAGAGAGAGAGAGAGAGAGAGAGAGAGAGAGAGAGGAGAGAGGAGAGAAAGAGGAGAGAGACTGTGTACGTGTGTGTGTGTGTGTGTGTGTGTGTGTGTGTGTGTGTGTGTGTGTGCATGAGAGTGAGGGAGAGAGAGAGAAGAAAAGAGGAGAAGAGAGGGGGAAAGAGGGAGAGAAAGAGAGGAGAAAGAGGAGAGAGACTGTGTACATAGGTGGGTGGGTGGGGGTGTGTGTGCATGAGAGATAGAGGAGAGGAGAGGAGAGAGGAGAGGAGAGGAGAGGAGAGAGGGAAAGAGAGTGAGAGAGAATGAACATGGGTATCAAGAAGCCAAGAGGAAAGAGGGGAAGAGGGCACCAGGTCCCCTGGAGCTAGAGTAACTAGTGAGCCATCCAGCGTGGGTGCTGGGAGCCAAACCTGGGCCCTCTGGAAGAACAGTATTGCTCTTCACCACTGAGTCATCTCTCCACCCACTAAAGGACAAAATCTGACCCAACACAATTATCAAAATAGGAGGTGTCCTGGCCTCACACAACTCTTTCTTCTCCATTCCATCCTTTCCCTATGGCGGGCATTGCAATGGCAAGGGCATCTTTCCCTTTGAGGATGGAGAACTGAATTGGAGAGCGGGCAGAGAGGAGCCTACCAGAGGGAGGCAGAAGGGGAAGGACCTGGCAAAAGAGGGTAGATGGGTTTCTAAGAACACAGGAAGGGGTTAGCAACTGCTCAGGATGTCAATGCAGAAAGCTGCCCTTCTAACAAGAAGAGCCAGTACTACACCATGAAACTTAAATGTCTCCTCAGAACTCATGTGATCAGGAGTTGCCCCCTGGCTGATGGGCCACTCACTGGGAGGCAATGGACTAAAGGACATGGAGCCAAGTTGAAGGAGGTAGGCCACTGGAGGTACACCCTTCAGAGGTAAGTTCTCCCCTCCCTCCTCCACCCTCCCTTTTCCCTCCATCCTTCCTAGCCTCTAGGAGGTGAGCAGCTTTGTTCCACCTCACCATAGACCCAAGATGACAAGACCAGGTGACCATGGACTGAAACCTCTGAACCCATAAGTTAAAATAAGCCCTCCCAAGTTGATGTCAGTTATTGATTGATTGGGTTTTCTTTGTTTGTTTTTCAAGACAGGGTTTCTCTGTGTAGCCCTGTTCTGAACTTGCTCTGTAAACTAGGCAGACATTGAACTTGGAGATCCACCTGTCTCTGCTTCCAAGGGCTGGGAATAAAGGCGTGAGTCACCACCATGCAGCTGATGTCTGTTATTTTGTCACAGTCAGATAAACTCAAATTGTAGCCTGCCTTTTCTCTTTTTTTTTTTTTTTTTTTTTTTGTGTGTGTGTGTGTGTGTGTGTGTGTTTGTGTTCGTGTGTGCACATGCATGAGTGCATGCGTGTGTGTTGGGGATTAAACCCAGGGCCTTGTGCATGCTAAATACATACTCCACAGCTGAGCTACATACACCTTCAGCCCCTTGCAGAGGGTAGTGATGGCAGAAGCCTGACCAGGGATTACTGAGAACCCATTCCCAACATCATCATCCAGTTTGAATCTTAATAACAGATAGATAAAAATCTAACCCTCAAGAAATGGCAAGTCTGTGCTGCATTGAAGATGACCACAGTAACAGCAAAGCCAGCCCAACTCAACTCCTCACTGAACTGATTCCTCCACACCAAGGATCTGCCTGAACAGGAGACACATTTGCATCCCTATTTCAGGCTCTACTGTTCTATAGACAGTGTTTGACAACCAATCAAAAATAAAAGACAGTTGCCAGGGCTGGAGAGATGGCTCCACGGTTAAGAGTGCTTGCTGCTCTTCCAGAGGACCTGGGTTTGGTTCACAACTACAATTAGTAACCCCAATTCCAGGGGATCCCACACTCCCTCTGACCTCCACAGGCATATGGTACACACATGTACATGCAGGCAAAACACTCATATACATAAAATAAACATTTTTCAAAAAGACAATTGCCAATAGCTCCTCAGACAGAAGGGGCTTCAAGAGCCCTTCCCATTCTGGCTGGGATTTTGGTTGGCTTGGCCTTGTGGAGGTCTTGGGCACGCAATCACAGCCACTGTGAGTGTGTGTGTGCAACAACCCTGTCACTTCTGGTGAAACATTGTTTTGCTTCAGTCAGCCACTGTCATTGGCTCTCTTAACCCTTCTGCCCCCTCTTCCTTCATGATCCCTGAGCCTGGTGAGGAAGGGGTGTGATAGGTAGAACTGAGCACTCGGAATCTCTTATGACCAGTTGGGGGTCTCAGTATCAGTGACCATCTACACAAATAGAAGCTTCTCTGATGAGGTAAAGAATTGTAGTCATTTATAGGGATAAAGACAAGAACTTAAGGGGCAGTTCAATACTATGTCCGTTTAGCAGAGTAATAGTATTAGGTTCTCTCCTAGGATGGGCTCAGTGGCTAAAGTGAATTAGAAAAGACAAATGGGGGAAAAAAAATCTAACAAAATGGGTAGACTTAAATCCAACCACATCAATAACTACACTAAATAGGGTAGTTTAAATACATAATCAAAACAGATTGCCATATTGGATGAAAAAGCAAGATTCAACCCTGTGTTGTGTGCAAGAAACTCACTTAGACATAAAGATATAGACAGGGTTGAACACAAGAAACTCATTTAGACATAAAGATATAGATAGGTTAAAAGCAAAAGAATAGAAGGCAGGGGTTGTAGCTCAGTTGGTAGAATGTTTGCCTAGCATGCACGAAGCCCTGGGTTCCATTCCCAGCACCCCATAAACTAGGTGTGGTGGTGGTACATGCCTGTAATTCTGGCAATCAGGAGGTGCAGGGAAAAGGATAAGGAATTCAAAGTCATCCTTGGCTATATATCAAGTTCAAGGTCAACCTGAGCAACAGGAGACTGCCTCAAACTAACAAACAAAAAGTCAAAGAATAGAAACAATGTCATAAAATATTATCCAAAAGAAAATTCAAATGCTTTTAAGATTTTCTCTCTTTATCATTTGTCTTGAGCTGACCGACTATTAAGTATCTTGGTATAATTTACCAAATCCTTTATTTACTTAATATACCAATAACACACATTCCAGATTGTTTGATATTGTCTCCCAGTTAACTGATGCTCTATTCATTTAAAAGTATATTCTTCAGGCTAGAGAGATGGCTTGGTAGTTAAGAGGACTGACTGCTCTTCTAGAAGACCCAGGTTCAGTTCCCAGCACCCATGTGGCAGCTCACAACTGTCTAACTCCAGATCCGGGGAATCTGACACCCATGGCAAGACACCAATACTCATAAAATAAAAAATAAATATTCTTACACGGCCTCATTTCGGGTACTTCTTGTTATGCTGTCTGGACTAGAGCAGCAAAACTCTGGGCACTCTAGCCCTTGGCCCTGCGAAACAGGAAGCTTTCTAGGTGACTGGCAAGAACAGGCACCATCCTGATCAGCTGAGATTTCCTCTAATCCATCATGCTTCTTCTTTCCTGAGCCTTGGGACCTCCTTGTATGGATGCACAGGTCCCTGCTGACCTTTTAAGGAGTCCGCAGACCTCAGGAGCACAGGTCCTTGCATTTTCTTGCTCCCTTGAGTCTCTCTGCACTGTTTCCTGTTTCACTGATGGAGCCCACTAGGCTCTGCCTAGTTCTGCTCCCTGTGTTGTGCAGTGAAGCTTTCTCCTATGCTGATGCAATTATGGGTGTCAAGAATTCTGGCCTTTGGTGCTTGATGTTCAATGTCTTGAAAACCATTGTGCCACTCATTGTTGGCCCAGAAGAGAAAATCCATAACCTATTGTTCTGCACTGATCAGAATTAAATGGCAAAGGCCCAGGGGATTATATTATATTGTTTATAAGTCAGGATGATCAGGAAAGGAGATGGAGAAGAGTGGGACAGAGAGAGGGAAGAGGAGGAGAAAAAAAGAGGAAAGGGAGATCATACTGGATCTTTTGGTGCTGGAGAGATGGCTCAGTGGTTACAAGCATTTAGGGCTCTTGCAGAAGGCCTAGGCTCAGTTTCCAGCATCCAAATGGCAACTCATAAGTATCCTTAGTCCCTGGTGATTTGACAGCTTCTTCTGGCCTGTGTGGGTACTATCTGCACATGGTGCAGGGCACATATGCAGGCACACCACTCGTATACATGAACATAATATATCTGTGTTACAGAAAAGGAATGATTTCGGGAGGAAATCCTTGAGCAGGCTGGAGAGATGCGGTGGTAGAGTGTGACCTTAGAATGGACACTCTTCCACTGTGATGAACGTTAGGCACGAGAGTTCAGCTGTTCATAGGTCAGAGAAATGGCCCAATGGTTGGAAGTGGCTTTACTTGGTTTCCCCAGCAAAACTCCAGACAAGCTCAGGAAGCGCCCCCAGGAAACCCTGTTGTGAAAGTAGGCAGAGAGAAGGCAGTAAACAAGGACACATTTCCAGGAGTTACTGGCGGGCCTGAAGTACAGAAGAAGAACTCAGCATGAGCCCCAAGGGGACTTCCAACCAGCTTCAATAGCTCTTGGTTGAAGGAGGGCATGCCTGTCCCAGTGCATGGAATCCCAGCACTAGGGAGATGAAGACTGGTAGATCCCAGGGCTCTCAGACCAGCCAGTTAAGTCTAGTGGGTAAGCCCCAATTCCCACTAGGAAACCCTGACTCAAAACACAGAGGGAGGTAGATCGGTCAGTAGAGTGTCTGCCTCTCAAGTATAAGGACCGTGTTCATCCTCAGAACCCACAGAGCAATGCTGCCTGTGGTGGAGCACCCTGAAATCCAGCCCTGGGGAAAGACAGGACCTCTGGGGTTCGCTGGGCAGAGGAGTGCAGCCTAACTAGAGAGTTCCCGAGCCAATGAAGACCGGCCGAAGGAAGTGCATGGGGTAACACTCCAGGTTGCCCCGGGAGTCCACACACACATGTGTACCTCCCATATGAGCATGCAAGTGTGATCCACAGAAATACACACTCCTGTCCTCACACACCTGTTCTCACACTCCTCACACCTGTCCTCACACACCTGTCCTCACACTCCTGTCCTCACACACCTGTTCTCACACTCCTCACACCTGTCCTCACACACCTGTCCTCACACACCTGTCCTCACACTCCTGTCCTCACACTCCTGTCCTCACACACCTGTTCTCACACTCCTGTCCTCACACACCTGTTCTCACACACCTGTCCTCACACCCTGTCCTCACACTCCTGTCCTCACACTCCTGTCCTCACACACCTGTCTCCACACTCCTGTCCTCACACTCCTGTCCTCACACTCTTGACCTCACACTGAGCCCTAAGAAACCCTTCTTACTAGGTTCCTTTTGTCGGATGTTGTCACCGTGTGACTCCATGGTGGCCCATGCCTGTAATCCCAGCACCTGGGAGGCTGATGAAGCAGGAGGAATGTCTCCAGTTTGCGGCAAGCCTGGGCTAACTAGTGAGTCTGAAGCCAGCCTGAGTTACTGTATGATACCCTGTCTCAAAACACTGCAGCAGCAGCGCACTGAAGCAAGGGTTAGGCTCAACCTCCCCCTCATTCCTGCAATCTCTAGGGCAGGCCCGCTGTCTGCTTTAGGTTTGCGTTCTAGTCCGGATCTTCTCTGGACTCGGGGCCCTCTGAGTGACAGCGCTGAACCCCACTGCTTTATCCCTCCTCCCACAAGGCTGCCTTCTCAATGCCGAGCTGCGAGGTTGTTAGAACTATGCTCAGCAAACGGTCTCACCGCAGGAGATCACGAGAGTGCATTTCTGCAAGTTATGTGCCATGGTTCAAATGAACAATAACAACATCAACAGCGTCCTGTGACTTCAGTTATTTGTGCTGTAGTCACCGGAAAAGTCGTCAACCCCCAAATGACTCATTCCCTGAGGTTCTGAATATGATCCTAAAATCACCACCCATGGTCTTCCTGTCCTTTGAAGTGACAGAACAAATGACAGCAGAGATGGGCACTGTCCCCCGAGTCCAGAATGGATGCTACATAAACATCATCTCAACAATAACATCTCACAACAATAACATCCTCATCTAAAAACAACCCAAAGTAAGGATGTTGTTTCTGCCGTTTGCTTGTGCCCTTCAGTTAGGAAGCACTGCACCTGTGTGCAGAGACCAAAGACCAAGATGGTTTGTGGGGTTTGTAGTCAATGAACTTGCTGGTGCTTCCTTTATGCAGGCCCTGCTCTAAGGGCAGGAAAGTGAGTCGGAGTCTCAGAGTGAAAGTTGTGGTCCCAGACAGAAGAAGATGTGGATGAGAAGGCTAAGGGGTAGAACAGGAAGTGTCCTGGGAGGTGACTTGACATAGATTAAAGAGGGCTTCAAAAACAATTAGGAGTCAAGGGCTGGGACACGGCTCAGTGTGCCAAGTGCTGCCATGTAGGCATGCGAGCCTGTTGCATCTCCAGCACCCACGTGGAAAAACCCAAGCGTGGTGGCATGCATTTGTAATCCCAGCACTGGGGTGCAGAGAAAGGAGGATCCTTGGAGTTCACTGGCTGGCTAGCCTAGCCTCGTAAAAGAGCCCAGTCAGCTCCCAGTGAGAGATCCTGCCTGTAGAAACAAGGTGGGTGCACTGGATGAGGAAGAAGAAAGAGGGGAAAGGGCTTGTCAGATTCTTCCAGCAAGACAACGCCAGCACTGGGAAATTAACACCTGAAACAAGCAGCCCTTTCAACCACTTGCTAAGTCCAGAGATTCGGACAGTACTTTGCGGGAAGGTGGAGTGGGACAGCTTCTATCTAGGTGGCTTCTTGACTATTCTGAGGCCATTGCTTGCTGGTACCCCACATCTAAGCTCAGTTTCACATTCTACCTTTGGATGCTCTGGCTGTAGCACATCCCACACCTCTACCCACATAGGGAATATCAACCTCATCTGCTACCTCAGCCCCAGAGGGCCGCCTTCTTGTAGTCTCTCCTGACTCAAAATACTGCCCCTTCTTCCCAGCACAGACAAGATGCTATGGTCGGGGGTAGCAAGCAGGAGTCAGAAGGAATGGCAGGTGTTGATCTTGGTTGGGGCAGCTTAAGGCTGAAGTACTTTTAGGAAATCAACTGTGAATACCTGAGGCAGTGGGTTTGCTCACAGAGGAGCATACAGGTACACACTTGAGTCACTAGAAAACTGAAGCCAATGCATCGACTCAGCAATGTGCTAACCTGTACAGCTTCCTCTTTGGGAGCCCAATACCAGGCAGGCCCTTCTCCTGTCATCCAAGGCCAGTGCACTGGCAGTACTCCCCCATATTAGAAATCCTCCTTAGAGGGATCTCACCAGGAACAATTCCTTACACCGAAACAAAGCCAAGCAAAATTACAGAACCAGGTACAGTGCACAGCTGTAGTTCCAGCTGTCTGGGAAGGCTGAGGGAGGAGAATCAATTGAGCCCAAGAGTTCACAACTAGGCTGGGCAAGAGTGGGATCTCTCACCTCAAAATAAACAAGCAACACCCCGAAAGCAGCTATGTATGATGTGACATATGCCTTCAATCCCAGTCCTTGAGAGGCTGTGATGGGAGGACTATGGGTTTGAGACTAGCTTGGGCCAAATAGTTAAACTCCCAATACATTTGTTTTCTAAAATCTCTTGACTCCACTTACCCTTACAACAACTACCTACTTTGTTTATAGTGACGCAGGGGATTGTCTGTGTTCTCCAATTCTCTCCATTCTCCTATAGCCTTTTCCCCCAATTTCATCAATTTCCCAAGGTCACCAGTAACTTCCTTGGCGCCAACCTCAAGGACATTGTATTTGATGTAATTGCAAAAATTCTTTTTGGGGCTGGTGAGATGGCTTAGCCACTGTAAAAGGTCACCAAGCTTGATGGCCTGTTTGACACCAGAACCAACATGGTAGAGGAAGAGAACTGACTTCTGGAAGTTGTTCTCTCTCCGGCTCCCTCTAAATGTAAAAATAACCTGAAAATGAATTGCTTCTTTGTGTCTAGGACAGCAGTGTCCAGTTTCATGTCCCAGCCTTCTGGCCATCCCTTCCATCTTCTTTCTGACCCCATGTGCTGTACTGTCCTAGGGCTCAGCCATTCAACCTGTCCTCTGATCACTCGCCTTTCCACTTGATATCTAGTAAGCACCTTCAACTTACTGGGTGCCTAACTCAGTCCTGCTCTCACTCCCGATAGGAGAAGTCGCCAGGCTTTCCCATTTCAACGGCCATTCTACTCTTCCCAGGTGCCTGGTTCAAAAACATCATTAAAATGTTCTATGCTCCCTTCCCCCGACAGAAGCATCGGAAACCAAGCAGAAACTGTGAGAAGCAGCCTTGTCAGAGTTCTGGAAAACAGTTACAGCAATAGCCAAATACTCAGTAAAGAAAAAAGGTAACTTCAAAACGTCAGGGTACTTACCAGGAACTGGTGAAGGCAGGGAAGGGAAGCCACTGAGTAAAGGAGACCATTTCAGTTGGGCTGATGGAAAAATTCTAGTGACGGACAGTGATGATGGCTGAACATTGTGAATGCACTAAATGCCAACGAGTTATATTCTTAAAACAGTTAAAATGGTAATTTCAGGGAGAGGGGGGACAACTGATGGCACTTTGTGACAACACCCAGCTCATGTCCGCACTGTAGGAGCCTGGGTCCCCAGCTCTAGAAGCAGCAGAACAGAGGTGCCAGGCACACTCTCCTGTTTTGACCTACCTTTAGTTGACAGTGTCCTAAAGACTGTGGACAGCCCACAGATGCCAAGGGTAAGACTTGCTTGGGTCTAACACAGGTAGCTTACCCTGAGCCCTGGAGGAAAATGTGGGGGAGAGTTTGCTGGGGAAGGCAGACATTCAAAAGCACCTCTTGGGAGAGGGAACTTGAAAACACTCATTCCAGAAGACCTGAAACTGTCACCTCCACTGGGTCCCTAGGATCTGTGGAAGTCTGAGTAAAGCTGAAGCGCCAGATGAGAGAAGCAATTTACAAAGATGTTTGTCTGTTTGTTTAGCTCCTGGGATCCAAGAAAATCTGTCAACTATTAGTTGAACAACAGCCAGAAACAGACTTCAGTAACCATACGTGAGGAAGAAATCGATCCATGACAAGACAGGAAAAGCCACTAAACAAATGGATTGCTACAGCCTTCAACAGCTAGTCAGCATACAACAAAAACCTGGGCTGGGTGTGCATGCCTTTCATCCCAGCAGAGGCAGGCAGATCTCTTGTGAGTTTGAGGCCAACCTGGTCTACACAGTGAGTCCCAGGCCAGCAGAACTACATACAGAGACCCTGTCTCCAAAACGAACAAACACAACCACCCAGAGAAACCTGAGAAGATTTAAGAGATTGATTTACATGACTTAAAAGACAAATGTGTAAAAATAATTATAAGTCTGTTATTGGGCATATAAAAATATGCTTTGTGATAACATGAAGAGAGAGAAGCTATACAAGAACATGAGTTTTGAAGTTAAGTTGGTATTGATTCAAACTGGATTGCTACATATTTAGAACATTCAATATAATTCCCACAGTAGCCACAATGGAAACATTTAAATCTCCTAGAAAAATGTGGGTAAAGGTACTTCTCCCCAGGCCTTATGTGAGTTCAATCCATGGTTCTCATATGGTGAAAGGGGAGGAGTCTTTTTAAGTTGTCCTCTGAGCTCTACAGATGCACCATGGCACAGACACCCCCCCTCCTCCTTCCAAATAAGTGTCATTTTAAACGTTTAAAAAAATTCTTAACATGTACACCAAAAAATGAGTGAGGAATGGAGATAGTTCTCAGGAAACAAGTAAACAAAGGAGTCAGTACAAGAGGAAACCAGGGAGCAAAAGAGGACACAAGACAACTGGGAACCAAACCAAATGGTAGAAGCCATTCCTTATTTGTAATCCATTAGGCATAGTTAAAAACCTCCAGTTCTTAAGAAGAGCTGGGGTTGCAATGTAGCTTAGTGGTAGAGTGCTTGTTCAGCATGCCCAAGGGCCCTGGGTTGATCCTTATGGGGGAGGGGAGACAGGAACACCAGAACAGCTTTTAAAACCACGATCCAGTATGCAGTCAACAAAAGGTTCACTTGTGACCCAGCAGACTATAAGGGAAAAGATAGAAACAAACAGTACATATAAACTTTAACCAAAAGAGAATCAGGATAGCTACAATATAATATGAAACAAAATAGGCTAAGTCAAAAACTATTTCAGGGGACAAAGAACAATGTATACTGGTAAGTAGATTAATTCAGCAAGATATAACAATTATTAGTGGATATACACCATGTAACATTGTATGGTATTATTCACCAAAATGAGTCAATATTTATAGAATCAAAAGGAGAAAATATTCCACAATAATGGAGACTTGTGGAGATGTCAATAAACACTTTCAATAAGAAACAAGGAGCTGAGCACGGTAGCACATGTCTTTAATCCCAGCACTTGGGAGGCAGAGGCAGGCAGATTTCTATGAGTTTGAGACCAGCCTGGTCTCTACAGTGAGTTCCAGGACAGTCAGAGCTATTCAGAGAGATCCTGCCTTGAACCACGGCCCCCACATATACATACAAAAGGGACAAGACGTTTGAACAGAAGATCAATGAGGCAAGAGGACTTGTGCTCTACAAACCAATTAGCTCTAAAAACATGTGACAGGAAACACGATTTTCCTCAAATGCACATGGAAAATTATCCAGGTAAACTAGAAAACCGGCCTCAAAACAAGTATTAAAATAAGTTTGGAAAGGCTAAAATTACACAGATTTTTCTCCTCTAATTACAAAGTAATCAAGTTAGGTATTACTACCAGGAAAACTAGAAAATCCACAAACTTGAAACTGAAGCAGTACACTCAAATAAGCAACAGGCCAAAGAAATCACAAAGGATGCTAGAAAATACCTACAATGAAATCACAAAATACCACACTTTACGTGATAGAGCAAAACCATGCTTAAAGTAAAAACTAAAAGTGGAGACTACTGTAATTCTACACAAGTGGAAAGGTCAAAACAATGCTAGGAACAATTGCACATCAACAAACCTTCTACAGACGAAATGGGAAAATTCTAGAACACAACAAGCCACCTAAACTGATGGAGGCTTGAAGGGAACTATAAAATGACTTGAACTCACTAATCTAACCCCTTCAAAGATAAACTGAGGACTACAAGTCATCATTGGTGAGTTCTATGAAATACTATTTTTTTTTTTTTTTTTGGTTTTGGTTTTTCGAGACAGGGTTTCTCTGTGTAGCTTTGGTGCCTGTCCTGGAACTCATTCTGCAGACCAGGCTGGCCTTGAACTCACAGAAATCTGCCTGGCTCTGCCTCCCGAGTACTGGGATTAAAGGCATGTGCCACCACTGCCTGGTTTGAAATACTTCAAGAATCAACACTAATCCTTCTCAAAGCGTTCTAAAATCTAATTTCCTAACTCATTTGATGAAGCTCAGTTACCTATCAAAGACAGATAAAGACATCAAACAAAAAGTTACAGCCAGCCTTTAGGAATATAGATGCAAAATTCTTCAACAAAATGTTAGTAAATTCAGTGAATCAACACTATAACCAAGTGGGATTTAACCCAGGAATCCAAGCATAATATATTGTTAGAACCAAGGAAAGGAAATCACACAATCATTTCCATTTATAAAAAAAAGCAAACAATACCTTTTCAAGATGCAAACACTCAGAAACCAGGACCCAGTTCTCTTCTATGCTTCCCTTTCTCTTCATTCATCCTTTTCTCCTTACTAGTTTTGAATCCTTGGAGCACACACCTCAGGACTCTCAAACTCCTCCACCTGGGATACTCCATACAAACATCTGTCTGGCAACCCCTCACTCACTGTATCCATGTTTTTCAAGTCACTTTCTCAGTCTAAACTTTCTTTCACACACCCTAGGATTCCTTCCTCCCTATATTGCTGTTATTATCACCCAAATGCTATGTAATGTTAAATCTGTATTTATTCCTTGCCTGTTGAGAATGTAGTTTGTTTGTTTGTACACTGTATCCCTCCCTAATGCTTAAAACCTGAGACAGACACAGGGCTGGGCACAGTAGGGAGGTGAAGCTGCAGCTACAGTATAGAACTGTGCATGAGAAGGGCTGTGAGCAGAGCACAGATCCTAGTGAGCATCACCATGCAGAGAAGCCTGTGCTCCTCAGAAGATGGAGTGGTTAAGTGTTAAGAGTTGGTAATCAGTCGGGCGGTGGTGGCGCACGCCTTTAGTCCCAGCACTTGGGAGGCAGAGGCAGGCAGATCTTTGTTGAGTTAGAGGCCAGCCTGGTCTACAGAGCGAGAACCAGGAAAAGCGTAAAGCTACACAGAGAAACCCTGTCTCAAAAAACCAAGAGTTGGTAAGTCTGATGAAGATTATTAAGGATCTTTCTAATACCAATAATAGAGCATAGACACAAGACAAAAAAAATGGAGGAGGGGGAATTCAGCTGAATTCTGAGGCATGTGTGAGACTTCAAGGGCAGAGCACAGAAGTAGCAAAATGGGGGATGAATCTAGACATAGGTTGAGGATTTGGCTAAGAGCCTCTAGGCCAGATTTAAATGACTATTTTCGGGAACCACTGAAGAGGTTTTTAAAATGATGCAAGGAACTGAGAGTGACATCAAGAAATGCAGTTTTGTTCTTATGCACCCAACACAACTAAATATTGTGACCAAATGAGTTCACTATGCCTGCCAGCTCTGGTAGCTTAGGAGTCTTGACTTCCCATTCTCTCTCTCTCCCTCTCCCCTCCCCCCCCCCCCCCCCAACACCCCCCCCCCCCCCCCCCCCCCGGCCCCCCCCCCCCACACACACTGGTAGCTTAGGAGTCTTGACTTCCCATTCTCTCTCTCTCTCTCTCTCTCTCTCTCTCTCTCTCTCTCTCTCTCTCACACACACACACACACACACACACACTTTGCTGTAACACAATTCCACCTCCACTTTCTGTTCCCACCACACTGACTTTGAGTTTGGTTGTCCCTGGACAGCTAGCTTGCCTCCTCCTCTTTGCTTAAACCCTCGTTTTTCCTTTAGACTATAGCTCACAATTCTGAGAGACACTTTTTGTAGCAGCCCCATTTACAGCCTTCCTAAACACTCAGTATTTCCACCACCGTTCTTACTATTTACTGCTAAGTTGTAGTTCTTGGATTCAAACGTATCCTTACCAGCTTAAAACTCCCCCAGTATGGGACACCTCCACCCTCAACTGCTGTTTCCAAGTTCAACCTCTGCATATGTACTTCAAAGATGCATGGAAGAGAAGAAAACGAGGACCCTACAAAGAACCATGGTGGTTGGTTGTGGATTTGCATAGAGAGCAAAAGTCTTGAAACAATCAGGTAATGCAGGGCAAGAACGCCAACGTCTGTTATCTTCAGCCTTTTGGAACTTAAGTTCAAGAGGCATATTGGGGCTCAAGCCCAGACCCACCTGCCTTACAGAAAACCTTTGACTTGTAAGCATGGAAGACAGAGCGAGCCTTCTCACAAGTCCAAATCTGTGCCCGTTTCTTTTCTTGGTCTAGTATACAGGTTAACTCAGAAGCTCGCAAACCCACAATGCAGAGGCAGCCAACTTCTCACCAGCCTTTCTGGAAAAGGCCTTCCATATACTTCCTCTTACAGATTTGTGAAACACTAAAACAGAAACAAACAAACAACCTAAATCAAGGAGCTCTGTGAGACACTACCTAAGCTAAGGATCATGGATATTACACAGCCAAGGTCCTCTGCCCTTCCAGAGGCCAGTCCTCTTGCATGGCATAAACATGCCCTTCTAGAGAAAGCAGTAAGGCATGCCTCAGCAATTCATTTGCACTCTGTGAACTCTCTTTCCTTTAACTTCTCAAGCCCTTGCTATCTGTGTATAAAATGGAATGGCGTGACTACTCAAAACACACCCAATACCTAACTCCTTGCCTGGCATTTATTTACATTGCCGTTTGCCCAGCCTTTAGAGTCCCAAGGTTAGACTTTGTGTTATGGGAAGTGCAGAGAGAATGCAACTGACTCAAGTTCACATAAACAATAACCAAAGGAGCCAGGGACTCAAATCCAGGCCACTATTCCGTTGTACTCTGTCTCTTGCCACCCTCTGCGCAAGCAGCCTATTGTGGGAGCCTTAGAAAGCAATGCATTCACAGAATAAGCTTTCAATTCTAAGACAAAGTTTTAAAATGTTAAGTAATGCTACATCAGAGAGGAAGAACTAGAGCTGACTGAAAAGATTTTAATGGTGAAGAATTACCTTCCTCCTAATAGTAGTAATGCTTCTTATACATCACAAATTCTGGATTGTAGTAATACCACTGAAAAGAAGCAAAGGGACCAAAGAGATACTTCTCCAGAGATAAACCAATGGCTAAGACACACATGAAAAGTGTTCATCATTAGCTGTAAGGGAAAGTCACAACCACAAGGAGGTAGCACTATAGATACTAGGCTGGCTACATTAAAAGAGCCAATAGCAAGTGTTGACAAGAAGCCCTCTTGCATAGGTAGAGTGAATGCAAAAACACCTGGTCCCTGTGGAAGACAGTCTTGCCCGTTCCTTAACAGATCAAAGGCAGTTACTCAAGAGAATTGAAACCTAAAGACAATCTGTGCACAGGCGTTTGTAGCAACATTGCTCATAGTGGTCAGATGGTAAAACAACACACGTGCCCATCAGCTGATCACTTTTACAGTGTGACACATCCATGTACCGGAACAGCCATGAGCAAAAAAGCACTGATACATGCTTGTTGCAACATGGAAGTCTTGAGCTATGATACCACATGAAAGCCATCACAAAAGACCATTTATTGTATTCTATTCATATGAGGTATCCAAAGCATGAAGTCCATAGGGACAGAAAGATGAGCAGCCACCTAGGGCTAGAGAGCTGACTGGTGATGCTGTTTGGGGTACTTTCTTTTATTGATAGATGAAATTTTCTAAATTGACTTTGGTAATGGGTGTTCTATCTGAAAAATCTTAGAAACCATTGAGCCACAGACATTACACGTTTAAGTATATGGCATGAATACTCAATAAAACTGGATCTCTTTGAGTTCAAAGCCAGCATGGTCTACATATTGACTTCCAGGTCAGCCAGAGCTACATAGTGAGACTCATCTCAAAAATAATAAATAAAAATGAAAAATATAAAGTTTTCTAAATTCACCATAAGTTACTCCTGTAACAGTAGGTACTTTTTAAAGTTTACTTTAAACCAAATCTTTTGAAATTAATACGTTTGCCCTCAAACATATTGTGTGGCAGAGAATAACTGTGATTTCTCATTTTCCTGCCTCTACCTCCCAAGGACCGGTATTATAGGCATCCACTACTATGCCTAGTTTTTCTGCAGTGCTAAGGATTCACTCAGGGTTCTGTGCATTCTAGGCAAGCACTCTACCAACTGAGCTACATCTCTAACTCAAAACCAAATTAGATTTCTAATGGTTTTGTAGAAGTGCATCATTATCTCCAAATGTCCTTCAGAGACAGCTTACAATTACTTTTAATTTATGGACTTAAACATGAAACAAATAATGCTATCAATTTCAGCAACAGCATGTCTGGTGATGGATCCATACATGTTATCATCATTCCACTTAAGAAACGTAGAGAAAGTGGCTGAAGTGATGGCTCAGTGGTTAAGAACCATCTAGACCACGGTTGTTATTCTAAGAGAGCCTGGGTTTACTTCCTAGCACACATGTGGTGCATACAACTGTCTGTAACTCTAGTCCCAGGGGATCCACGGGCACTGCATGTACATGGTGCACGACACATACAGGTAAAACACATATATCAAATAAAGGGGGGTGGAGACCTGGGGAATATGGTCAAAGAACATTATTGCTTACATGCTGGGGCTGAGGAGATAGGTCAGTAAAGTGCTTGCCACACAAACATGAAACTGGCGCTCACATGGCCAGGCCATGACTTGTGCTTATAACCCCAGCACTGGGGAAGCGGAGACAGGCAGCCAGTCTAGACTAGTCAGCAAGCTCCAGATCCGTGTTTCAAAGAATAAGGTGGGGGCCAGATGTCTCAGTGGGCAAAGTCATCTGCTGCTGGGCCTGGCTACCTAAATCAGATTCCCAGGACCAAGATGGTAGGAGAGCCAACTCCCACAAGCTGTGTCCTCCAGCCTCCACATGTAATATACACAGACATAATAAATACACATACACACATAAATAAAATGTAATTAAAAAAAAAAAAGAACCAGGAACCAGGAAGATGGCTTCTGAGCAACAACCTCAAGGTTGATCTCTGCCCTCCACATACACAAGACAAAACCACAATTACATGCACTGAATATGTGCCAACTAAAGAAAGACAAAGAACCTCAGAATCATTCGAGGTTCCCTCTCCCTTCACAAGCAGGAATCCAGTCTTTGGGTTCCAGATGGGTAGGATTTGCCATTTGCTCACTGTAATATCCTTGGTGGACCTGGCACATAAAAAAAGGAATGAATAATAGCTGCTCATAAATTCATGCTCTAATTGGAATTAGAACTGTTAAAAGGAAAAACATTCAATCTTACTTGGTAATTCATGTGTGTATATGTGTGGGTGTGTATAACTTTTGAAATGTGAATTGAATGAGGCTCATTTGGCATTTTAGCTGCTGGACCACAGTAAGGCTGAATTCTGAGAGGGATGGCGGTATGCTATCCTGATAGAAGATATGAAACATAACTTACTCAAGTTTGTTCTTGTTTCCTGATCCATGTGTACTCAAAAGATATTTTATTTTATAAAAACTTACACCTGCAAGTAATGGATTGACCATACGGGGCTTACCCTGGAATACACGGATGCTCTTGGGAGCCCACAAGCCCCTAATATTGTATGCAAAATCTAACATGTGTACTGGCATGTGTATATTTTTGGTGATTGAGTTCATAGTTTAGTCAGATTCTTGAAGACATCTATGACCCAAGAGAGGTTAAATTATTTCTTAGCTAGGAACAGTCACAAAGTGGTTGAAACAAATCTGTACAATAAAATGCTATCCAACAGCTCCATCTACGGGTGAGTAATTATCACCTAGTAGAAATGGGGACAACCACCAGGAGCAAGCTTGTCTCAGGGATGCTCCTGCTGAGATGTTCCGTGTCACTCTAGTGTGAGTTTATTAACTACAGCATCACAGCTTCTTCCCAGGTGTAGATGCAAAAATTAGGAGGCGGGTGATAAATTCTACTTACAGTACTTCAGCACCAGAAAATTGGGCAGTAATGCTGATGAATGTATATACAGTTCAACATTTGTCAGTCTTAAAATGCTTATTTATAGTGAAATCCATATAAAACCGTTAAAAATTTTTCTATTTACACTTTTTAAAAATGAAAAGTATAGTTTCTTCTGCCACAGCTTGTCAAAATTCGTACCCTCCCATCCCTTACCCTTCACTCAACTTGTGATAGACAGCAATCACAAGACCAAAACAGCACGTAAACAAACTGCTCCTTAAAAAAGTAAAAACGTAAAAACATTACATTTAGAACTGTAAGTGAACTTTTTCATACATTTCTAAGGGGCTTAAAGAAAAGCAGTAAAAGTTGTTCTCAAAGTCTTATCAGTCCCACATAGGTGTGCAACTTCGGTATCAAGAGAGCATCAGTGAACAGAGTTCATTTTCCTTAACACAACTCAACATTTCCTTTGGGCTAGAAAGGTCTTTTCTTCTGCTTCCCACCAAACCTTCTCTAATCCATCTTCTTAAAGGGGGGGGGGGGGGGGGGGGGGAAGGCCAGGCAATCCAGCTTCCTAGGACATGTAGGAAAAGGGATTCAGCCTGCCTGGAAACATTTACATTAAATAAATAGGCAAGTGTGGAACACCACAATAAATTAGTATACAACCACAGAGCATATACAAGCCACCCCAAACATTTCCTGGTTAGTGATCTAATGTTTACCCTCCAGCAAGGACTCTCTAATGCCAGAACTTTCCTAGGTATTCATAAACTAACCATGAATTGAGCAAATGTAAAATGTTAACCAAATCAACACTTCCAGGGATATACAAAAACAAACACGATTAAAAAAAAATGTTCAGATACATCATTTCAAAAATACAAACTCTTCACATTCTCCTTTCTTTTCCTTTTAATATTCTCTGATGGCATTTGTGCAGTGAAAAGCAGCTGAGAACCACTCACAGGAAAGTCTCTTTCCACTGCCAGACAAACTTCGCACTGCCCAGCTCCAGCAAAGTGCCAGGTCTCCACCGGTGTGCATCTTTTCCTCGGCTTTCTTTCTTTTTCCTCTCCATTTTTTTTTTTTTTAAAGTATATTCCCCTGTGAGTTTTATCTTGTTAAAATGCTGCTCCTGCAGCAACATCTCATTGAAACATCGTGTTTCTAGCTAGGTCCACAGCCTAACTATGAGCAAAGTGCTTTTTTTTTTTGACAACAAATCATAGGTTTCCCTGGACACTTGGTAACCAAGCAGGCTTTAAAGTGCACTCTGGTGTCTGAACACTAGGACCGTTCAGCAGAGCTCTGAGAGGGGCTGGGCTCAGTTCCATCCTCCGTGCTACTGTCTACGTCCTGTTCCATTGCTGTCTCATCGTCATCCAGCTGCTGACTGGTGAAGTTGTTCAGTTCAAGAAGCCCACTGGGCTCCACCACCACATTGGAGCTGGAGTGACAAGGAATAGCGTACTGGGGAATGGCCTGGAAGAGAAGATGCAGCAGAGTATGTTTATAGTGAAAAAGGACACGGGAGAATACCCCCCCCCCCCACTAAGCATGGGAAACACAAAGTTGGCATGGACCAGACAACCTCCACAACAAGCGCTGAGCTAGCTCTCCCACGTGGCAGTCTACTGCATCCCGTGACAATGTTGTATGGAAACTATCACTCTCTTGTGACAAGTGAGCAAACGTGAGTTGAGAGACATCCGCAAGACTCAACTTCAACTTCTGTACAACTCAAAGTGGTCTTTATACTCCTGTATGGAGCCTCTTCCAACAAAGAAGGCTAATGGCCCCTGTAAATTTCGAAGGCAGGCTTAAAAGAATGCTTTCATCCTATTTGAATTTTACCAGTTTTGTATTCTTTTTTGAGACAAGATCTTACTATGAAGTCCTGGCTGGCTTAAAACCACTATATACCTAAGGCTGGCCTCAAATTCACAAAGATCCACCTGTCTCTTCCTGGGAATAAAAGCATGCTCCATCACACACAGCCTGAATTATACAATATTTTTGTTCTTCATCTTCAAGATGAATGACTGGTTGCTGACACACAATAAATTTTAAGCCTCTTTGGTGGTTCAAAGAGGAAACCAATTTGTTTAGTCATAGCACAAACACCTTTATTGCAGTTAAGTAGTGAAGGTATTCAAATACAAGAGAATGCCAAAAATCTGCCATTTAAACAGCTAAAAAAAGTTACTAGGTAAACACTGGCTGGGTCCCTTGCTAAGTACTTATTGGTGACTTATGGTCCTACCAGATTCTTTTTTCTTACTTTTTTTTTTGGGGGGGGGGTTCAGGGAGGGTCCTCATGTATCCCAAACTGGCCTTGAACAGATTATATAGCTGAGATGACCTTAAACTTCTGATTCTCCTGCCTCTACCTCCCAAGTGTGGAGATTGCAAGCATGCATTACCATGCCTGGCTATAGATACCTTTTAACAAGGAATATCAGTTATATCATACCTCTGCTCCTAATCCTGGACATAAATGAACTGCATTTTCATTCCTACTAATACAACACAGAAAAATAACTTGCAACTAAACCACCCAAATGAGTACAGCAATCTAAGCCCCCAACTGTCCCAATCCATTTTAGTAAAAGCAGGAGCAGTTACCATCTGTTGGACAAACACTGAGGCAGTCACTGTGCTAGATGCTTAGTTTTATTAACCCTTACACAGAGTCTATAAATTAGGCATTACTTATTCCCACTACTGATGGGAAACCGAGACACAAGTCACCTTAGCAGTCCAGCCCAGACTAGTAAATGGCAAAACCAGAAGCCCATCCCTTCCCAAACAGACTATCTTTTCAGGTAAAAAAAGAGCGACCCAACAAAACTTTTTGTTAAGAAATATGTAATTCACTAAGTTCATTGTTACAGCTGAAAAAATATTTGAATGATTTAATGGCTACTTTAACTCATCTTAATTTTCAAGTATTTAATTATGTCTCATTTGGTTTAACAATAGTCAATTTGTATTCTCTCATAGCTTAACATCATTGCAAATGGAAAGCCTACTGTATGAACTTTGAAGCACACGACAGTGGCTCTATGCCAATTCTACATTATCCAGTCTGTAAATATTCTCAATGAACTAAAATAGGCTGATCTGATACTTGGTAAACTATGTACCAATTTGGAGGAAATAAAAACTGCCAATATCAAGGGAAAACCCTAATATCTTGCACTGAGAGACAGAAGTCAAACACAGTCCTGAGGGCTCTAGTCTGGCCTGCTTTCATTATCAGTCTTAACCTGTACACAGAATGGCTGATGGCTTCGAGAACAAAGAGGATGAACGGAGACGGCAGCCCGCCAGTGAACTGTCCACTGTCGTGACAACACCTTAACAAGATGATCAAATAACAACTGACACAAGAAGCCAAGTTTACAGTTCATGCCAAGTTAGATGTAAAAGTAATCAGAAACACACACGGGGGATGTGTTTCTGCAGACATTCCAGTTGGCTCAAGTTGACTATTCTAGGAACCACAAATTCAGACGAAGAACAAGAAATGTTTACAAAGTGTCCCTGAAATTCAGCTGAACAGAAGTGTAAACAGTTATATTCCAGTTTGTCAGACCAAGCAGCCCAAAATGTGAGCCTAGGAAATCATTGAGCTTTTGAGTGAACTAAGTCAACACACTGCAAGCATGATGTGGACATACAATCAAGCTAACACACAGGCACGGTCCTTATGGCCACGCAGTCTGCTCTCTGACCACATCTACCAAGTTTCTATGATTATTTTCAAAATAACAACAACAACAACACCTAAATATAAATTTGTATTCTGTAATAGTTTCTAAACCAACTCAAAAATAATCTCTGCATTTTGTTACCACCTTGGAGTGACTAGTCCTGTGACACCCCAAAATGTATCAAACCCCAACCTCCCATCTACCCAAGACGTCTCATTTTCCTTCTGGGTCTTACCTGGATGATAATTTCTGTTGGGCTTTCTTCAGCTTTCTTTTGGCCTACATTCTGAATACGCATGAACTGGCCTGTCGCAGGCACTCCTGCTGCTTCGATCTTTCTGGTCGTTAGGGGAGGGCCAACAGCAGATGGACTTGAACAGGACTCTCTACATTTCGCCATCCCTGCCACCACCACGTGGGTGGAGGGTAAAGCTCCTGCCTCACCGGTGAGCACACTGGTGGCTAGAGCCTTCTTTGGGGGATCCACTACCATATGTTCTACATTTGTATCAATCTGAGCTTCCATCAAAGACATCTGCAAAATGTCTGACACTGCTGTCTTCTCAGAGGCCTGAATGGGAGATATGCTTGTAACTGGTGATGTCAGCTTAGGAACAGAACTGCCACCAGTTATCTTTGTAACTGTGGGAGGCTGGCGCCCCTCAAATGTTATCTTTGTAACAGAGGATCCTTGGGTTATAATTGGCTGCTCCACCTGAAAACAAATTGGGGTTGTGTGTATTATAGCTACATCTCTTTGAGGAAAAACTAATCAAACACTCCAGAAAATATGGTAAAAGAAACATTCGTGCGGTATACTAGGAAGACATTTTGAAGCTCGATGTTTTAGTAAGAGGGCTGGATGGGAAGGATCTGTTTTCTTTTAAGGAACCTAGGGAAAGAGGAGGGGTTGAAAGACCTTTGTTCAGCCAGCCAAGCTTTGAGGCAGTAAAGGAAAAAAAAAAGAAAAAAAGAAAAATCACAGCAGCCTAGTTTTCCTGAGATTTACATCCCGAGATACCTTCAATACGATCAAATGATTTCATATAATCTGCTTTTAAAATTAAAAGTGAGTTGGGTTTTTTTCAATCTTTTCCTTTGAAGTACAATTGTACAAACATATCCTGTATATGTATTTGCTATACACACACACACACACACACACACACACACACACACACACGTATCAGTCCCATTAATTACTGCTAATGAAAAATTTTTTTTGATTATCCATATATTTCCTCTGTTATCTAGATGATAAATCTAAAGGGTAAATTCAACATCTAGATGGTAATGATGTAAACTACAAAGGAAGACAGATGGTCAATTTCGTTCCTTAAAAGACTGCAGTTCACTTAGCATTACTGCCACAAAAGTAAGCGTTTATAAGCATGGAGGTACGGAGCTATCATTTCCATGCACTACTGATTACTACTGAAGTGATTTCTTTAGAAACTGCCTAGGAAAGCACACTCTGAGAGTTGTGTTTTCCTCTCTATCAGTAGGTGTGATTTTCTCCTAATACCAATACCAGCATAATGAGAATTTTGGGTTCCCCTTGTTTGGAGAAAGCACTGCTGGCTGTGATGACAACCTTAAAAAAACCTCACCTACCCCCAATTCCCGTGAACAGAGAAGTAACTTTACAAGCTATCAAAATTCTGTTACCTGGCTTGCCGGCTGTTTCTCTGATGAAGTGGGGAGAGCCATTTGGCTCTGGGGAGTTTGGGGTTGCACGTAGATTTTTGGTTGGTTTGGAGCTTGCTGCAGTTTAGGAAGCTGCTGCGTGGTTTTCACAGCAAGCACCTGTACTACAGTTTGCGGGGGCTGTGCCATTAAGGTAGGAAGCTGCCTGTCTTTGGCCACCACGGGATGCTGTGTGTGCTGTGCATCTGGCTTGGGCTGTGCTTGTTCCTGCTGGAGAGGAGTCAGTTTCTGATGCCTGATGGAGAGCTGGGGCATCTGCGTGAGTTGGTGCTGGAGTTGGTCTGCCTGCAGGTGGATGGTCTGCTTCTGTTTGGTCTGAAAGCACTGCAGAGTTTTCACTTGCAGCTGAGTCTGTTCCAGCTGGGGCTGGCTAAGTTTCTGCTGCTTAGTCGACTGTGACTGAGTCAGGGCAGACCGGTAAAACAGACCTGTCTGAGGATCCAATGTGTCCATCTCTTCAACCTCACCTTCCTCAGTTCCAAGTTCCTCACTATGTTTGGTAAAAGCAGTGTGACTGCTTAATGCCTAAGTAAAGAGACACAAAGTAAGAATGAAATAAGAAAAAAACTCATACAGAGTCACATTTTTCCTGAACTGGAAAATATTAGAGATTCATTCCAATACTTTTAGGAGCCTAAAAAGACCATAAAGCTTCAGACTTTTAATCAAAACTCGTAATTTGAACTCTCAGGCAGTAAGTACTTCAAAATCCAGTCTGCTCATAATTGTGGGGAAAGTCTTGGAGAATCCCAAACCTATAGATTAGAGGAATAAGGTGACCTTACACTCAGCTCATAGAGAACTGAAAGGCTCCCCAGCTCAGGAGCCATGTTGCAGCCTGTGCGTGAGGGACGCTCACCTGTCTAAAGACAGAAGGCAGCAACTGAGGAGTGAGGTATTCAGAGAAAAACCAAGGCTCGGGAAAGCCCACTTTGGTCACATGCATGCTTAGTACCAAAGGCCAGCTGTACTATCTAGAAGATGTGTCCACCCCGATCCCTACAGCAGGCCTCTCTGAGAAGAGGATGTACCACCAAGGTCTGTGAGTCTCCAGAGTCCAGACTCACTAGGCCACAGCTTCCTAGAGACCTGTTTCCTGGAAGGGAGTGAACCAGGGAACAAGTCATTCCTCTTCATGGGAAAAGAGACTGCCTACGGTCAGCTAGGATAGCACTGGGGGAGAAATCATTCTGAGTGACATGGTTAGAGCCAACCTATCTGACCTCTGTGTGTCCTAAGAAAGATCAATGTCAGGACCTACAAGTGAAGAACAGACTAAGATCTGCTACCCACTGAAATCTGAGACAAGTTGCTTTCCTTCGGGACACAACAAAATCCACCTTATCCCTAACTCTCCTGCTGCCTATACCACTATGCCACTAACAACTTCAAAACTGGAACTTGCCTTTGGATCAAGGCTGGATACACACACAGTTTTGATTCAACACTTCTTTACTGTCTTTCAGGTAGGCTGCAGACAGTCAGGTTGAACTGCTGGCAGCCAAGTGACAAAGATTTAAGGGCATACTATAGAGAGACATGGTTGAGCCTGATATCCACAATGAAGCTATGTGCATAAATGTCACTATGGGTTTAAATCATGGTTCTGCCACCTGGAGCAAGTTGAATGACTTTGGTTAGTAAGAGGCACGATATGATACACCCATCTTTCGGAATTGCAGTGAGGCGTATTTACAGTTCAAAGCATGGTGCCACATAAAAATCAACTGAACAACATAGCTTTCTTTTTCCTCACTAGCCTTAATACCAGGGGTTTTTATCTTCAATGAGTTCATTCCCTTCCTGTTGAGTCTTCTTTTATTGGTCACATATAATTAAAGGAGTAAAATATTTCTTTCCCTTCTTGTTCATAATGGTCTTGTAAGGATCCATTATAAAGCATAAAATAAAAGCAAAAACAAACTTAGCATCAAACAGCTAAATAAGCCAAATGCTATTTCGTTTTGAAAAATCTTACTAATACCATTAGTAAATCCATCTGTAATAGTAAGAGACACAGAAACAGTGATCGGTTCTGATGTTAGGAGATTTACCTAGACATCCCAACCCTCCAGAAATGCTGAGTCTCTAGAATGTTAAAAAAAAATGCTGCTTTCTAATCATTTCCTGGTGCTCAGACCCTCAATTTAGACTATTCATTGCTCACAGATGGATGAGTTACACATATATCATACATTCTACAATTCAGGTGTGTCTCCTTTTTCAAATAGAAAATAAAAATGAACCTGATTTCAGGAATACAGTGGTTACAGAAGGTAAGAAGAAAAAGAAGAGATACAACCTGCTGCATAATGTGGGTGATTGCTCCAGGGGAAGACGCTGGGATGGACTTTACCACCACTGAAGTCTGTGTTGCAGTCTGTGACTGAGCCACATGTTGGAGCAGGGTCCGCTGGGGCTGGGAAGGTTGTTGGGGCTGGGAGCGATGGCTGACTGAAAACAGAGGAGGTGGTGATGTTTCTCCAGAAATCACCACAGCAACTACAAGCAGTGATCATTTTAAACATGAGTATGAGCTTGTATCCCACAGAGTGGTACTGCAAACTAAGAGGCAGAAGATCAGAATCTGCCCATCTAGGAACTGGGTGACCCTAAGAGCCTCTTAGGAAACTGTTTCCTCACCTGCAAAATGGCAACAACAGAGCTACTGTATGACAGGGGAATGTGTAGAGGCACTGTGAAAACGTGCCGTTCAAGTGGCGCCCTCTTGTGAACTGTTGGGTTTTCTCCAATGACTCTTAGCCCACTGAGGTCACAGGGAAACAATGCACTTCCACAACCCCAGACACATCATTAAGGAAAGTGGGAAAAGAATGCAATCCAAACACTAGCATTGCTCCTTTATATGAAAAGAGACTGCGTCACAGCCTTATCGTTCCTGACCATGTCAGAGGACAAAAGGATGCTGCACAAGGAACTCTGTCCTACTCTGTCCAATCACTCCTGTGAACTTGAAGCTACTTGTTTTCTATTAAAGCACCCAAACTCAGAGCCTGACTCTGCCTGTGTTTGAATGGAATAATAAAATCTTGCTGTTTTTTTTTTTTTTTTCTTACAAGAGGCAAATGAAAAAATGGGTTGAAAACAGTTCTTAAATAAATAAAGGGTCAACAGGAAAAACAGGTTCTTCTGCCACCCCAGTTTTAGCTCAAATAGACCAGCAAGAGTGAAGTTGTAGGAACCACCCCATTTCCTCCTCTCTCGTCACAGGGCTCATTCAAACTACCCATCCACATAGGTACCAATCTGTATCTTCATTTACCAGCCTCAATTTCTTTTATTTATTTACTTTTATTTTATATGCATTAGTGTTTTGCCATGGGTGTTGAGTCTCCTGGATCTGGAGTTTCAGATGGTTGTGAGCTGCTATGTGGGTGCTGGAAATGGAATCCAGGTCCTCGGGAAGAGCTCTTAACCACTGAGCCATCTCTAGCCCCTACCAGCCTCAACTTCAAGTTTTAACAGTATAGACCACTTGCCACATCCAAACCCATACAACACTCAAATGCCTTTAGCTAATAGGAAGGAAACCCTTGAACCAAGAATAGTTAAAAAACAAATCTGTAAATGAGCTAAGGGTTTGAGAGGATGAAAACCCCTCCAATAAGCCATAACTAGAAGGTTATGTAGCTTATCCCTGTTCCACGCTTAGAAATGGCTGAATGCCCAAGAGTGAGCTCCACCTCCAGACCAAGGTATCTGTGTGGTGGTCTAAGGACTAAGCTCCAGCTACAACTATGATTACAAGGCTCTTTTCTGCATACATTCACAAATGCAGCGCTTCTCTCTAACTATAAATATAGCTATATGTACCATGAGATTACAGACAGGGTCACCTGGACTCCTTTTATACTGTACTACTTCATTGCATTTCACAGTATGCTTTATGTGTATTTTAAATTATATGACTTAATATAAAGACCCAGGATTTACATTTAAACAACTACTGAAATCATTTACAACAGGAATAAATAGGAGAAAAATAAATTATGACATTAAACTCAAAGTAAATCAATGAAAATTTTAAATGAAAGCATTATCAAAAATGAATGACATCTGAAAGATAATAATAAATTTCTGATGAAATTGTCAGATTATATAGACAATTTTGATACCCATACTAGTTTTCATAATTATTACGGTAAGTTTTTCTTAGATTTATTTATTCATTTAATTAATTTATTTGGGTATATGTGTGTATGTGCACATCACATATATCTAGGTGCCTATAGGGGTTAAAGGAAGGTATTTGATAACCTGCAGCTTGAGTGACAGGTGACTGTGAACCACCCAGTGTGGGTACAGGGCACCAAACTCAGGTCCTCTGGAAAAGCAGCATCCACTCTTAACTGCTGAGCCGTTTCTCCAGCCCCAACAGTGAGACTTTTTAAATCAAAGAAACAAATTGGACTTAACAAAAGATCCAATAACACTATGTAAAAATAATTCTCCTTCAAGAGCCTATAAATTTTTTCATACCAAATGTCACAAGTGTAGGTTACTAAAGTTCAGCGATACCCAAGAAAACTACCATCCACCACAGAATAAAACAGGGCCTAAAGCAGCTGGCTTTCAAGTCAAAGCAAACGCTGGACATTGCTGTGTGTAAGGTGGCAAGTGCAGAAGGGGGCACAGAAAGAGCACTGGTGAGACAGGTGAGTCAACCTTCGCTGGCCCACAGGAGCCCCATTAACAGTCACTTATTTCTTTAAACAATTCTTTGATTTCCCACCAAAGTGTTCATTTTCCCATTACTTTGCAGATAACATTTCCTTCCCTTAATGGAGCTTACCTTCCCTCTACCAGAGCAGAGCAGAGCGCATCCATTTAAGTAGTTCCCCAAATTAATCATCATCTACCTTCCATTATACTACAAATGGATGCACACCACTTACCTAGAAGGGGAAAAGCAACCTCTGTCCCCTCATCAGTGCGTTCTGAAAAGGATAAGTAAGGGAAGAAATCACAGGTCTTTCATCTATTTACTACTTGCTAGTCTAGGCTACTGGAGAGGCTAACATTCAGTTCCCCAGCATACCAGCCTCTGCACCAACTGGCTTTCTGCTAAGTGTCTGTGAAGTTGACAGTTTTATGTTATTTTCACTGGATTTTCTTTCTGGGCAGTTTTAACCCATCAGTCCTAGCATCTCCTCAACAATGCTAAAGAACTCCCTTTTCTCTATGGTATCTAGAACCTTCAAATACCCGAAACTTTACATTCTCCTTTAATCACTGCTTATACAAACACATGCCAAGGAGCTTGCCTCATAGATCTACCCCTAGATTATTCACATCATGAACTCCATCAGATCTCAAGCTAATGAAATATCCAAAACAGAAAGCAGTATTCCAGGTGTGGCCTCACCTGAATGTAAGACAAAGAATTTCACTTCTCCATAGGTACCATCCCCAAAATCTCATTAGTATTCTGTTGCTGGATGATAGTTAAATATCTAATCTGCTTTCTGCATGTGTGTGTGTGTGCCTCTGTATGTGTGTGTGTGTGTGTGTGTGTGTGTGTGTGTGTGTGTGTGTGAGAGAGAGAGAGAGAGAGAGAGAGAGAGAGAGAGAGAGAGAGAGAGAGCGAGCAAAAGAGGAGGGAGGGAGGGTGGCTGGGGTGGGAAAGAGAAAGAGAGAGAGATTGAGATTAAGATTAAGGTTAGGAAAACCCCAAAGATGATGTCAGTCTGCTCTGAAAACACACAGGCAAAGAGCTAAAATATAAAGATATGTTCTCCCCCAAAATGAGCATCCCATGAAATCCACCAAGGCAGGACTACCTTAATACTAAGTTTTAAGAGGACACCTACCAGTAGTGATGTATTCAGCAACTAGTTCTGACTCTACCACAGCAATGGATGGACTCTCAGGAGAATGTCTCTTTTCCTGGGTCATCTGAATAGGTACTGCCATTTGACTCAAGTCAATAGTGGGTTGTCTTGGTTTAGATTCCAATTTTTCCTTTACTGCATAAAAAAGTCGGGGAAAAGTTAACTTTTATTATAAACAAATACTAAAACCAGAGTTGTCTATGGGAATAATGAACTAGACCTCTGGGATACCACACTGGCAGTGACTAAAAAGACAATGAGCTGAAAACTGCAGACTGTTAGTATGGTGTACAGCCTACAACCTGCATAACCATACCCAGAAGCCTGTAATAATCCATATTCAGTCACACTAAGTTCCCCTATTACTACAGGTAGCCAGTTGTTTTTCTTTATATTCTCCTCCTAGGATGTTATTTTCTTTGTACTCAAAGCGCTGGCATCCTTAGTTCACAATAGCATGATCCGCTCTAGGGCATATCCCAAAATAGCACTTCCCATTGATTAGTTAATTTGACCTACTAAAAATCCAAGGGTCTGGGAATGTTACCCAGAGGTTGATGCTTGTCCAGCATACATATGGTTGTGAGTTTGACCCCCAGCACAAGGGGAAATTTCATATAGCCTTTACTGAGGAAGGAGGATTACTGAGTTCAATGCTGACCTGGGCCATATCCAGGCCAGTCTGAACTATAGAGCAAAGACCCCTTTCCATTTACCCCTTTCCGCGTGTGTGTGTGTGTGTGTGTGTGTGTGTGTGTGTGTGTGTGTGTGTGTAATTTAAGATATGGCCACAAAAAATTGTTACAAGTCTTTAAACACTTAAAAAATAAAACTTAAAGGTTTTCACTGTTAGGGAAAAAAAAGGTGCTCTGTTCTATATCTAAAATGTCTGATAAAACAACCTGTAATTAATAGTAGTATATGTACAGATGCATTTTTTTAACTTCTTACCACTTTTTCAACAAAATCTCTTCACTCAACATTCCAATCTATATAAATGATTGATGGAAATGGTTGAATTTGTCACAGACAAGCAGCTGAAAAAAGTGCCCAAGGCTAAAAATAATATAAATAGAAGAAACAATCTATAATTTACATCAAATACAAGTACAGCATGGAATTTACAATAAATAGTATTCAGTAACTACATCCACTAAAAGGCTGTTCCCACCAAGTACAGAATGTGACAATGCAGAACAATTATTTTAAACAACGAAGCCAAACCCCGTTGTGATCCCACAAGCAAAGATGGCCCTGGCCACCATCCTGTCACTGACCAAGTAGGTAACCTTTCTCAATCTCAGCTAGCTTCTCTAAAACAGGAAAGGGTTAGATGAGATCATCACTACAACCCCTAAAATAGTCCCTAACTGTTGATCTATTATAGCAGAAAACTCAGTATAACTTATATAAGGTTGTCCTAGAAGCTATGAAAGGTCTTTAATAACTAGAAACACTGATAGAATTTTATACACAGATGCTCTAGTGGATAACCTACACAAAAATAAATAAATAAATATGAAAATAAGGTGAGAACAAATGAGAATTTTTTTTTTTTTTTTTTTTTTTTAATTTTTTTGGGAGACAGCGTTTCTCTGTATAGCTTTGGAGCCTGTCCTGGAACTAACTCTGTAGCCCAGGCTGTCCTCAAACCCACAAAGATCCACCTGCCTCTGCCTCCCAAGTGCTGGGATTAAAGGCGTGTGCCACCACCGCCTGGCCTACAAACGAGAATGTTTACAAGCAAATCTTATTCCATTTTATTGTGCAAAATTACTCTGATAGTACCAATGAGGACAGCAGGGACCCTTCCATCTGTGTCCTGCTTGTACTTATAAGTGACAAGGCCACTCCCTTCTGCTGGCAAGAGGACTATCCATTTTAAATAGAAGTCAGCCCCGTCTACTCTATCTGTCTTCTAATGACAACTCTCCATCTAGGCTTCATACTCCTATATACATCTTAAAGAACAATGAACTGTACCAATGATTATAGACAAGTCCAGAGGGGGAGAAATGCACAAAAACTATGCAACAGTGGTGTAGTTTAACACAACCCGTCTCTAGAGAAAACATGCTTCATTCAGTTGAGCATGTGAATTCATACCTGTTGTCTGTTGGAGTTCTAACAGAGCTTTGATTGTTGATGTAGCTGATTGTGATTCACTGGATACATCCTGATATATTATGGTGGGGCTAGTCTCCATTGCAATCTCATGTTCTGACCAATCCTGACGCCGGGAAGCAATTACATGAACTACAGGCTGGGAATCTGTTTTATATTAGTTAAAAAAAAACAAACCCTATAAACAAAGTTTCTCTTAAAATAAAGCAAATTTTTGTTTATCTTTGTATTTAATGTAAACGTCAAACTTGACTTTTCTAAGAAGACTGTAAGCTACCAGAAGGCATACTGTCTTTCACTTCTGAATTCATTTATTCACTCATCACTTATTTTACACTAGACACCTGTGTATCAGGATCCACATTTAACGGACTTCAAGAAACTCACAGAATAATCCAAGAATGCTCAAAAAGCACACAGATCGTTTGAAGAGACAAACAAGTAAAAAGACAAAGTACATTTCAATATGCTAACTGCTGTCTACACAGGTGTGCACCTATATAGGTGAATGCTTGTTTGTGTTTACTAAAAACAAAATGGTCTAGGAGACTGATTTTCCCCTAATGCACATGAAAAGGTTTCTATAAACAGAGTACTTGGGAATATTTGGCTGAATTATTGACAGTAAGAAAAGAGAGACAATTTAGAAATATCATGATGTAACACAAGTGTAACAGAGGTCAAAGCCAGGTGAAAGCTTCAACCTTGTCAGTTACTAGCAAGTTGATTCTTCAGGTATTAGCTCTACTGTTTAATAAGAACAAGATCTGTGGGTATAACGCACTGATAGTCTGTGCTGCTTAATGACAGGAATACATTCTGAGAAATACCTTAGGCAATGCTGTCATTGTGACAGCATACTTACATACTTAGAAGAATTAGCTTGTTATATCTATATACATGCATGCCCTATAACTGTCATCACATATTTACAGTATACTGCAGAGCAAAACAAATATTATAAGGTGCATGATGATATATAAATAATCTTTATAAACTATAAAGGTCAGTAGAAATGTGGTGTTGCAGAGAGGGTAAATGAAAACTCAATTCTAAGACTTTAAGTTGGTTTGAAAATAAATTCCAGCACTAATAAAAAGATTTTTTGTTTTTTGTTTTCTTTAATGATCAAGCTGTAAGGCACATATATAAATACAAAGATTAAGCAATACATACTTAAGAGTTCTCTATAAAACAAACAGGTTGGAGCACTTTGTCTAAGACACTGCATAAGAAAATGGAAAGGATACAAAGATATGTTCCCTAATGCTCAGATCTAGATATTGTAATGGGGGCAATAAAAATTAATAGATAGCTTCACATCTTCAAGTAAACATCAAATGATTAAAACAAGGAAAGAGACTGCTTTTCACTGTGCTGTTTAGTTAAAGCATCAGAAAAGTTTTCTGGTGGCTCAAAAATACAAGAAAAAAAGCATGGAGATTCACCCTCTAAAAACATTACATTTTTGAAAGTCAGGAGGCTGTCTAAAAATACTGGAGCAAGGGAACAATTCTGCTAATGAAACAATTTTCCTGAAGAAAATAGTATGCAAGAGGTTTAGAATGTTTAATCATCCTTAAATAGGTCAGGTGTGGTGGCACAGGCCTGTAAGCCCAGAATACGGGAGGTGAAATAAGAGGAACAGTAATTTGAGATCAGACTGGACTATATGAGACCCTGTCTTTAAAAACAAAACAAAACAGACTACCCCCAGAGCAAAAATAAACAAACAAAAACTCCTAAGTTGAAAACAACATACCAAAGACATACAGCTTCTATTAAGCTTCCAACCACACGTGAAAGACCGGCTGTTAGCCTATAATGCCAAAGGCCATATGAAGAACACTGCAATTTTTCTTCACATATTCTAAGAAAATATGCAAGAAATTTTGTTTGTTTAGAGACAGGGTCTCATGCAACCAAAATGACCTTGACCTTGTTAACCACCTGCTTCTACCCCCCAAGTGCTGTGATTTGCAGACATATACCACCTTGCTGTTTATATAGTGCTAAGGATCAAACCCAGGCCTTTGATCCTTAGCACTTTTTTTAACTGAGATATATCCCTAGTGTCCCAATATGAAAAATTTTAACTTGGGAACTGGTTATACTAGGGAAACACTATTTTATATAATTTAAGCTCTTAAAAACAAGAATGATGAGCACAAGCCTATGTTGTGGAACAATCTTTCTGTATACTGTGAAGATGTGTTGCTCTCATTGGTTTAATAAAGAGCTAAATGGCTAATAGCTAGGAAGAAGTGATGTGGGAACTATGGGTACAGAGAGAACTCTGGGAAGAAGGCCAGAGTTGCCAGCGAGACAAAGAAGGAACAAGACATACAATAGAACAGGTAAATGCCATGAGTTATGTGGCAACATGTAGATTGATAAATAAGGTTAATTTAAGTTGTAAAAGCTAGTTAATAATAGGCCTAAGCTATTGGCCAAGCTTTAATAATTAATAAGAAGTCTCCATGTGGTTATTTAGGAGCTGGCAAGTGGAACAGAAAATTCAGCCTACAAATAGCACCCAACATGGGTCCACACACAGCCTGAGAAAGTTTTTTTAAAAAATGTTTGAGGGGCTGGAGAGATGGCTCAGTGGTTAAGAGTACCAACTGTTTTTCCAGAGGTCCTGAGTTCAATTCCCAGCAACCACATGGTGGCTCACAACCACTTGTAGTGAGATCTGGTGCCCTCTTCTGGCCTGCAGGGACACATGCAGACAGACTACTGTATACATAATAAATAAGTAAATAAATAAATAAATCTTTTAAAAAATGTTTGAAACACAATATATAACGCTGCTTCCTGGCAATCGAGCTCTCTTGGGTAGGCTCAATGCTAGTGATAAACAGAGGCATGACTCTTTTTAGAAGCCCTGCTACTGAGCACTTGTATGGGGTTTATGAGAAGCAGGAAGTATGCATCCTGTATGGTATTGTACTGACTTTAAATTTTTTGATTACTGATGAATGAGTGATAGCTGCTAAGAGACACTGGATTATTGAGGCTGCTGGATTAAACCAACCCATCCATTTTAAAAGAGTCTTGACTTCAAAATGCTTTGGGGAAGAGTTATACTTTTATTTCCACAGAAAACAAAAGGCTGCGGATCCATTCAAGGTTGAAGAAGATCAGGTTTGATTGAGGAAGATTCTCTGAAAATCCTGGCTACAGACATAAAAAAAATAAATAAATAAACCTAAAAAAACTACAGAACAGGTGATGTATATTTTACCTACTCAAATATAAAACAAATAAAAATCTTTGGCTGACTTGTGTACAATGCACAGTCTATACTTATATTAATGTAGATATGTATGTTACCTTTAAAAGTTTATGTATTTTCAGAGTAACGGGACCAGACACCAATAAAAATGAATGGTCTAGGTGATCCAACATCTCAGAGTGCCTGCTGCAGTTTCCTCAGAGGTCTGCAACCAGAAGAGCTTCAAGGCTGCTGGAAATGGTCCAGCCTCACAAACTACTACAGCCAGGACTTGATTTCTCAGGGTCCCCAAGATGCAAGCACCTCTAGACACAGGAAGCAGTCTAGAGAAAGTTAACATCTACATTCCCAAGAGATGGGATATGGATGTCTGTCATCATTTAGGGGAGGTTGGTTACAAGTTGTTATTGGTCATGGTCAGAAAAAAAAGCTAAACAAGAGTTACAATTCAAGGATCTCTTTCTGAAGGAAAAAAGGGAGATATAATATAGAAATGAGATAGAAGTCTTTATTATTGAATATTCTTTAATCAAACAAATAACTATTAACCTCAAAATATTTTACATTGGTATGAATTTTGTTTTATTGATACAAATGTAAAGTTATTTTTGTTATACTATATGTATGTTCCTGCTCTTATTTGGGGTACTGTGCTTATGCAGCTCATTTAAAAATGTATTATATATTTAAGAGATACAGGTTAGTAGTTAGTCATCTGTAATAATCAAACTTGTAGTTATATTAGGTATGTTTTCAATGTTAAACAGATATATGTAGATAGATAGATGGTCTTCAAACACTTCAAATACCTACAGAATATGGCATTTAAGATGTTTAGTAACCTGACAGTGAGATATGTCTGTCTGCTCCTCACAGCATCAATCTACTTCAGAGAAGATTATGAGTATTGAAGACCCTCCATATGGAGTTTGGCAAACTTTCTTTGTGGCAAAAGTTAGCCATATGGGCAAGAAACTGCCCTTGCTTCAACTGGTGAGAGTATGCTGTCCAAATTGGACAAATAGAATACAAAAGAAAGTGACTGCTGAACTTTATCAAGACAAGGTAGGATGGTCCTTCAAAATTTCCTGCTTCTCAGAAAAGTCTGTCAAATATTCTAGGCCTGTAAGTTGAAGATGGATGCCCCAATATTGCAGAGGAAATTTGGGTGACTGTCCAGGCAGCCAGATGTCCCTGATATTAGGTAAAATTACTTCCTTCTGAGGTCTTTGATGGAGTCAAAGACTAAATAGTTAAACTTATAGTTTCCTTAGTTATGATAAAAAGTAATTAGGTATAAAACTTTAAACTCACAAAGATACGTGATATAATATAGTATTTTCTCTAAATCTGACAAATACAAATGGACTGGATATTGTAATTGTAACTGTAATTCTTACTTGAAAACTGGTTTTGTTGTATATAGTTTTACTATGTTAAAGTTAAAACCTTCCTTTTCATAATCGGACAAAAAGAGGTAAATGTTGTGGAACAATCTTTTTGTACACTGTCAAAATGTGCTGTTCTCATTGGTTTAATATAGAGCTAAATGACCAATAGCTAGGCAGGAAGAGGTACAGGCAGGACAGCCAGACAGAGAGAACTCTGGGAAGAAGGGTGTAGTCACCAGCGAGACAGAGAGGGAGCAAGACATACAAGAGGACAGATAAATACCACAAGTTATGTGGCAACATTAGACTGATAAATATGGGTTAATTTTAATTGTAAGAGCTTGTTAGTAACAAGCCTAAGATATTGGCTGAGCTTTTATAATTAATAAGAAGTCTCCATGTGGTTATTTGGTAGCTGGCAGGTGGGACAGAATAGTATGCCTACAAGCCTATAATTTGAGCACCCAGGAGGAGCATAAATTGGATGCCATATAATCTGGGCCACATAGTTTTAGACTATCTGGGCCTCTGTCTCAAAAACAAATTCTCATGGATGATATAGGCAAAGAGAGTCTCTGCAACCCAACTCTGAGATACACTGAATATTCAGAGTAGGGACTATGTAAAGATAAGATAGAAAAAGATTGGAAAAGGATAACAAATTTCTCTTCAGAAGAGCTAACCAAATAACATCTCTTCAAATAAAACCATTCCATAGAGACTGGGAGACTGTGCCATCTTTTTCTGTCCATACAGAGAACTGACGATCACCAAATTATCTGACAGCAACCCCAACAGTTATGATAGAAAATGCAAGTGTGAACCTAGGTGAAAACTCTTCATGGTCTTCCCCTCTTCTACTCTTCTGGCTGAGGCTCAGACTTAGGGATTATTTGATCACATGACACTAGGAGTCTGATTTGACTATTACTACCTGTTTCTGCAATGTGCATTCAGAGATGTCCAGCCTTCTGACATCTGAACATGACAATGTGGTCTACAGTGTATTGGCATGTCTAGAACTAGACTTTCATACTTTTCAAGGATAGTGGCCTGCTGCAGATTTTCCTTATAGGTTACTTAACAATTATTTATTGGATGTCTACTACATGTTAGGTATCAGAAATACATACTTTAGTATTAAATTCAAAGGCAAACCCAGGAATCTCTATGGAAGAATACTTGCTGCTTTTATCATAAATTGTCTCTATCATACTTTCATAGTCTCAAGACCTCTCAGTTAGAAGGGAACTTAAAGGTCAATTTTATCATCCAACCTACATGACTCCCACATACAAATATCATCAGAGAACCCATTGTTTTCTAACAGTTCCTTTTCATTTCTGCTTGTACAGCTATGATACACAGTTTTCTTACATAAAGTAGAAATAGATCTTCCTGCAATTTCTACAACAGTACTATTGTCTGATCACATATCCACAAAGACCAATTCACTTTCTTCATCTATATCACAGACCTCAACATGTCCAACAGTTCCCAGACCACTCCAAGCCAACCCATCCATCCCCATCAATCTTTCCTCACAGAAAATAATTCCCAGATGTCTTACCTCCCTATGCCATTTCTTCTACGCTAAGCGTTATCTATAATCCTTCTATGTTACAATGTAGACCTTCCCTCTGAAGCACTGCCCAACGTTCTAGAGAACATCAATTACACACATTTTTCTGCAAAAAGAGTTCTGTAGGTAAAAACACTGAGGAACATTTTATATTATGTATATTATATATCCTAGTTTTCATCTTTGTTTGTTTTTTGAGACAGGATTTCTCTGTGTAGTTTTGGTTCCTGTCCTGGATCTCACTCTGTAGACCAGGCTGGCCTCGAACTCACAGAGGTCCACCTGGTTCTGCCTCCCGAGTGCTGGGATTAAAGGTGTGTGCCATCACTGCTCTGCTCCTTCCTAGTTTTCATCTTAAACAATAAAAATTACCAAATAAATCAGCTAATGAAATTCTTCAAAAAGAGTATTTTGCATACCCTGTGTATTTTTTTTTAATCATCTTCACTCTGACCTCCTAAGATCATGAATCCTCAGGAAAAATGCTGCTAAAAACTGAGTTCTGAATTGAAACAATGACTTTATGTCATTGATTTTCACATTTGCCTCATGCTCAGTTTCTTTAATCTCTACTTTGACTTCATCTCCTAGTTCTCTGTTGGTTTGCTTAATATAATCTTTATTCCATCTTAAAAACTTTTAGCTAGGAAGTGATGGCACATACCTTTGATCCCAGCACTCAGGAGGCATAGGCAGGCAGATCTCTCAGGCCAGCCTCGTTTACAGAATGAGTTCCCAGAACAGCCAGGGCTATACAAAGAAACCCTGTCTTTAAACCTCCCCTCAAAAAACAAAACGAAACCCCACCCCACCCCCCAAAAAGAAAAAAACCTTTTAGAGATAAAGCTGAATATAAATGGAAAAAAATACTTTTTTTAAAATCTGAAAATCAGTAAGGCTACCCTTTACAAGTAAGAAAGGAAAAACAGAAGAACCATGTAGGAAGGGGAGAAAAGGCACAGCAGCTTCAGAAAACATATGGTGTGATTTTTATGAGTGACCTACGCAAAATGTCTTTGATCTAACAGTCTTGGTTAACTCACTGTCTATCAGGATCTAAGCAACAGTCTAGAGCTCCTCCATGGTTAGGAGAAATTATAAAGGGGGAACAATGGTTTGGAATGAGGCAATTAAAATAAATTTATAAGCATGAAGCTTAATCATCCCCTGATTATTATTATCCTTGAGACACTATCAAAAGAAAATAATAATAAAAAGTATAAAACAAAGTGATTAACATTAAAAGAGCAATATCAGAAGCATAATACAGTGTGATGGACCCTGCTAGGGTGACCATGTCTCATATCAGGAAGATGCCCAAGACTTTCTACTCTACTTGCGAAGAGACAGTTCAGGAATTAGATATGGGGCCTAGATGTCTCTTTCTAGGGGTGGGTATATCAAGAAGGAACCTTAGAAACTACAAATGGAATCAAGTATTCTCCTGAAATAAAGCACCCTTATTCCAGAGCACATATAGGAAAAAACCTTGAAAATGACTTTTGAAGCAAAAAACCAACCAACCAAACACACACACACAGCAAAAACAAAAAACAAACGACTGATTCTTTCTTAGAATAGTAGACTTTAGAAAATCATCCACAGATGCTAAAATGTGAGTAAGTGATTAAATGAGAAATGCTATATTTATGGTCTCAGAGTACCTCCTCCCAAAGCACTATTAATCTCAAAGAGGAATAGGTTAACTTCACAGTAGAGAAAACTAGAAGCAATCATCCTAACTGATGTGGCAAATGGACATTATGCATTTCCTGATGAAGTCAAGAAACATTATCTACCTGTGCAATTCCTACTGAATCAAATCAAACAAAACCTAGTTGAAGAAGAGTCTACAAAGAAACTCTTCAAAATGTCACAGTCAAAGGGGAAAGTGGGGATTAAGAAGCTATTTAGGCCAAAAGAGAATAAAAAATGATGACGGTATCAGAAGTGATGGTTCACACATTAAATTTCAGCACTTGGGAGGCTGAGGCAAAAAGATCTCCATGAGTTTCAGGCTAGCCTCAGCTACAAAATAAGATCCTATCTCAAAAAAAACTAAAAAGGAAGGCAAGGCCTTTAATCCAAGCACTCAGGAGGAAGAGGCAGGCAGGTATTTTTAGTTTATGGCCAGCCTGGTCTACATAACAAGTTCCAGGCTAGTCAGGGTTACACAGTGACAAGAGGAGGAGGAAAAAGAAAAGGAAGATGATGGTAATATTGTGATAGTTGCATATAATATAGTTAAGTATAATGTATGACCCTGAGTTGAAATATGACTAGGAGACAAAGCAATAAAGAACATCACTTATCAATTGGTAGTATGTCTACACGAATTATAAATTAGATAACAATACTATTAATGACATTAAATTTCTTGACTTTGATAATGGTAATTTAGCTGTAAAAGGGATAACCCATAACAAATAGAGACCTAAAAATGTAATTTAGAGTTAAAAGAACTTGGTACCTATAACTACTCTCAACTGACTAAAAACCTTTAAAATTGTACACACATACAATGGATACAACAGAAAGGAAACCAGAGACAAAAGCAGTAATGCCAGGCTGTGAGTATTGTTCAGTGGCAGAGTGTATGTTTAGCCATGTATAAGGCTATAGGTTTCATCCTCAGAACCAAAAAATACAATACAAAAATAAAACCAGAGCTGGAGAGAAAGCTCAATGGTTAAGAACACTGGCTGCTCTTTCAAAGGATCTGGGTTTGATTCCCAGCAGCCACATGGAAGCTCACAACTGTTTGTAATACTAGTCCCTGAAGATCTGATGCCCTCTTCTGGCCTCTTCCAGAACCAGGCAGGCACCCTGGTGCACAAACATACATATAGGCAAAACACTCATACACATAAAGAATCAAATTTTAAAAAATGAAAACACCAATTAAGCAAATAGAACAAAATATAAGCAAACAGGAATGACTGGTAATAAGAGTCACGTAGTGTAAATAGTTTACATACTGATTTACAATCAGCAGAAAGATAAAACAAATATAAGTAAAAAAACTTGTAAAATATTACTATCCCTGATAGCAGACTGAGGAAAACTATCCATTTTCTGAAATAAGTACTATATTGTTTACTGAAATCAACAGCTTATTTTTTTAATTAACACGCTTTCAAAGACCACTACTTGCTTTGTGAATGAATGTTACTCATTTTCTTGGAATATGGACTTTTAGCCTCTGGCAGAATTTTGTTCATTATTAATGAAAATGCTCATGCTGCAATTGAGTATGAATTATTTTTAAAATCTCCTAGTCTGAATTTTAAGCTCCTACAGCACAACAATTAGCCAGGTGTGGTGGTGCACAACTGTAATCCCAGCACTTGGAAGATAAGGTAGGAGGAGCAGAAGTTCAAGACCATTCTTGGCTAGAGTTGGAAGCCAGATTGGGCTTTACGAAACCCTATTTTTAAAGGGGTCAAAAAAAGGGCAAGAACTTTATTTTACTCAACCTTTACAGGGCCTAACACAATTCTTACTACATAGTTCAAAACCGACAAATAATTGTCAACAAATAACATGCAGCAATGTAAACTATGTAAAATGAATGTGAAAATATCTTTGAAGATTAAAAATAATGTGTATAATATGAAAAGAAAATGTGCTTCCTAACAGTGCTTAAAAAAAAAAAAAAAAGCAGCAGGCGTACCAGTAAGGCTAACGTAGAAGCAAGGAGAAGGAAGGGAAGAACAAGGAATAGGGGAAAGAAGAACATTTATTTGTGCTTAGATGCATCGGAGTGCATAAGCACAGACATAAACATAGGCTAAAGACTCTAATCCAAAATGCTCCATGATCTGAAACTTTCTAAGCAAAGTGACACTATTAGCAGAAAATCCTACACCTGACCTCACATGATAGTCACAGTCAGAACACAGGTGAAGGGGGGAAAAAAACTTACCTCAGACTAAGTGTATAAGGTTTATATGAAACATATATGAATGTCATGTTTAGACTTGGATCCCATCTGTAAAGTCTCTCTCTCCCTCTCTCCACCTCTCTCTCTCCCTCTCTCTCCCTCTCTCCACCTCTCTCTCTCTCTCTCTCTCTCTCTCTCTCTCTCTCTCTCTCTCTCTCACACTCACACACACACACACACACACACACACACACAAAATCTGAACTCATCCCAAGTATTTCAGACAGGATCCTCAGCTTGTAGCACCCCATAAGGACAGCCAGGATAACTGAGTACCATGGATAGAAGACAATGTCTCACAGCTTCAGAGTAGACCCTGAGTGTATACTGTAAGAGACTTCCTAGTAGAATGTCATAATGACAACAACATTGAAAATTATCTCCTGCTGTAGCGTTCACCTTCTAATAAATGGGATAACTATGGATTATCATTTGGAATACTTTTCAGAGTTAAAGGCAATGTTCTTCATAATTAGGTAGGAGAGCAAACATAAACTAAGACTCCATACACACCAGGTGGTACAGCCACCCACTTACAGCTCACCTCTGGCCACCTTGACTCTTTCTCAAGGTTCAGCAATAATCAATTTTAAAAACACATTCCTTTTCTTGTATACTTCTTCTACTTCCCCCAAACCAAAGAGGAAAAACACAAAAGTTACCATCTAGAAACTACAGTTGTGCCCAGCTCAACACTACTTACCTGATTAAAAACCATCATCTAAAATATATCAATGATTTGAGGAACATATGACACGAGGTAAGAATGGTAATCTATATCAAAAATAAAATCTCAGCTCAATTATTAAACAGGGAAAAAAAATCAAATCAAATCAAAAGAACTACCAGCATACAAGTTTGGTTTGGAATCCCTAGAAGTAACAGCTGCTTCAGAACAGAGGCACGATGTCGTCAGTGTTTTGTGTGATCAGAAGTACAGTAATTCTTACCTTGGGAACTCTGGGAGGACTCTGTGGAAGAGGAACTACTATCTGTATAACCCTGTGGTTCTTCTTTTCCTTCCTGAGCTGATGATGAATTACCGGCCTCTGCTACCCTAGATGCTTGCTGTAATGTTTCTGTTACCAGTTGCCTTGTTTGTTCACTAACAACTGTAGCTTGAAATGTCACTGGTTTGGGTTTAATGAGAACCTAGAAGAAAATCAGAAACATGCCCAGATGAAATTTCAGAGCGCCATTTAAATGCTAAACTAGCCAGGCATGGTGGTTTATGCCTATAACCCCAGCACTTGGGAGAGGCTGGAAGATTATCTCGACTTCAAAGCCACCTTTGGCTAGAATGAAATCCTGTCCCCAAAAGAAACAAACAACAACAAAAGCTAAACTTAGAGGTCATTTTCCAGGCAGAGAAATCACCATCATGTCTGTTTATTATTAGGCTTTGGCCCAGTACTGCTTAGCAAAGACTAATTTAATACACAGATGAACTAGAGCTAAGCTATGTACAATAATTTAAATGGAAATGCCAAACTGCTACAGTTAGGATTCTGCCTTCTTGTTTTTTAATGTGTCTGTGTATGTATATAGTGCCCTCAGAGGCTAGAAGAGGGTTTTAATCCTCTGGAACTGGAGTTAAAAATGGTTGTGACCTTCTCAATGTGGGTACCTGGAATGAAACTCTGGTCTTCTGGAGGAAAGAAAAGGGAAGAAAACTTCTACCTGAGAATTTTAAATATTCAAAAGCCAAGAAAAGTTACCATATCTTACAGCATACCTGTGTTTTCCCTTGTTGTCCATAGACAATTTTTGTTGGGATGATTTTAGCTGCTGGCTGGACTGCAGAACCTATTCCTTTGGGCTGTGTTACAATCATTTTGGTGATGGGTCTTGTAGCAGTAATGATTGCTGGCTTTGCTCCAGTTGGCACTGTCTGAAGAGTCTTTTCTCCCTAAATTGAAGTCAATCATTATTTAAGATATTTATATGCACTTAAATGATTAAGAAACAAACAATGGTCCATTTACTGAAAAAGCACAGAAAGATTTGCCAGGATGGGAAAAGGCCTGTAAATCATGCAACCAAGTCCACGATTTCTTCAGCGATCAAGAAATCCTGGACTTCAGCGGAAATAATACTACAAGTCATCTGACCAACTTTCTAGCCAAAAAACAAAATTATTTCTGTTGGTTAAGTTTTTTAAAATTACCACATCTAAGAATACCTAAGAACTTATACTATCTCATTCATAGAATACCTATATTAAACATATATTAAAATGTTAATAATTATTATGTCTGAAAGTTAAAATTGTAGGTCATCTCCCATACTCATTTTCACTTTTTAATATACCTGAAGTCAATTTTTTTTTTTTTTTTTTTGAGACAGGGTTTCTCTGTGTAGCTTTGCACCTGTCCTGGATCTCACATACACATACAAAATAAGTCGAGCATATGAAATTATAAAAGTGTACAGCAGGATGTCTATATAAAGAAGTATGGGGAAGGTGAAAAGAGCAAAAAATTAACATTCTTTCTAAGGTTATAGGAAGAAAGGGGAAAAACATAAAGCATTTTTCATGATTTACTAGTATGTTACTAATATCACTTTAGTTTATTACAGATTCAAGCCCATTAACCTTTTACCAGTTCCTGAATTTTCACCTGCTTTATTCTGTCTGTCTGTCTCTCTACCCCTCTGTGTTTGTGTTTGTGTGTTAGCAATGATCAATTTTAAAAACACATTCCTTTTCTTGTATACTTCTTCTACTTCCCCCAAACCAAAGAGGAAAAACACAAAAGTCACCATCTAGAAACTACAGTTGTGCCCAGCTCAACACTACTTACCTGATTAAAAACCATCATCTAAAATATATCAATGATTTGAGGAACATATGACACGAGGTAAGAATGGTAATCTATATCAAAAATAAAATCTCAGCTCAATTATTAAACAGGGAAAAAAAAATCAAATCAAATCAAAAGAACTACCAGCATACAAGTTTGGTTTGGAATCCCTAGAAGTAACAGCTGCTTCAGAACAGAGGCACGATGTCGTCAGTGTTTTGTGTGATCAGAATCCAGGGCTTCATACATGCTAGGTAAATGCTCTACCACTAATCCATATCCTCAGCTCTTTGTTTTTTTCTGAAGTACCATTTTCTGATCATAGTTTTAATCTCAGCATAGTTCTATTTGAATTTAACTGAATTAAATCCAAATATAATAATTTTATCAATAATTTTAAATTAAAATTCATAAAATTAAGAGTTAGCAGTTTTTACATTAGCGATTTTCTTAATTTTTAGCTATCATCATCATAGATGTGTAGCTTTCAAACTGAGCAGTTTGTAAAGCAACCATTGAGAATTCATATCTAAATCTGAGCCTAAAAATTATAAACCTAACTATCAACTACAATTATCTAAAGGAAACAAAGTGTTTCCAATTAGGTGGTTATTTCAACTCTCACATACTGTTTGCAGCAGTTTTCCCAGAAAGAGCTCAGATTTGTCTTCCAACAGCCACCAGTTTGCAAGTCTACGGCATGCTGATCTGTAAATGGCTTGACAGACTGTCCAAGCACTGTGACCCAAACAAAACCAGGATGTCATCTGAGAAAGTTCCTGTCATGTGTAGTAGGCCTGCATGGATGCAGGTGGGGAGTATAAATACGTGTTCTGTGTGCTGATGACAATGGTCCCATAGATTTTCTATTCGGTTTACTACCATTGCCTGCTGAACTACTGTCCAAGTACCTACTAGACAAAATTCGCACATGACTCTCAGATCTCCGGTAGCAGGTAACATACCCTTGGAGGGAGGTGGGATTCCAAGACAGGGTTTCTCTGGGTAACAACTCTGGCTGTCCTGGAACTTGCTTTGTAGACCAGGTTGGCCTGGAACTCACAGAGATCCACCTGCCTCTGCCTCTCGAGTGCTGGGATTACAGGTGTGAGCTACCATCGCACGGCTATAAATCCAAGTACTATAGAATCCTGGCTTTCCTATTGAATTGCTATGTAAATTCAAGAGGCCTAATGTGGACCACTTTCAGCATTATAAAAGACTGTGATACATAAGCTTTTATGATCTTCTTATATGAAAGATCTCTGTCTTCTAGTGAAGTCAGAAAAGTAGCCCGAGTGCTTAAATACCAAGAACAGTAAGAAACCAATGACAGAACTTCCCATGTGTTGTTAGACACTGTTCTAAGCACTCTCAAAACACCCATCATCACCCCAATGTAGACATGAAGAAATATAAGATTACAGTGGTTAAATAAGCCACCCAAGGTCAAATACAATAGCAAGACACAAAGCCTAAATGTGTCTATCTCCAACCTCTTAACAATTGCCTTTAGAGCCTAAAATGGGGGAAATGGGAGGGCAAAAATAAGCAACAAACCTTAAGTAACAAACCCCAATGTATCAATTTTATCTTAAATATTTCTTTGTCTAGCCTAAACAAATGCTTATCTAAAGCAGGAATAAAATTGTTCCAAGTCTTCCTGCAACTAAGCCAGTGAAATTCTCCATCTGAACGAAACTAAGCACTTAAACCATGGTCACAAGCCACCTTGCTATGAGCAGCTATGAGCAATATGCTTTTAGATTACTGTGAAAAATGTCATCAGTTGATGATGGATAAAGGATATTCTATCACAGCACTAGAGAATCAAGCCGTTCCATCCACTATGGAGTTCTGATGTTCTTTAAAAAATGTGTGTATAGATGACCTTTAAAATGCTTAGTGGAGAGCTAGAGGGATGGCTCAGAGGTTAAGAGCACTGGCTGCTCTTCCAGAAGACCCAGGTTCAATTCCCAGCAACCACATGGCAGTTCACAACTGTCTGTAACTCTGGTTCCAAGGGATCCAGCACCCTCACACAGACATACATGTAGGCAAAACACCAATGCACATAAAATAAAAATAAATAATTTTTAAAAAATGCTTAGTGAATTACTTAGTGCATTCAAGGTCTTACTTACTCCAGCATTTAGCAATGTTGTGACAACGTTTTTGCCAGGGAGGCCTTGAATGGTCGTTCCTTTTCCTGTAGTCTTTTGTACGACAATCACATTGGGCTTGGAAGTCATTGGGATTGTAGTGATTTTGGTAGTCGTTCCTTAGAGAAGTGGGAAGAAAAGAAGGCCTGAGTTAAGGACTAGTGATACTTGGATGTTCCTGTTTATGATGTATACAAGTAATACATGTTTAAACAATGTCATCTTTAGGTTATGTGAATGTAGTCCTAAGGACAAAAAAGAAGGCTTGGAATAGTAAATTCTGAATCACCCCAGAATGATAAATATTAAGAATTTACTTTTTTTTTTTTTTTAAATTAAGGTTTTTGAGACAGGGTTTCACTATGTAGCCCCAGCTGGCCTGGAATTCACTATGTAGACCAGGCTGGCCTAGAACTCAGAGAGATCTGCCTGCCTCTAACTCTGTGTGCCAAGTGCTGGGATTAAAGGCATGTACCACCATGCCCAGCAAGAAGTGAGTCTTAAAGTAATTCTCTTTTGAAAATACACACCAAATTCCAAATCTAAAAATATCACTGTCCATTTCCCCATCAACACTCTTTCCCGAAAACTAAACAAAAATCTTATGACATGTATTTCCCTCAAATCTAATATTAAATTCATGTGGCCAGCATGATGCAAAAGCTCTCCAAAATAGGAACATTAGAGGCAAACATCAAAATTCACTGAATAGTAGAAAAAATTTACAAAAAGATGTACAAAAAGAGAGTTGCGCATGGTAGTGAATGTATGAAATCCCAGTATTTGAGAGGTGCAGGCAAGAGGACTGTGAGTTCAAAACCAGCTTGTGCTGTAGAGTGAGACCCAAAATGAATTTAAACAAAAAAAGTGAACACAGATGTGTAGACCAAGTGACAGTCACTGTGCTTCTGAGTGTGCACAACTCTAGAGACTGCAAGGAGGAAGTCAACTGACAGGGTAAAATTGTTTTCAGTCATTAAGATCTACTTTCCTAGAATGTAAGTGAGGTAATTCAGCCTGAGAGAAACAAGCATCTCATGCTCTCCCTCATATTCGGATCCTGGATGCATGACAATGAGGGGCTGTAAGGGTGAACAGGAGTTAAGAAAGGAGAGAGGGAAGAACAAAAGGTCACATGGGACATCAAAGTGCAAAGGGGGTTATTACTGGGAGGAGAGAAAGAGAGGGACAGGGATGGGGTACGAGAGAGTAAAGAAACAACAAAATAATTTTTGTTTGAAATGGTGTAATGAAACCTAATTTTCTCTAAGATAGATAAAAGATCTACTTTCTAAGTGTATAAATCTACTGACAAGAACATATAGTGGCCTTTCCTCTACAGTCTGCTTCTCTCCCATCTATCAAATCTATCTACTACCAAATTTATGCTCTATATTCTAATTGTCCAAGTTAGGAGAGCTGGTACAAACCTTGGATTCCTGCCTCATCTTGACTCCCTGTACCTGACAACAAAATACGACCTTTCCTTATCACTGATGGCTCGATGCTTAGCACAGAGGGTGGCAATTATTTTGAAGTTGTTTATTACATATATGAATGATTTCAGTATATCAGTAACATATCTTCTTTTAAAAAATGAATATAATTCATGCCACTGAATTGTGAACTTAAAAATGGTTACAACTGCAAATATTATGTTCATTTAAAAAAATATGGTGGAATATAATCACCACACATTATATGTGTGTATGAAATTGAAGACAGCAATGTTTTAAAATAGAAAGTGGTGATGGTGTCATGGGCCTATGAGGATGCTAGACTAAAGTCTACGAAATTATGCAAAATTATGTAAATTGTATACTATGTGAATTATTTGTCAATAAAGATTTTATAAAACATAAAAAATAAAAACAAACAAATGACGGTGTCCATGCAAGCGCAGTCTGCACTGCTCTCCTCTGCTTCCCTGGTTCTCCATCTCAAGCTTCTCTGTCACACAGTTTTGCTATTCCATACCAAACCCAGTATCCTAAATGAAATCTTTTACATCAAGAATCTGAAACAGCTCAAATTGGTTTTAAAGGGTATTCCTAATTCCCACTACATCTAGTTTCAACTTTCACTTTTTTTTTTTTTTTTTTTTTTTTTTTTTTGGTTTTCAAGACAGGGTTTCTCTGTGTAGCTTTGCACCTTTCCTGGAACTCACTTGGTAGCCCAGGCTGGCCTCGAACTCACAGAGATCCACCTGCCTCTGCCTTCCGAGTGCTGGGATTAAAGGTGTGCGCCACCACTGCCCCCGGCTCAACTTTGACTCTTGAATGTCACAATCTACAAGTGGGCTGACAAGATGGCACAGCAGGCCAACTTACTTGCCCGCCATGCTTTGATGACTGAATTCAATCCTTAGGCCACACAGGGTAGAAGGAGAGAACAAACGCCTGCAAGTTGTCCTCTGACCCCAGCACCCCCATCCCTCAATACAAATACTAAAAACAATAAACAAAAACAGCAGCTTACACTGGTTCAGGCCCTTAATCTACCAATTTAACCATATTAGTTCCTCCTGTTCATAGGCAACATAAAACTGATGGCAAACTATGAGGCTTCCCACTACTTATCCAACAAATCCCAAAATCCTGTGTGGAACTTTCAAAGTTCTGACAGATTTTAAGATTAGTCAATATACACCCTTCCTTCAGTGTGCTGATTTCATACTGAGCAAATTAGTCCCAATTCTACTTTAGCTCCTAAAATTTTCTGGGCCTAAGAAAACAGGCAGATCATACTTCTACAGATCAGTGCAATAAATAAGTAAATACAATGGGCACTCAATAAAAACACAACTAATATATTCTCAAAAATATTACTAATTGTTTTCCACTGGAAAAATAGTAACATTCCTTACTAGAATTTCAAATTAACATACTATATGAAACAATCTTACACCAAGAATAACAAGGTTCTAGTTCTAAGATTTATTCAGAAGTGATGGGGGAGATGGTTCAGAGATCAAGGGCTTGTTGTTCTTGCCGAGGACTTGAGGTCAGTTCCCAGCACCCATACAGTGCCAATTCCAAGGGATCCAACATCCTCTTATGACCTCCATGGGCACCAGGCATGTACGTGTGTGTGTGTGTGTGTGTGTGTGTGTGTGTGTGTGTGTGTGTGTGTTTATATATGGCAAAACACTCATACATATAAATCTGAAAAAACATTTAAAGGATGATTAAGAAATTTGTTAAATCAGAGCAATCCTGTTAGAAATCATCACAATACACTTGCTATTACCCAATGCCTCATCAATCCAGGGTGCCACTCAGCAGGTACATAGGAAAGCACTTGCATCTACCAACTAGCTTTACAATTGTTTTTTTTACCTTCAACTATACGATAAGTGAGCCATTATAAACCACAAGAACCAAGATGCTCATTATTCACTTAAACCAACTTTAACTCTTGATTAATTCTAATCCCTCATATATGGTTGTGTGGGCCTTTTTGGACAATGGAAAATTATCAAATATTTGATAATGAAAAAGTGTTTTTACAAAAAACTACCTCAAAGAAACATAAACTATGCTTTTAAATTAACACCAAAATATAAGGGTCATTTTGTTTAAGATAAAACTTGCTTAACAACTGGATTTATTTATATGTACTAAAATATCTACCCCTTCCATTATAAGGCTTATCAATTTAGGAGACAGTCATAAATAAAGTCTACCAGTTTAATGAATGGGGGTTAGGGGAGTCAATAATTCAAAATGGGAGAAAAAGGACTAACAGGAAATAACAAGTATAACATTGTATTAATAAACTGGAACATCATTCTTTTCTAGAATGACTAGTACTAAATGCATAAAATTCCAGCGTGCATGTTTCACCTAAGGGGAAATCTCTGCAAAGCTAGGCTTTCATAGTAGTGGATCTACAGTTTTTGTAATATTACAGAACCCGCAGAAGCTAGTTAGCATCCTTGTTTTTCTTTAGTTGGGCTTTTAAAATTTGTTTTCTTTTGTAGTTCCAGGAATCAAGCCCAGGGCCTTGTTCATACTAGGCAACTGTTCTACCTCTGAGCTTCATCTATAGTCCATTTAGCATTCTCTCCTCATCTCCTCACCCCCCCCCCCCACCCCATCCCCTGGTTTTTGAAGACAGGGTTTCTCTGTGTAGCATTGGCTGTCCTGAAACTCACTCTGTAGACCAGGCTAACCTTGAACTCAGATCTGCCTACCTTTGCCTCCCAAGTGCTGGAATTAAAGGGTGTGTGCCACCACACCTGCCTTCTGGGGATATTTTAAGTGAAGCACATAAATCTTTGTTATGTGCATTGGCATTTTACCTGCATGTATGTCTGTGTGAGGGTGTTGGGTCACCTGGAGATAGTTACAGACAGTGTGAGTTGCTATTGTGGTTGCTGGGAATTGAACTTGGGTCCTCTGAAGAACAGCCAGTGCTCTTAACCAATGAGCCATCTTTCCAGCCCCAAATCTTTTTGTTGTTATTTTGCTTTTTAAGACAGGGTTTCTCTGTGTTACAGTGAGGCTAACCTGGAACTCTGTAGACCAGGCTGGCCTCAAATTCACAGAGGTTCGCCTGCCTCTGCCTCCTGAGTGCTGGGATTAAAGGCATGCACCACAACCTCCTGATCCATTTAGCATTTTTTAGGGCACATACTGAATCCTGTGTACATGTTTATGTATCACAGTACCACATATAGATTCTGGCATTTCAGAGAACCTACCAACAGACACTATACTTAAAAAGAGTTTAAAAAAAAAAAAAATGAACCAAGTAACAATCACATTTGGATCACAATGGGCTCTCTGATGATGAAATCCAAAAATTCTTTTTTTTTTTTTTTTAAAAGGCAGGGCAGAGGGAGATGTCTGTAAACCAGAGAAAAAAGAACTGCAAATTCAAAGACAGCTTAGGCTATATAGCTGGTGTGAGGCCAGCCTGGAATATATGATGAGATCCTGTCTCCAACAGTAACAACAAATTGTGAAAAAATCAAAACGATTATAGTCAGGTTTTGTGGTATAAGCCTGTACCACTCCAGAGACTAAAGCAAAAGGATCACAAGTTCTAGGTCAGCCTGAGCAACTCAGCAAGAGCCTGGTTCAAAATATAACACTGAATGGGGTGGGGAGAGGAGTACTGAGGTGTGCTTCTCACTGGCGAGGTGTTTGCTGGGCATCCCATGGGGGTGGGGTATGTGTGTGAATACTATGGTACACTGACTTAACAAATTTATTGGCTTAGATCCAACTATCCATACATTCTTAAATCACTCTATCTTGGTTTCTGTGAAATGTTTATGCTGCTTTGCCCAAAGAATAATTCAATAAATAAACAAAAAAGTATACAAACAGCAGGTCCTTGCTAGACACTGAAAGATTATGAGTCACATGCAAGTCTTGCCCCAGGTCCTCAAAATGCCCTTAAAGTTAATACAATTAATTATCTATGAAGGAACCAAACTTCTGCATAAAATGAGTATATTTCTACAATCAAAATTCAACAATATTCACTATATATGTGTGTGTATGTGTGTGTGTATATATATGAAATTTATCATATATATATACATACACATACATATAAATAACATAGTTTCCATTTGTTCCATCTAATAAAAATACAAATACAACTTTTCTAGAAAGAACTATGGGAAAATTAATATGCCTCCTAAGGTGTTATACAAAGGAAGCAAGAGCTTCACCAAATATATATATATATATATATTTACCACAGGATTATTTATAATAACCAGTAAGAAAAAAATCTAAAAGTCAAAAACCCCACACCTGTAAACAATTAAATCACTCAACAGTAAGAACATGATTAAATTATGGTACACAGGGGAATATTACATAACCACTGGATGATCAAAATACATTTACCGATATGGGAAAATATCTAAACTGTTAATAAAAAATAAAATTTTAAATTATAATATAAACATTTACACAAAACATTATGGACTCTTAATTTTGCTTGTACCTTTCTAAACTCCCAAACAATGAGAGGAAAACTTGTTTGTTTTTGTTTTAAAGTCTTCTATTCTTACAGCTGAATGTCTGAGAATATTTTAGCAAAACTAGTTCTTTTGTGTGGGGAAGAGAGAAATCAGAATCCACCACCTGCTCATAGATGAAGGTGGAAAATTATCTAAATTTGTTCAACCAGGCTACCAGCTGGTGATAAGTAGATTTTTAAAATTACTATACTATGATCTCAATGTCATATTTATCTTTAATACAAAGGTGAGTGTGTGTGTGTGTGTGTGTGTGTGAGTGTGTGTGTGAGAGAGAGAGAGAGAGAGAGAGAGAAAATACATAGATATTTGATCAAACCTCTGCTCCTAGGATTGTGTACTGACATGACTCTAATCTAGTACAGAACAGCTACACCATGAATAAGGTCCCAAAAGAGACCTCATGAAATCTAGACACACTTGCCAGCTATACAGTACTATGAACTCAGATACATGTGAAATCTGTTCAAGGTCATAAAAAGCTACCTTCCAATGAAGTCAACTTTCTGAAAAGTGTTTGAGCAAGAGCTTTAGACTAAAGATACTATGAAATGATAAATTAGAGTATTAACTGTGCTCCTTATATCCACTTAAAAGCTACAGCACAATGATCCTTCCCTTCTCGTCTCACCCTCCTCAGGCTGGCAAACACTGAACTGGTTTTCTCACTTACACTTAAGAGTGGAGCCAAAATTAACAGCTTTGAATACAGAGCTTTATGCCAACACCATGCTCTGTTCTGCTTTTTTCCATTCTCTGAGTTATCAGCAACATCAAATACTGCCAGAAACTTTATTCCTTTCATTTTAAAAATGTTAGAACAACTCACCCAGGGCAGACAAAACATGACTAGTCTACAAAAATAGTAGACAGCTAAAATCCACAAGGCTTGCTTAGTCAGATCATTTACATAATTTTAATTAAAAATAATGAAAACAAATGCCACATTAACATTCTACTTCAGAATCTGCAACCCAAATACTGTAAAGATTAATGAGCCAATAAAATAAAAACCAGGTACTGTTCCAACATACCAATAAATAGGCAGAGTTGGTTTTACTATCTCAGTAAAATATTTTTAAAAAGTAAATATCACAAATAGTGAAAAACAAAGATATTCAAATATTTTATGTTTAAAAAGCTAAAGTGACATTAGTAACTGAAAATCCAAACTATGTTCCTGAAACATATTCAGATGCAAATACAGGTTCTTCCATTATCCTTTTTGCAAACACTGGATAGCTTCATGTAACCTCTAAATCCTCATGTGTCCATTTGTAAAGTTGGCACAATACCTCAAGTTATATAGAGTCTAAGAGGACGGACAAATGTGAGGCTGTATTTTAAATGAAAAATCCCTATGCAAACATAAACCATAATTTTGCACTGTGACTTAAAACTAAATGCTCTTTCAACTTTAGACTTACCAAAAGCTGTGTTTAATCATTACATATAAGGACTAAAAACAAAGTGTCAAATTTTGAAGCAAAACCTGGTGTTTAATAGAGTCCTGCTGTAGAGAAACTTGGCCTTTCTTCTAACCGAAAATCACCATGCTTTTAACATATTCTAGACATACCTACCAGAAACAATATTACTGCTAATTATCTTGCCTCCCAAGGTAGCTAATGATTTGGGTACTACAGTAATGATGCTACCACTGGTAGTTTTCACATAGGTTGCAGCTCCAGGGGTTGTGGCTACTCGACCTAAGGATGGGCTCACTGTTGGCCGGGTGTAGGTTGCCTGAGTACCTATAAGAAGAAAGTAGGGAAAAGAAAATTTATCAAAATTTTTAACTTATAAAAAGAATGATAATTGTACACTTTTACTATAGTTCAATGTCATATATATCACTTTAATTGAAAATGGAATTGTAAGGTGTCAAGACATTCATTTACAACTTTACAACCAGTTTTCAATGTGTATAGCAAAAACCAATGCCAAGTTGATTCATATTAATTTTACACGTAAAACTTTGTGATGTGTTGCATCAAATTACCAGCCCATGAAAAGGTAGACCCTCCTACCCCTTCTGCTATCTTTATGCCAGAGCACTGTAGATGTCTCTGTTACAGCTACTTAAGGTCCCTGTGTCTGGTCGATAGTGGCCCAGAGCAAAAGTCAATGTCACCATTCAGCAAATAAGGCAATATTTATTTAAAATATCAGTGTATAAAAGCACTTGTTAAAATGCAAATGTAAGGACCTGAGTTCAAATCCCTAGAACCTACATAAAAGCAATACTGGATCATGTTTCTGTGTTTATAGTGCAACAGTGTTTCTTTCTTCCTTTTTTTATTTTTTAAGTAGAAGTTTTTGTTTTTGTTGTTATAATTCAAAGCATTCAAACTTTATACCCCTGTACTATGTTTACTTTGCGCTAGACTTTTTTTTCTGGTTCAGATATATTCTGTGATCAGACTAATTTTTCTTAACGTTCCTCTTATGCTTGTAGTGGTCATAAGTTTTTAAAGTAAGTGACTCCTAACCTAAAGGTGTTTTCCTAGGTGGGAATCTTGAAAATGTCTGTTACAGTGTTCTCTGAATCTCACTTCAGCTTAAGCAAACGTCATCTTAGTCTTTTCTCCTCTTCCTCTTCATTTCCCTGAGGCTGATCCTTCTTGTAGGACTCGTCTTTCTGAGTTACTGGGTTTATAAGAAACTGCAATAGACTCCTCTGATTAGTTTTTAATCCTTTGTGAAAGAGAAAAGTCATAGAAATAGTAGAAAAGGGTATAAAACCTTTTGAAAGAGATGGAAAGGTAGATTTCCTAATAAGTCAGTTAAAGTTGAATTAAGTAAATAAAGATAATTTTAGTCTAAAAACTGTTCCTGGCAATTCTTGGAAGTTTCAACTGTATCTCCTTAGCTCCTGACTGGATATCATTTAACACTTATAAAGTTCACAAAGGGTGGTAATTGAAAATGCTCTTCTTTGTTACTATCTCAAGCACAAATTGATTGCTTGTCTACCTGGGAACAACGGCATGCTTCCATCACTCTAGGCAACCCTTACTACACTGTAATGTAACATAAACTTTTATGAGTAACACCCTTGTGAGATGGGCATGTTTTCAGTTACTCAGCAAATCCTGACTGAGCACCTACATAGAGTGAATAAACGGATTTGTTCCCTTAATCCCATAAAGCTTATTGTCTAATACAGATAAAACAATTCAAACAACTAGGTAAGTAGAAATTGAGGTAACTGCAATAAAGAAAAATAACAGAGGACTATGAAAAAAATATATATCAGAGAGAGCTAACTTCAGGGGTCAGGACAGGAGCTGAGGGAGTCAAGAAAAACCTTTTGAAAACTATGCACCTGATAAACCTGTGTGGTGGTGCACACCTGTGATCCTTGTACTCAGGAGGTGGGGACAAGAGGATCAAGCATGAGTTCAAGGTCATCCTCAGCTACATACAGAGTTCTAGGCCACAGACCCTGTCTCAAAACAAAATAAAAAAGACTTCTTTGTAGAAGTGCAATGTCAACACACTGCTGGTAGGGAGGTTATCTGATGATCATGAAGGAATGGACTGATGCTTGTGAAACTTACCGGTAGGAGTAGTTACCAGTTTAGTTGTCATAATTGCACCATTACTGCTAACCACCATAATAGGGGAATTGCTACTGGTGGGTAGAGTTGCAGTCACTGGTTTGGGTAAGATTTTACTTGGTTGAACCTGCTGTGTGATGATTTTAACACCTTTGAAAGAAAAAAGATAAATCTCAGTACAAATAATTTTAAAAGAATGTCACTTAGCCCAATAGGGCAATAGTCACACACATTTATTGAGTCTTACTCTAGAGATCCTTTTTTAACACTGATGAAACTCTACACCTTCACTGCTCAAATTCCTCTTTCCTAAATTCTCCCAATTCAAGAATGCAGCTATAATTTTATATTAACAGATTTCTTAAAGAAAATTTAAATCTGGACTTTTATCTATGGCGGTGAGCATACAAGCTTTCAAACTAGTTAGCAAAAGCAAATCTGTTCCATACAAATACTTAAGAAGGGACTAGCATAAGGCATCACAAGCAGTCCACAGAGCCCTTCCAGATTCTCAGCAACAAAGACTTTCCATGACTCAGAACTAACATAATAAGCTGATAAAAAGTTAATAGGCTATGAACAGTTTTTTGTTTGATTTTCTTTAATTCTTTCATTTGGTTTGTATTGAGATAGGGTCTTATTATGTAACCAATGCTGGCCTGGAACTCAAGTGAGTAGTCCAGCCTGGCCTGGAACTCCAGAGTCTACTGCCTTTGCCTCCTGAGTGCTAGGATTACAGATGTGTACCACCATGTCCAGCTTAAAGTTCCTTTCTTGTTTTGTTTGTTTGTTGTTAATACTGTTGAACCCAGGGAGTCAGCCATACTAGGTAAGTGTTCTACCACTAAGCTATATCCTAAAGTCCTAAATAGCTTTCTAAAAAAGTATTTTAATAACTTGTTTTACCAAATAAAGAATGCCAAAAAAGGCCACATCCGTATTGTAACTATATAAAACATGCATGTGAATAAGAACTCAAAGGTAATATGCAATAAGTACAATAAAAATGTTATGGATGTTGGGAATTTTTAAATTTAAAAATTTTTATATTTACAATGCTATGATGTTTACATTGGCATTCCAAACATAAAGTATTCATTAAAAAGTATGAGATCTAGTTACAGTTCTAAATCAGTGGTAACTAAAGAAGAAAAATTTAGTGGCATTTCTCCACCACTAATCTTTTGAAGACATACATAAAACATTCTCATAGAGAAAATTAAGAATTGTACTATTTTTGTTGTAGTGTGATAGTTTATCTTGACTGTCAATTTGACAGAATTTAGAATCACCATGGAAGTAAACTTCTGGGAACGCCTGGAGGAATTTTCCAGTCTAGATTAAGGAGGGAAGATCTGCACTGTTCCATGGACTCTGATCCTGACTAAAAAGAAAACAGGAACTAGGCGGGAGCACTGCCCACTCTCTGCTGCCTCACTTCAGGCTCACTGTGCCCAGCTGCCTCAAGCTCCTGCCACTGTTACTTCCCACTGTGATCTTCGAACTTCAAGTCAAAGTAAACTCTTCCTTTTCTAAATGGCACCTTTCACAGCAACAAGGAAGTATCTGATACAGGTGGGGATTTAAGCTGAGACATTAAGGAAAGAAATAGTTCTACATATTTAGTAGCTTTAAGTAATTATAAACTATTAGCTAAGAAAGAAATTAAAATTATGGTATTTGGGCATAATTAGTCAAGTAACTTAAACTTTTGTGATTCTATTTCTTATCTACAAAATAAAAATCATTCAGTATATGCTTTATAAGGCTATTGTAAGAATTAAATAAATTTGTAAAGTATCTAATACAGGCCAAGAATTCAATAAGTATTGTGGAAATAGTTCTGAATATAATGAACCATAAGCAGTGAGGTTATATAAGGAAAAATTATTTCTAGTATTTCTTACTAATGAACCATAATCCTATATAATGCTCATGCAGAAAGAAGCTCCAAGAAATAGCCACACAAAAATAATCCACAAAATCAAAAGACAACTCTACTCAGTCCTATGCAAATTAACTGATAATCTGTATCAAATAATAACATTTCAAGAAAATCTTATTTCTCAAAACTGACCATGAAAGAGAGCAAATCAAATAAACAAGTTTCCAAAGAAGTTCTTAAGAACTCCAACCCTCTGAGAAGGTGGCAGGCCTGGAAAGCTGCCCTCAAAAGGACAGTCATTACAATGCACTAAACCATTCTGCAAGCCAGGCCTGGTGCAATGGCATGAGGAGCTCTTCAATCCACACAATGGATCAAACAATGGAACTAATGGAAGTTATAAAGCAACCATCATTAAAAAGCTCTGGGACCCCAGGATGGTAAAAGAACTGACATCAAGCCTGACCACCTGAGCTCCATTCTGAAGACCCACATGGTGGAAAGAGAACCCATTCCTCTGGGGTATTCTGACTTCCACATGCACAACATGGCACACATGCATGCACAAATGGATGCTCTCACACAGGACGTGCACATATACACATGTATACACAAAATATAAATAAAATGCAGTAATGAATGCTCTGTGTGGTGGTCTGAAAGGAAATGGCCCCCAAAGGGAGTGGCACAATTAGGAGGTATGGCTTTGTTGGAGTAGGTATGGCCTTGTTGGAAGAAATGTGTCACTGTGGAGGCAGGCTTTGGGGTCTCATGTATGCTCAAGCTACAACCAGTGAGACAAATCACTTCCTGTAATCTGCACAGCAAGATGTAAAACTCTCATCTTCTCCAGCACCATGTCTGCCTGCATGTCCTACCATAATGACAATTTACTAGACTTCTGAAACTGTAAGTCACCCCATTAAATGTTTTCTTTTATAAGAGTTGCCATGGTCATGGTGTCTCTTCACAGCAATAACCCTAACTAAGACACTCTGGAAAGTGGTCTTATGGCAAATAGCAAACAAAGAAACACCTCCTCACCAAACCTAAAAGTTGAAGTCAAGTTCTGTGACATTTGAGCCAAGACCATTTCTCTTTCCCCTCACTCAGCTCAGTAAGTTGGTGATTCTACTCCAAACTGCTACAGTCACCAAGTGCTAGGTCCCTTCTGCAGAGCTCTTAGCCAGAGGACATTCTTTTCAGGAAAAACAGGATTTCAGCTTATCCTCCTCAGTTGCTTAATGCTAACTGAAATACCACAGAGAATAATTCCAATCCATAGAAAAATCCACTAGAATCGAATACCAAAAGAATCACCAAAAATAAAACAAAAAACCTCTAAACATTTGGAAATAAAATAGCATAATTCTAAATAAATCAAAGAGGAAGTCCCAGGGGAGGTTTCTGAACAAAAATTTTAAGAAAATGACAATATATAAAAATACATAGAATGCTGACAAAATAGTGCTGAAAAGGATTTATCAAAGCATAGTTATATAGATGTAGTAGAGCTAAATGCCAAATGCATAGAAAAAAATCTTTAATCAATAATCCACATTCCAGTCTGAAGAAGCTAGAAAAGCAAAACAAAGCCAAAGAAAACAAAACAAAAAAATGAACCAAAAACTGAAAAATGACAGAAAATGATCAATGAAGCAAAACTTCATGAAAATCTGAAAAAACCTCAATAATAATCAAACTCCCTAGAAAGCCTGATAAAGAAAAATATCACAAGGACAGACCTTGTAGCCATTTAAAGGATAGTAAGAACTGACAGTGATAACTATCCTTTTGAAACTTCAACGTGAATAAATTTAAAAACCATAAACTACCAAAGCTCAACAAAGATGAAAAGGCTAATCCAAATAGTTTTCCTACCATTAAAAAAAAGTAAGTTCATAATTTAAATGCTCCCAAAATAAAAATCTCCAAGCCCTGTGATTCATTGAAGTCCACTAAATAGTTAAGAAATTAATACAGTCTTCCCTAATCTCTTCTAGAAAACTGACCACTTCAAACTCATTCTGAGGCCAGTAGTACTTGATAACCAAACTACACAAAGACACTGCAAAGAAAACTGTAAGACAACTATCTATCAACATCTGCCAAGGTGGGAGAGATGACTCAGCAGATGATCTGAGGAACTGAGTTCAGATCCCAGCATCTACACAAACGCCAAGCAGGTGTGATATCCCGCCTATAATCCCAGTGTTCTAGAGGTGGGAGGTGGAGACAAGGGACCCCAGAGCAAGCTGGGTAACTAAACTAACCAAAGTGGCAAGCACTGAGTTCAAGTGAGAATCCCTGCCTCAACTTATGAGGTGAAGAGTTATCAAGGACACCAGCATCAACCTCTGACCTCCAAATGCACTTGCACACATGTGCACAAAAACCTACACACACATCTACACATATGAACATGCATATACACACTCACCACATACATAGATTTAAAAACAAAACTCTCTCATGGACAGAGATAAAAACTGAAACCACTGATGTATAAGAAAGAATTATATATCATGACCACGCGAGGCTTATTTCATATATGTAACTGGTTCAACAACAACAACAACAAATCAACCCATGTGATCCAACCTATCAGTAGCTAAACACAAAAACAAGTCTTTGGTAGTCACAGCACCTGAACATGGGAGAACATTGACAGAAACCAACATGCAGTAATAATGAAAGGCCCAGGAAAGTGGAAATGTCACATCCTCAACTCAAAAAGCACTTACAAAAATCCTGTGACAGGCCTCCCACTCAATGCTGAAAGACCCAATGCCTGCTACTCAAGATAGAGAAGAAGGTAAGAATGTCTACTCCAGTCACTCCTATTTATACATTCTAGCTAGTGAACTAAGACAGAAAAGAAAGAAGGAAATAGGGGAGGAATACTGAATGGAAAGGAAGAAAAACCCTGTCCTTATTTACAGATGACTTAATGAAATACATCCTGCATACACAGGAATCCAAGAAATCTATGTAATAACAATAAATAATAAAGTTCACCAAGCTAGAAGGATTCAAGTTCAGTAACATGTCTATACACCAACAATAAACAAGTGAAATAGAAATTAAAACCATGATACCATTTAGAGTCAGTCTAAGAAAATCAGGCACTTAGGGCTATAACTTAAAAACATTTATAGGCATTTCCTACTGAAAACCATAAAACACCAAAGATCTAAATAAACAAGAAGGCACACTATACAAATAACCTACAGGACCAGGAGAAATGCAAACTGAGGACACCAGCAGACCTCATGCACATCTTCCAGTTACCTGACTCCTGTTTGATCTGGATGGTAGGTTTGATGCCAGGTGGCAGTGGTGACTGCTGGGGCTGCTGCTGAGACACTGAGGAAGGCTGGGCCACTGGCTGCTGTGTCTGTTGCTGCACTTGATGTAACTGCTGCTTAGGAGACTGCTGATGCTGTTTAGGAAACTGTGCAAGAATCTGGGTAGGGGCACTCACTAAGCTTTTGGGGGAAGGAAGTCTTGTCGATGCCATTTTGATTGCTGATGTGGATACACCTATAGAAAAGTAAAGAAGATTTAGAAAGGAGGGATGGGGGGTGAGTGGGTAAAAACAAGGAAGATTTGGACCATTCTGTCAGCCAACTAATATCTTGGGAACACAAAGGATCAAATGTAAAGTCAACTGTTATAAAAACATCTACTAAGTAGACTAATTACAATGCCTGCTCTTGGCTACAGTCTTGCTTCATTAACAAGCTTCTAATTTTTCTGTAACCATCTTAATTATTCCCATTGTAGTCTAATTCTATTACCATTGTTGGTTGCTAGTCTAATCTTTTTCTTCATTTCTAACAAAACCATGTTTTTCCCCTTGAGAACCCACATTCCTGGGCACTGGCATACACGTGCATGGAGGCTTGTCCCTAAGTCAGCTTTAGAGGGTAATTCTCAATTGATCTAAGCTTGCCACGGTACTCCATTACTTTTTCCAGCAATAAGGTAAAGCTAGTTATAGCCAACATGCTATGAGAGGAATCTTTTCCTGGAGAATATCTAGGTAAGATCTTCTCTCTTTTCTAGGAAGGCTACACAAAAAGGAATTTTCTCTTTTTCCTTTGGATATTTTCATGCCTGGCTATGATATCTACAATGTACTCATCTAACCAATAGTGAAGTTACCCAAGGAACGGAAAAAATTTCTTGTTGATCCAATGAGTCACTGAACTTAACTGAAGGCTTCTGTCTTATGAACTTCTGAAATAATAAAGTTACTTAAAAACCAGTCAGTCAATCAATACCTATTTATGGGCAGTCATTCATTCAATCATTCATCACATTTTGCAAATAAATTTAGATACTAATCCAGTAGGATTCCAGAATAATTAATTTATTGTACATTTGGATGCCCAAAAGAATACAGGGAATACCACTAAATCAAACATATTAGTCCATCTTTGGAAGAATGGCAAATGAAGCTACACTGGTAATTTTGACTAAATATGTGCTACGGTTTGAGTATATACCAGAGCCCATGTGTTGAAATTCAATCCCCAATGTAAAGCCTTAAAAAGCTAGAAACTTCATCTAATTTAATGACTGGAGGTTAGAAGTAGAATCTTTAGAACACCATTAAAATTAAGCAGGGTAGTCAGGGAGGAACTCATGACTGAATATCAATGGCTTTTTAAGAGAAAAAGAACTCAGAGAAGGCACACAAATGCACTCCTGTCTCTTACCATATGACAGCTATGCACTAATCCTGAAGCTCTGAAAGCAAGAAAGTCATTACTAGATGCAAGTTCTTGATCTTGGATTTTCAAACCATAAGCCAAAATAAATAATTTTCCATTATAAAGTTACCCAACCTGAAATACTTCATCATACCAAACTAAAAAAAAAAAAAAGGACTAATTACAATACAAAATAGTTAAAAGCTGTAACAACGTTAGAGAAAGAATGAAACCCAATGCAGGGCGGTGGTGGCACATGCCTTTAATCCCAGCACTTGGGAGACTGGGCCAGGCGGATGGATCTCTGTGAGTTCGAGGCCAGCCTGGTCTACAAAGCGAGATCCAGGACAGGAACCAAAACTACACAGAGAAACCCTGTCTGGGGGTGGGGGGTAGGGGGGAGACACCCAAAAACCCTTTTTATGTAACAAAGTATAAGTTGGGCCAAAGAGATAGCTTAGTGGGTAAAAATTGGCTGTGCAAGCTTAACAATCTGGGTTTAATCTCCAAAACCCACATAAAGGTGGAAAAAGAGAACCAACTCCACAAACCTAGCTTCTGATCACCACACTCTGTAACTAAGTACACATGCACACCTTCTCACATACACACAGACAAATAAAAATAAAGTATGTGAAGAAAGATAACACATAAAAGTAAGAGTATTGCTCGCTTTGTGTGTTTAAGAAAATACCAAATGGAAAAAAGGAAGAATGGAACAACATACTAGTTTAAGCAGTTTCAATTTTTTAAAAAATCTTACAAATGATTCTTGGGCTAGTAAGATAGTGTAGGGGTGGTTGTCTGTACTTCACCCCTTGAAGTACCACACCTAGTAGGCAGCAGATAACTGCTAGGTACTTGCCCCTACCCGGGGCGTGGCCAAGACAGGGGCGGGGGAGACAGGGACCCCTTAAGAACTGAAATGCTCACTCTCTTGGCTACCGAGTGATCCTGGATGCTGGACTGCAGACCAAGTCAGAGTTCTCCAGAGAACTGCATTGGACTGTGCCTCACCTGTCCTGGATCCCATAACCAACCCCTTTGCTTGCTGTAAGTTGACTTAAAATAAACCCCCTTTTGAAACTCTGTCAGGAAAAACAAACTAACAAACAAACAAACAAAAAGAAGTGTACTGCAATATAGCTGCGAGCAACTAGTGGACTTTTTAAATTTTTTCTACTGGTCTCTAAAATTCCTGAATCCACTGGTTTCAGGTTTTAAAAACTTTAAAAACATTGCTTAGATGCTAAATGTGGACCATCTTAAGACTGGTAGGATAGGGAAATTTGACAAGGACAGAATCTCATGGAGTAAGAGAGGAGCACAGAGATGTCTTCAAACTGGTCTAAAGAAAACGAAGGGATAGCAAGTACAACCTAACTGGAAGCAGGCTCAGGGGAGAACTAAGGTCAGCACAAGACTGTCACACTCTTGTGAAAGGAACTCATGAAGTCCAGAGAAAACATGAGAAAAGCATAAAATGAAAAGAAAACATTTCTTACCACATAAGAGATGGTACCAACAGAACACAAAATGCAATCAGCCTAAGTAATTAGCAATGGCCCATTCTTTTGTTTTTGGAGGGCAAAAGAACATACCTGAGAGACAACCAAAAAGCTAGTTACAGCTTCCAATCTTGAGCAAAGATTTGGAAGAACCAAATAAGAAGCGTCCTCTAAAAATAAACTATTTTCAAATACACACAAAACATACCAATTCACACCTCTCTCTATGATACCAGCAGCCAACTTTTAAACACTAAATTATAAATTATCCTTTCCAAACATTAAAGTGCACAACCACATGTATAATATGCTGCTAACTTTTATCTAAGGAAAAGCCTAAATGTGTGTCTTCTTTGCTTCCATGGACGAACAAGGTGTAGCAGCTACAGAGAAGAGAAAATTGCAAACACTTCATTTTCAAGATAAGGGAAGAGGAGCAGGTAAGTCATCACTGACCTAATACACACACACACACACACACACACACACACACACACACACACACACACCACATTCACTCCCCACCCCACCCCTGTTGTCTTCAAAATCCCTCCACACAGGGACAGAATTAAATAGTGGCTCACCACTTACCTTGTGCTACTGTTGACATGACCACGGATGGTGTGGAAGACACCACGGCTGTTACTGCTACTGTACTAGAAATAGGTGATGGTGTAGAACTGCTGTTGCCACTGCTGCTGCTGCTGCTGACCAGAGAGGACTGTGGTGCAGTTATAACAACAGGTGGCTTCTGAGTTGTGGAAGCAATGACTGATGTTGGTACAAGCTTAGTGACAGCTGCATAGTTATGGGATTTGGAGAGAATGTTGGGCACGAAGGTTGAACTTGGTGATGTGGTCACTATAATAACCTAAAGGAGAAAAAATAAGTTATTTTCATGTACCTACTATATACCATCAGTGTATTTAAACTTATATACAATTTAAAACTAAGTTTTGCAATAGAAAAACAATTCAACAGAGAGGAATACACATTTAATTAAAAGTATATGAACATTTTTCTTTATTAGCATTTATCAAAATTACATAAAAACACCGATTTTCAGCAAGTATTTTAAGAGGCAGTGTTCAGTGTTGTGCATGATGTGGTTCTGTAAACATCCAATTCACCATACACCATTTAGAGGATAAACCCACACCATCACATGAGAAGGTAATCTGGAGATGTGTTCACTTGTAAATACTTATTGAGCATCTACTATGTGCCAGGCATGGTTCTAGATATTGAGGATAGAAGAATGAGTAACATTTACTTGCATGGAGTTTACATTCTAGTGTAGAGAGAGAAACAAAAAATACATGACATGTAGAAACAAATGGGAAAGACAATAAACCAGGAAAGAAAAACAGAATGATTAGTGTTGATTTTTTTTTTTTCTAAAGTATTCAGTGAAAATCTCTCTGTAAGGTGACATTTGAGCAGAAATCAGAATGAGGTCAGGGTATGAACCATGTGCTATTAACACTTAGAAGGGCACTCAGTGGCATGAGGAGTAGGAAACTAAGGCCCCAAGACAAAAGCAAGCTTTGGATACTCAAGAAGCTTTAAGGACCTAACCGACAGAGTGGCATTTATGAGGCACAGAACTACTGAGAAGTAATGGAGGACTAGAAAATGTAAAGTCATGATAGTTCTTGTCCTTTCATACGATGCGATGCAAGCAGCATCACTTCTCTGTGATCTTCCTCCATAAAATTCACAACCCTAATCGAATAAGGAGAAAAACATCAAGCAAACTCTAGGAGGGTGGCATCTTACTAAAAAACCTAACCTGTCAAAGTTATCAAAAAAAAAAACAAAAAAAAAACAGGAAAACCTGAGAAACTTTCACAGTGAGAGGTATTTAAGAAAACAAAACAGGTAAATAGAATGTGGCATCCTGGGTGGGAATCCTGGAACAGAAAAGGACAGTAGGTAAACCCCCAAGGAAATTCAAATAAACAATGGACTTAAGTTAATATTAATAATGCATTATTATTATTAATTAAAACAATGCATCATATTAATGAAAATTATTAACAGGGAATGAGATGTAAATTATGCAACTTTTATAAATTTTCTATAAACCTAAAACTGCTAAAAATTGAATCTATTTTTTAAAGTATCTATCTGCTAGATGGAAGCTACAGCAGGGTGGTGACAGCAGAGAGAGACAAATAAAGAAGTTCTTATAAACCAGCAGAAATGGTAGTGACCAACATGTTGGTGGGAGCTGTTAGCTACACCTTATAGGTGAACTAGCAGGATGTGCTCCTAGCCGGGTACAGAGAACAGATATAAAGAAAGAGAAGTCAAGGTTTAGTCAGTAAGGCTGAGAAACCATAGACTTAGCAGCAGTGCATTTCACAGAGAATAGCACTGAATAAAAGAGCCATGGCCAGAATCACCCAATGTATTGAAAAAAGAAAGGAAAGCAGTGCAGAAAGTCTACGGCCAAGACGGTTAAAAGCCGAAGGTGGATCAAATACGAAAGCCAGACTAAAGTACCTGGATTTCATATCAAGAAATGGGAAAGATGTTTGAGCACAGAAACAAGATGTGATGTCTACTTAAGAAGGTCATTCTAGTTGCCATGGTGAGAGGCAAGAGTGAAGTTACTGCAGCAGGCCGGGAAAGAAGTGGCAGCAGTGTCTTGGGCTGGGGTATTAGCACAAAGAAATGGGTGATCCGATCAAATTACTCGGACAAGCAGAGAAACTAAAACCTGTGGACGAATGACAGCAGCAGGGCTCCTAGAGCTGATAGATTCATGATCTTACTTAGCTGTCCCCAATCCCATGACACAGAAACTATTATTATCCCCATTTCACAGTGAAGAACACAAAAATGACTTATACTTTGATAGTATGCATCCCAGTTTTATTCTGGAGTGAGTAAGCAGTGCTACAGTGATACCCAGTTCTTTGACTAAAACTATTTGTGCCTACCTAGGACAGAACAAATTGTTTTTAAAAAAATCCAAAGAAATTACAGAAGAAATTATTTTTCAGTTTTACATTGGTCCTAAAGAAAGTCTGAAGTTAAATCAGTCAAAAATTTTCTGAGTGAGTTTGTACATGGTATCTACATCAAGGAACATAACTATATCTATACATTTTCAGTATAACAAAGAATTTAAGACATTAGTACTAGTCCATTACTTGAAGGAGTTTTAGCAATCAAGACATGTCTTAACCAGCAGACATTTATAGAAAGTTGGTCAGTATAATCACAAGCAGGCTGGATTAGCAAACAATATGCAATATTATTGAAAACAACCAAGAAACTATTATATAAACATGAAGTGGACCAGTACAGCAATAGGGTCATAAGCTTGAGAACCAAGTAAACCTGCACTTAGATCATCTTGCCTGCCACTTTCAAATGATAGGCCCCTAGACATGTTAAAATCTTAAGGCTCCAATTTATTTTTTCTATAAAATAGGGATAATAATTCCAACCCTACAAAATCATTACAAGGATTAGATGATATAATCATGTGAAGCATCTACTAGGCACATAGCAGGTGGTCAATATTTGACAGTTTACAAATGGTACTTCCTAGAAGCTTACTATTCCTATTTAATGTTAGATGGATATGAATAAAGCATTATAGGTCACTTCTATCCAGAAATAATATTGAATATACTGTGTTTGTTTTACTAGAAACATTTTCTTTCCTTCCCTGTCTAATTCTGATATCCCTGAGTATACAAAGAATTCATAGCTCCCAGACCCAAACTAATTAGGGAACTAATGGCAATTGGGTTCCACTTTTGTCAATCCTGAACCACTAGTCACAGCTTTCAAGAGATACAATGCTGATGACTGTGGTACAAAAGAGGATTCATCAGGCTTGGCGGGAAAGAATGCCACAGTGAATTAGCAGTGTTGGGCATGGAAGGGAAAGTATGCACAGTTCAGGTTTGAAATTTCAGAATGAAAGCAGGATTCTAACATTAAGAAAAGAATACATCTAGGGTCTTTAGGAGAACATTTTGGATTACAGATACAAATGATAAAAGATAGTTTGAGATTTCAGTACACAAATGATTTCTGATCTGTAAAGGGGCTTCCCAAACTAGATTCCACCCTGGAGAAATCACTTACACTTTATAGTTCCTGATTACAACAGGGGAGATTAAAAGGTTTTGAAGCCGAGTGAACCACACAGTGTTTATTCAGGCCATAATTCAAATTACTGACCTTCTAGCACTCACAAAAACTCCTTAAGAGTGCTGGGACTTGCACCCTAAGGACAAAATGAAAAATATCAATCAAGCACATGAAAGCATAAAGCTGTATTATGTTGCTCTGTTTGTATCAGTGCTGCATCAATACTGTTTTAAATGAGGCATATTAACATACGTGGAAATGTATCTATGCTGAAAATGCACAACCTATTTAAATGTGAATACCGTTTACAAAATCAGAAACAATTACACTTAATGTAAAGTCACTTTACCTACAGTAATTAATTGCTAAGTTGACTTAAATACAAATTGTGAGAAATCCAAGGTAAATACAAGTATGATAACAGCCTTGGATAAAAATGTATTTTAAATCCAATTACCCAGAAAACAGAAAACAAAACAAAACATGGAAAGTGTATTTATTAGTCCTAACCATACTCTAGTTGTCCAAAAATCTTTAAAAATAGATGGCAGAGAAGGGATGAAGTAAGAGAACAGTTTTACAACTGGAACACAGTAGATGCTCAGTAATTATTTGTGGAATAAATGAGTTTTTTTTATTTAATTTGCCTTAAATGTTTATTTTTTTAAACATAATTCAATCTAAATTTCTGAATCTGAAAATTCATGGTATGACCTATATATAACTTTGGAAATAAATGTGCCTTCTTAAAAGCATGAGTCTGACAACCTCAAATACTCATTCTCACTTCAAAATTCTGAAGATTAAAAACAAGAGTCAGTAAGAAAAAAGAAAAAAGAAAATGAAAACAAAGCATTCAGACTCCATGTATAGGGAACCCCATCTGTTACAAACCTTTTTTATGTAAATCTACCAAAGAAGATTTAGAAAATGATGGTAGGTTACATTTATTAAACACTCATTGTATGGACTATAATTATTTTCAGTGAATAATCTCATCTAATTCTTCTGGTAACTCTTAAGAAGTATTTTTATTACTTTTGTCTTAAAAGGAAACAGGTTCAAGCAGTTAGCAAAGGGCCAGTGACACAGCTCTGTGGGAAAGTACATGCCTAAAATGACCAGAGAGTACTGGAGTCAGATCTACTTATGTGTGTATTGATGTGTTCATTTATTAATTCATTCATTCAACAAATATTAATTAGCATCTAGTATATGCCAAGGCATTGTTCTAAATACTAGGGAATAGAGTCATGAATAAAACAAAGATCTAAGCTACCCTCAGCAGTCTATGGGAGAGATAGAAAATAAACTTGTAATTTACAACATCAATTACTTACAAACAATGAATACAAAAGAAACACACACTAGGAACAAAAGAATACAGAAAGAGATGCAGGTACTCTTTTAGTTATGCCTTTCCTACCCTATTTCTTGAATACTAAAATCATTTTAAGTAGATGAAAAAAGAATATAAAAGAATAGCCATAAGATCCCGCAACAAAGACAATAAAAACATTACAGTAAGATTTAATAACCTGAAGCATAGTCATATAATAGTCAGTTGTGTCAATGCCAGCTCAGAAAGCATAATTAAGAGCTAAGGATGATACAGCTCGGTAGTAGAGTACTTGTCCAGTAGTATATACAAGACCCTGGGTTCCAACACACACACACACACACACACACACACACACACACACACACACACACACAAACCGTAACACCATGTAAAAAATGGTATTCATAAATGCTTACTTGAAATCAAGTAAAAATGCAAACATTATGTTCAATAAACACTGAAATCATCGAAACAGCTAATTTCAACAGATTAGTGGATAAGGTTTGGTGAACCAGTGGATTTATATATTTGGAACAGTACATTATTACCAGCAAATTAGTGAAATGTTGACTTCCAACTCTGCATGTTCTAGGTACATGCTCTGTGTCACATCTTAAATACTCAATCTCACGTAACCCTTATAAAAATCTATTGATTTGGCATTACTCTTGTTTGTCCCTGAGATGAGAAAGGACTCAGAAACACTTATTATCTCAGATACCACAGCATCCTTCCACCATTTACTCCAAAGTACTTGCACCCAAGTTTATAATACTCAAAGCAGGAAACTGGAATCTAGCCTGATGAATCTAACCACCCTAAGGACAAGTGGCAGAGGGACAGGGTAGTTAATGCACCACTTTCATATGTAAGCTGACTGCCAGACACTTAAGGAAATTCTGAAAAGAAAAACATCAAGTAATAAAATGAACTAACAAGTAAGATAAAGAGCATGAAAAAAGAAAACCAAACCAATATATTATTTGAATATAATCAAATAAAAGAATACAATCATCCTACCAAAAAGCAGGATATTATTTTTAAAAAGAAAAACAAGGAACATCTACAGAAGAAGGAAGATTTATTAAGAATTTAAAGTATGATGGTTGTCAAGTGTGTTAATGCATGCCTGTGATCCTTAGCACTCAGGCATTCAAGATCAGCCAAGGCTACATGGTAAGTCACAGGCCAGACTGAACTGAATAGTGAGGTCATTTTACCAACAAAAATAGAGTATGATGGCAAAAGTGAACAATTCCATGCAAGTAATATAGGAAACTGATCAAGGAGTATAGAAAATGACGATACACATTTACCCATATTAGGCTCTCTTTTAACAGCTTTACATATATTATTTATTATACTCAAAGATCTTATAGGAACACTGGGCTTTTTTCCCTCTATTTCACAGAGAAAATCTGGGTACAAAGTTTAGTTTCCCCACAGTCAAAAAGCTAGTGGCAAGCTGGAATTAAAATAAAAAAAGTCCAGTTCCAAAACCCATACCCCAAGCCACTATGCTACAGTTGGAGGATGGGGAGAGCATGGCAAATAGGAATGAATGGTATGAGGAAAATTAAAAGATCCACTCAGAAAGTTCCAAACTCTCAATATGTGATCCACAAAGGAAATGTAGACCATCAAAGAGTGAACCCAGGGACTGATGAGACCTGAAGGCATGAGTGGACAGGATAAAAACTCTAAGGACACAATCGAAGGGTCCTGAAGTCTTTGATGTTTGAGTATTCTAAAGAGTTCCCAAAGACAAAACTAGAAGCAGAAAACCAGAATGGCACCGGGTATCTCAAAACTAATACTAGAAGCTTGGAAGCCAAGTGAAGAATGTCTTCAAAACTCAGGGAAAAAATTTCCTTTGTCCACCCTGGGTCTCAAAAACTTCAGCAACTAATACACTGGGAAGCTACTAAAGGACATGCTTTAGCAAAATCAACTAATAAAAAGGGAAGAACAGAAAGATGCTAAAAAGGAAACCCCAGAAACACAGGTTTAAACACAGGTCATCAGATTCCAGACGAATGTGAAGACTTAGGATTGCAAGAACATGAAACTGACAGAATATCAGTAACTTGAGGTCAGAAATGAATGCATGGCAGCATATAAAGAATAAAAAGGAAAATAACAATTGTTCACTTACCTATACCCCTTCTTTTTCCTAAGAAACACTTAACTGTACTAGCAAAGCAAAAGCTGACTTCCTACACATAAGACCACATAAACAAAGACTTTAAAACTTTTCTCGTTTGTTCCAAAATGGCATAACAATTACCAAATACAAAGTAAGTCCAGAAACACATCTGCTAGCTGTCACCTTGAGCAAACCATTTGGCACCTTAGCCTCATCTTTAAAACGTGAATAATAATACCTATCTCCAATGTTTTATGTGCAGACTTGAACAAGAAGTGTGAGCATTCCCAGCATAATGCCAAGTGCACAGTAAGCACTCAATACATGACCATCAATTCTAAATCACACTACGTGAATGACAGAACAACTGAGACTCCTCCCACCACATACCTTCTGTGTTGTGTTTGTCGTCTGCGTTGATGGTTTGGTGAAAGTTATTTTCACAGGTGACATGTGGGGTGGTAAGGAGTTGGCAATGCTCTGCATGATGTTGCTCATCTTGGGACTGCCACTCACAGGCACAGTGATGGTCTTCGAGACTGGAACAACAGCCTTGGGAACTTCTTTCAGGACCACAGGAGAAGAACTCGAAGAGTTTGTTCGCCTGCGTTTTCTGGGCTTTTCATCTTCATCTGAACAGCTGACACCTGAAAGACAGTAACAGTATTCCTCCTCACACAGAATTAGCATTGTCTCTTATACGTAATTCTGTAAAACGTGTTATCCTTTGCCTCTCCCTTTACTAATTTTTATTTTATGTACATTGGTGTTTTGCCTAGTATGTCTATGTGAGGATGGCAGATCTTGAAGTTACAGACAGTTATGAACTGCCTAATGTGGGTACTGGTAATTGAACCCGGGTCCTCTGGAAGAGCAGTCAGTGAGTATTCTTAAGCACTGAGCCATTTCTCCAGTCCCACCTCTCCCTTTCTTATATGCCCAATCTACCACTAAAGTTCTACAATTCTCCCACAGAAAAGTTGTCTCTCTGAACACCTACCATCTTTCCTTAAACTACCACTCCATTCAGAGCTTGTCTCCTGCTTGGATTTTATCAATACCCTCCTAAAAGACACTCCTGCATCTTCCCACTTCTATTCTATACTCGTCTATGCTACAGCAAGTCAGGAAATTTCATAACTGAGATGCACAGCCTAAAATTCCCTAGTCTATATTTCCCTATCCTCCCAAAATCCCTATCAGACCAAAATTCAAGGGCCCCTATCTTTTCAGACACAAAATACCATTACTAACTCTGTGCCCCTCTAAAATCTTGACCAACTAAGTTTCTCACCCAAAAATGCTTTGGCACCCTCTTATCTGAGTCTATATATTGTATTTTTCTTTGAAGAACACCACCAGCCTCAAAGACCCCCTTCTTCATCCTGCTAACATCACCCAGTCAGCCACCATCTCAGTGAAGCCTCCCCTTCCTCAATGCAGAGCTAATCCACCTCTCCTCTGAGCAGAAGTACATAAAGTACTTTGTACATCCTGTTCTGTACCACTTAGCACATGACAATATAATTGTCTACACATCTCCCATATTAATGAGCTCCCAGACAAGAAGGATAAAGTCTGTTTTGTCTCCCTTGGGTTAGTGACTTGCACAAAGTTGGTGAATGAATAATAAAAACTACTAATGATATAGTTCTTTGTAATTTGAAAGTGCATTAGTTTGTGAAATAGTTTCTTCAAGTTTGAGATTCAGTAAGAGTAGTTTTAAAAGTGGTTTTAAAACTTAGGCCCACAGAATCTTTCCTAAAGACCACATTGGTTAAATCTACAGAAGCCTGAGATGAACTTAACAGCCCGTGGTTCTTGGCATTTTTATAGCCTAAAAAGCTCAATTCTTTTGTAGATTTTATCAAATCCATCTGACAAATATATAAAGCAATGTACATAGGAAATTTCTACAGATCACACAAGAGAATTACATAGCATGACTCACGGAATTGAAAATAAAATATAAGTCTTTACAGCTTCAATTTTTAGACTCTACACTGTTGTTTGAATCTTAGATGGCCTTTTAATAGAAAACCCAGAGCCAGATATCAGGGTGAAACGTTAAAGATCAGAGAAGCAGAGCAGCCAGCCACTAGTCCTTTCCTCTACAAAATCCTCAGCCTAACGAGAGTGAGTCCCTGTTTCCTCACGCTTTATATACCTTTCTCTGTCCTGCCATATCACTTCCTGGGATTAAAGGCCTGTGCGCTTCCCAAGCAAAGGCATGAGATCTCAAGTGCTGGGATTAAAGGTGTGTGCCACCACTGCCTGGCTGTTTTCTCTCCTAGACTGGATCAGTCTCACATAGCCCAGTGTGGCCTTGAACTCATAGAGATCCAAATGGATCTCTGCCTCCTGAATGATAGGATTAAAGGTGTGTGCCACCACTGTTTGACCTCTATGTCTAATCTAGTGGCTGGCTCTGTCGTCTGATCCTCAGGCAAGTTTATTAGGGTACACAATGTATCACCACACTATACAGTACCGGCAATGACCTAGAAGCCTGGAGAAGACAAATGTCCACCTCTAAAATCTATAAGGAAATCAAGTTTATTACTATATTGAGACCAATTAAAATCAAACACTAATGATAAAAAGCAAAGCAAACAAAACACAAAACAATTTTTGAAATAAAATTAGGAGACACTGATGTAAGAAAAAATGGGCATCAAACTGTTTTGTAGAGCCAGGTATGGGAGCACAGCAGTGACCCCTGTACTTGGGAGGCTGAAGCTGAAAGATCAGTGTGAGGCCAGCCTGGGCTACAAAGTGAGATTCTGTCTCAGAAAAGACTATTATTTAGAGCAGAATAGAATCAGGAGTTTAAAAGTGCAAATAAAAAACTTTTTTAAAGACTATATCAAGTAGAAACATAAAAGGTAGCCTCTAGAATGGGTCACTGAATGTAAGAGCTGGATGATACATGGAATAATTCAAGAAAACACTGCAAAGACTGGAATTCTGGGAAAACATTGACTAGTCACATAAGCACATGCCTTCAGTTCCTATTCATGTCTGTGTTCCATAGGAATCAAAAGATGTGAATGTCTAGAGGACAGCACTATGCAAAGGCAGATTTCCCACAGAGCAAAATATGATGGCATTTCTTAAACCCAGAACTGACAAAAGAACAAAGACCTAGTCAGATAGACAGATAAGAAGTCTTCAGGACCTTCAAAACCTAACCCCTGAAAACAGCTTGTGGTCCAATGAGTGATTCCGGAAAAGCAGATCAAATCAAAGCTCAGACTGCAGCATTTTGTCCTGAGGGCCTGGTACCACTGAGACATCACTTACTTTTGACATATACAGTACTTCCACTTGGTAAGACAACTACACTGGAGGCAGGACTGGCAGGTCTTGGAGACTTAACCGTTGCTACGCTGCCACTTGGAACAGGGGTAGAGGTTGGGGTTGACGTGGTACTTGTGTAGGAATAGCAAACCACTACTGAAGGAATGGAAAAAAAAAAAAAGTTTCCTGTTAACTTTCACGGCAACTGTCCAGACATACAACTACTTTTATTGCAGGCCAATTTTATCATTTTCATGTGATCAGAAGCTAGACGCTAGCACAAAGTACTAGACTCAAGGGTTAGAAACTATTTTGAAAATCACTTAAAGGGTCTTCCCAAGTATTTACCAGCTTAGCAACAGGTAACAGTAAATGGAGAAGAATGGAGGTACAAAGCAATCAAGTTTAAAACTATTTTGAGAAAAAGGAAAAACATTTCTCATAAGGTAAGAACTGGACAACAGGCACAAACCTGAAGTACTCTTTAATACCAACAGCAGCACCAATAATATTAACTTTCCCTAACCAGAGCAATTTCCAAAGCACTTACAGGAGAAACAAACTAACTCTTCTGTCACTTGCCAACCAAGCGGGACAACACTAACTAAAACAAGGACGACATCAAATTTCAACATCTTTATCATTCAATGAAAGGACACAACTCAGGAACACTAAGAACAGCCTGGAGTTACCCTGTACTGAGTGCCAGATACTACACTCAATCTTTTCCACCATCACCAACTCTCATACTACATCCCCTTAAAGATGAGGAGTCCATAGTTTACAGACAGTAAGACTTGCTGAAGGTCACAAAGCTAGGAAATGACAAACTTAGATCCAAACACTGATTTTATTATTAGAAACCCAACTCTTTTCCCATTCTACCAGCTAGCAAAAGGAAAAGGTAAAAGTGGGAAAAGAGGAAATATAACTGCCAACAATGAAGGAAACAGGAACCCAGTAGAGGCTGGGTTTACACAGATAATTTCTTCCCTGAGAAAACATAGCTTTCTTTCGAAGAGCCCAGCCAAGAGTGAGAGCTGTTTCGGTCCATGCAAAGCCCACCACTAGACAAGACAAAGCATTTCTCAAAGTAATCGGGTAAACACATTGTCTTTAGAGTTGCTTTTGATCCAAGCATACTCTCAAATTTCCTATCACCTTGGTAAGAGAATTCAAAGACTGTTTAAAGCATGTCAATTACTAGATTAAGTGACAGTAAGAAAGTGCTCATCGACTGGAACAGAGAGATTACATGTACACTGATTTGAAGAGACAAACAGTTTTATTTCCTGAAGCCATCAGTTCAGCATTTTTTATCCAGCAAGTATTTCTGTCATCTTGTGTATTCTGTAATGCCATTCACTAAGTCCTTCCACTCACCTTAACAAGAGACACTCACAAGGCATGGGAGCTCATGTTTGTAACCTCAGCAGTAGGGAGGCTGAGATGAAAGGACTACCTCAACCTGGGTCCAGCCTGGGCTACAATGTTTGGTTTGGTCTTAAAACAAAACCAAAACAAACAAAATAAGATAAATGTCAGAAATTTCATCTGAGAAAACGTTTTCAGTGATTAACATAATTTTCCCTTTGAAGTAAAGAAATCTGATTTGATGGAGACTGAAAACCTGGCAGTTTCTAGTTTCAGAATGAAAAACATACCAATTTCATCTTTTTTTTTTTTTTTTTTTTTTTTTTTTTTGGAGACAGGGTTTCTCCGTGTAGCTTTGTGCCTTTTCCTGGAACTCACTCTGTAGGCCTCGAACTCACAGAGATCCACCTAGCTCTGCCTCCCAAGTGCTGGGATTAATGTCGTGTGCCACCACCGCCAGGCCAATCTCATCATTTTTAAGTACTTACTAAAAATAGATGGAAAGTCCTGAGAAGAATTATCTCTAACAGCAGCATTCCTACTCACCTTCTTTGCTCGCTGTCTCTGCAGGCACGGGAAGGGATGCGTTGTGCTGGACAGCTGCGTTGGCCACAGCATTTGCCGTTACGGTGAAGGCAGTCTGGGGAACCAGCCGGGGCATCAGTGGTACCAATCTACGCCCTTCAATGGACCATTCTGAAGAGCTATTAGGTCCAGACATACTAAACAAAAGAGAAAATGCTGCTACAAGGGTTTGCACTTGCTAAAAAAGAGTCAAACAAATGTAACTTTTTAAATGACAAAAAGTACCCTGAATTCTGGAGAGGCTTCATTTTAAGCAAGCAAGATCAAACTTAGGTACAATTAAATTCAGGAAATGCCACACACTGAGGTTCTTACACACTTTATTCTGTAACCTGAGTAACTATAACTGAAAATATTTTCTATGCTTTGAAAATAAAAATGGGTATTATTTTGTGAAAATTTGTGAAATTGGGTTTCACAAATGAAAACAAATATTTCTACTAATAAAATTAACTTTTAGAACTTAATTGTATAATTATACCAAGAAAGTAAAAGCACTGACAGTGTTAAGAATCAGACTCTCCTTTACAGTTAAAGGTGAAGTCCAATGAATCTTTGCAGAATTTTCTAACTGCCTGCATGGCCAGAGATTCTTAAGGCTTTCAAACACAGAAAACTGAGGCAGTAAACGACAGGAGTTAGCAAGATGGGAAGCAGTGTATACTGTAGCAGGTGCTGCTAGTAACAGTCACTGCATTCTTACAGTATTACCCTTCCTGTTAAAAAAACAGCAGAACCGAGGACGCTAAAAGAAATCCACCGTTCTTGTAGTTTATTTGTATGGTGTGCCCTGGACTCTAGAAGGCACTGGAGGCGACTGGACCTTCTCTCTCTCTAAGACATTTTTAAGTCTCTCTGCTTTAAACTTCTTGAGTAAGTTTTGTTCCAGAAACTGGACCAGAGGTTAAAATATCAAAAGACAGCTGCCATATCTCTCACTTGGCTTCATGAAACACCCTAATGATTAGTGTCAAGGTTTAAAATTAATCTAGAAACAACTAATTTTCTTCACTAAATCAGAAATATTTCTTCAAGTTTTATGAAACCACAGATTCAACAGCCCAGCCTAAACGAGACTCTATATCCAATAATTCTTCAGATTTAAGCAGAGTAACCCAAAGCCTGTGTCAGTGGGCAGTGGAATAATGCCATAATGGTGATGACAGTGATGTTGACAGCGATGGTGTCGCTAAACTCAACTAAGGGCATGTTACATATCAGGCACTGCTCCCTATGTCTTAAAATGTGTGTTAACTCAGTTCTCTCAACAATCCAATGAAGCTGATAGTATTAGCATCTCCACTTTCTAGAATGAGAAACTGAGTCACAGAGAGGCTAAATAACTTGCCTAAGGCTACACAACTAATAAATGTCTCCTTCAACAAGTATATATCATGCTTCCATAATTATTTGTCATATTCTAAACACAAAGAATAAAAGTTTTCTAGTGGGCTTTATGAGCAGCTTTTTCTTTATACCAATTGAGCAATTATTGTCTAATTACTGCCAACTTTTGCTGCAGGGAATAAATTACAACTTAAAAGGTATTTAAAACAGACATGATGACACATGCCTGTAGCCTTTAATCCCAGCACTCCCTTGGTAAAAGCAAGTAAACTGAGTTCAAGGTTAGCCTGGTTTACTTAGTTAAGTCCAGGCCAGCCAAGGCTACATAATGAGACCTTGTCTCAAAACACTGGAAGGAAACAAATCTAAACATTTTCTCAAAAAAGGAAAGAACAAATGAATGAAGGAAGGAATGGAGAAAAGGATTTAAGTTGAAGAATTCATAGAAGCTGGCAAATCCAGTTAGGTTACTGCAAAAACAATACTAAATTCTTTTGTAATTTAAAGCAGTCCTACAAAGATAAGGAATGGTGAACTTCCTGAGGCTCTAACAACCTCACAAATATAGTACATAAGCTTCATGTTAACACTAGTTCAGAAACAAAGAATAATACAAACAAGAAAAAGACAGAAAATCATTATTACTAGTTGTTAAATGTAAACTTTCCAAAAGCTAGCATTTTCTGTAATAGCACTTCTATTCTGATATCATTTTATTAGACTATCACTAATAAACTTGTTTAATATGAGTTTACCACACAAATAAAGTGCCTTCTACACTTACCTTGTGTACTGTTTAAATGGTGGTAGAAATTATGGACGATTAAGACTATGAAGCACATGGACATATGCTATGGAAAGGACAAAGCTTGCAGTACAAAAGACAACAACTGCAACCTCAGGAAGAGCTCTAAGTCTTCCAAATGTCCACTCATGCAAGCATGCTCCAAGAGTAAGTGAATGAGAAATGAAATAACATGTTAGAGTTAGACCAAGAGTTCCTATGTGCTTAGTGATAAGGTTGTAAATACGTGTTAGCTGCACAAGTCATCCAAGAGAATTTAGAAATTAAACACTGTACCTGAGGGTTCACTCAGGTCCCCTCAGTTTGTATACTTGCCTGCCTCTCTACTCATCCAAAGACCACAAGGAAAGTGCAAATCCTGCTCTGAGGAAGCCACCTACTAATGAGCTACAGATGGCAGCAGTTAAGAAAGCTGCATCGTCACACAGAAACAGTATCCTGGGAATGTCTGATAGTTGGCAGAAGCACAGAGATCTGATATTCCAAACTATCATTTAATCTAACTGTAGAGACAAAGAGTGGCCTAAGCAAACTACGTGAAGCATTAATATTATTGTACCTAGGAACTCAGTTATGCTATCAAAGGACAATCACCATCCCAGTCAAGCCATGGAGAAGGCCTTTACTTTAGTACAGTTTCTCTTGCGTCCGGGACCCTTACTCCTTCTGTTCCCCTCCTTTCCTGCTAAATCTTCTCAGCTTCTCATCACCTTTCAAGTACATTCCTTCCGGGCTACACAACAATTTCAAGTGGGGGAGGGAAGGAGCAGGAGAAGGGAATGCAGTCAGCTCAGATGCATTCCTCTAGCTGTATTTACAGACTAAAACCCTCACAGGTCATCTTTGGGTCTCCACTGCTATATCCCAGGGCAAGAAAGTGTTACTAACAATCCTCATTCCCTGATTCTTAGGCTCAACAAGTAAATGCAGTATCTAGTCAAACTAAAACCACAATATGAAAACATTAAAATCTGAGTACAGAAAGACCTAGGAAGGTTTTTTTTTTTTTAATTATATACTAAAGTAAACTTTTCCAAAAAAAAGAAATTCACATATTAAAGAAATCAGAAAGAAAGGGAGGGGCGGAGAAACAAAGGTGGAAAGAAGCCAACTCTCAATTATCCATGCTAATAGAGAGGAAGGAAAGGGAGAGGTCACACAGGTTAAAGAAATCCACATATTATCCAAAAGTCATTTTAGCAAGTACCAGTAAATTCTTGCACCAATTATTTTTCAGGCCAACTAACAAGTAGTAAAATGAGTTATAAAAATTTTCACCTCCTCTCCCTTCCCACCCTCTGACTAGATATTCCCAAGCAGCAAAAATGGCTAAAGGTTGGGCAGTATTAGGAAGGTGAGGAGGGAAAGAAGGAGAAGCAAGGGGCATGGTTAATTCATAAATGGAGTATGTGCCCCTGAATAATTGAGAGCGTCATTTTGGAAATAAATACAAGAAAAAGCCTGAAATAATAATAACCTATTTGCATACCTGTAACTTGGTCTTTCACCCAAATATAAGGATAAATTCATTCTTAAAAGGGGAAAAAAGGAAAAGGAGACTAAATAAATGTTATCCTTTAAGAATGACACTGATGCATCAACTTACAACTCATTGCCCACAATCCCATTTGAATGCATCTAAGGTATTCATTGCTACTTGATTATCCAGCACAGTTTCCTATTACCAGTTCCCAAGTTAGAATTCAGGCCCAGTATAAAGCATTCCAATTCAAAAGTCTGAAGCAAATTCAAAAAGGGACACATTAAATTTGAGTGTTTCAACTATGTTAACCTGACAACTAAACACGAGCTGTCTCTATAGAGAATGTCTACATTTCTACAATGCATACCTACCACGAAAGAAATCTCAGACTTACAGAACAAACAGCAACACATTCAAACTATACTGTTAAAGAGGTGAGTACCCCATTCTATGTGTTAAGTAAAATGAGGGACAGTGAAGTACAAGAAGCCAACAGAGCTGTGTAATAAATTCAAATTCTGCCAAATGCCTTGTATCATCACATTATAGTAACGCACTGAGTTCTTTCTCCTTTAGTTTTATGTCATATTAAAACATAAAAATTAAAACAAATGGATTACACTTTAACATTTTATGAAGTATTTCTATTATCGCTGAAAGGATTACTTCCTGTTCTTCAGTAGGCTCTATCTCTCTGTAACTAATGGTTGATTCTGCTCAGTCCTCTGCCACCCTCTACCCAATCTGTCAGTTTTGATGATCTGAAAACAAACTGATAAGAAACCTTTATAATTTTATTGTTTGCTTTTTAAAATATATAATTAAGTTATATTTATATCTCTTAAAAGAGCATATATTTTATAATTTTTCTGAATCTCAAAATATCTGAAATTAGAGCCATATAAAAATTGTAATGCCTGTTTATAAAGCATCATACATATCAAGTACCATTACAAGAAACCTCCGAGCACCTTTGACTGTCAGGAGGCATGTTACTTGGTATTGAGCTCTGCTTCTGGTGGTCTTTGACTATACAGAGATTACCTTATAATAGGATTTGGCCTAAGTACTTTAAGTTTCCCTAACAAAACACAAAACAAAAACGAAAAGTAATCAATGGAGTAAACAGTAATCACTATGGGCAGGGTTTCTGAGTATAGAGATACTATTATGATAAGAGACTCAGGGACCTGCCACACAAAAGGAAGACTGTCTCAAAACTACTTTATACTACATCATTTAAAAATCAGGGGTGGTAGACTAGTGGCTTACTTATGTGCAATTGTTGTTAACCGTTCATCGTTTACTGCTCTCCGAACTTCAGCACGGTGGCGTTCTGTTGAGATGCTATGAAAAAAAATAGCCATTATAGAACTCTGCCAAGCAGGCAGCTCTTCTCCACACTTGCATTAATGTTTACGCTAATGTCTTTTGGAGGCTGAGGATTACTTTGCCTAATGTGTATCTTCCAATGTTTCAAAGTCACAGGAAAGGGTTCATACTGATTCTGTGTAACTGAGGATTACTTATCTGGAAGTCTCAGGAAGACAAACAGCCTGATACGCAGATTTTCCCATCTGTGAAACAGCAGGCCATGGTAAGACTAGCAGTGCTTCCTGTTAACTAGACATGGTGCTCCTTATCTCATGACTGCTGGCAGGAAGACTGGGCACTTAGAAGAAAGTCTTCTAAGGTCTTTTCTAAGGCTTACGAGTCTAATAATTCTATATTCAATGAATATAATAAAAGCAGTAAGAGTGGCAAAATAATGTGTTTCTTGTGAGTACATGCAATGAATCGTGACTCAACTTCAGCTAGGTGCCTTCTACATTATGTTACCAATGGTAAGAATGTGCATATATTAAACACTGATAAATGAAACCATTTTTAAAGACTACATCCATTATATTCATAAATACCCAATACAGTGAATACCACTCTTCTTGTATTCTTTAGCACTTAACACTAAATTTATAGCATAAACCACAACATTTAAGGACTAAAAGCAGAATTTATGAGGAAACATAAAGAAAAACATGACTGAGAATCTGCTTAATTATATCCCTGTATTAATGTTAATTAAACAGTAAGAGACTCTCCATGTCCTCACTTCTAACAATAGAACAAACTGACTTTAAATGCAGAGAGTAAATGAGTTAAAGCAGAACGTTTTCTGAGAAAGCACAAGCTATGGACAGGAATCAAGACAAAGCACTGAGGAATCCCTTTCACTAGAGCTGTCCAATGCATCAAAGTGGCACTCCAGCTCAGGGAAGGAGTCAACTAGATTTAAGACAGCGACTTTACCACCAGCACCCACTTACATGTCGAGGGTCTGGCTTACACCCCTCTTTCCCCTCTAATAAATGCCACTTTACATCCTGAAATTCAGTTGTACAAGCTCTTCTTTCTTTCACCTCTGTCAAAGGACCTCCCACTCCAGGTGCCCCAAAATACCGGCCTTAAACCTTGATTGGCTTATACGACAGAGATGAAGTGTCCCCATCTTCTATAGCAGAAAGCACACAACTGGAACAGGGCCTCTAAGCACCCAGCAAACTGAACACCTCTGTCCTTTAATTTGAGAATGAAAATAAATAAACCCCCATAAAATGAGATTTTTCTTTTTATTCACATCACCAAAACTTTCATGACAAATTACCTAAGGACTTTTGAGAGTTCTCCAAGAAGATCTTTCTTTTCCTTGGTGAGATCCCCCTGTGCACGAAGTGCACTGATAACTCCAGCATATGCCTCCAATTCTAGAAAAAGAAAATTATTTTATCAAGATTAAGTCTTCAATTTTGAATAATGTGGCTATGCAATATTAAACTTCAGGGCAAGAAATCCAAAAATAAACCAAATGCAAAATTTTAAATTCCTTTCAAAAATGTTATCAAATAAAAAGATTTAAGTGTCACTTTCATCATTTATATGGTTTTGTTATACAATGTCTCACAGAAGTCAAGGGTATAAAATGCTTAGAAAAGAAAATCTAAAGAACAGTTAACCCAGCCAGGTATGGTGGCCACACCTTTAATCTAAGATCTTTACATCTACAAAAACTACCATCCAAGCAATTAAAACATAAAAACCTACCATCAAAATGACTAATTAGTCTGGGTACAGTGTTACATGCCTATAATTCCAGCACTCACAAGGCTGAGGCAGAGAGATGGAGAGTTCAAAGACAGCCTAGGATATTAGCAAGATACTAATTCAAAGAAATACAGGCAAGAGAGATGACTCACGCTTGGGATAGATGTATTGGCACTTGAGTTTAATCCCCAAAATCCATTTAAAAAAGAAAAAAATAGAAAGAAAAAGAGAAAAGAAAAGAAAAAGCAGATACGGTAGTACATAGATGTCATCCCAGTGTTAAGGGAGTCACAGGCAGGATTCCCCAGGCTTGCAGGCCATTAAACCAGCCTAGCCTACTGAACAAGTTCTAGGTGAAAGATCTTACTTAAAGAAAAAAATTTTTAATTAAAAAAAAAAAAGAGTAGGTGGATGATGCCTGAGGAACAATATTTGAGGTTGTTCTGTTTTCCACATGCATGTGCAGGAAAATATAAATATGCACACATGCACATGTACACACAAAGATACAAACATACAAACAAGTCAGACATGATAACACATGCCTGTAGTCTCAGTACTCAGAAGGGGAAGCGGGAAGATCATAAGTTTAAGAGGCTAACTTAGGCTAAACTAGACCCTGTCTCAAACAACAACAACAACAACAACAACAACAACAAAGGGAACAAAAGAACAAAGTATACATATAAATCCATATAAGTCCTCAAGCCCTCTCAGCAAAATATGTAGGCCTCTCGATCACCCAGTGTAATCTTTGTGTGGTCTCTCTCCTCCCACATCAAGTCTAGGTTCTGTGCTACTTTTGGCTAATGGTATATCAGCAAATAGGATGCAGATACTTGCTAAGTACTTGTACTTGTGGCCTACTCTCTAGGAGTCATCACATCAACAAGCTGTGAAGAAACCCAGAAAGAAAGGCCACCAAGAGAGAGAAGCTCAGCCACTTCAGCTACACCTAGTCCCCGCTAAGCTTCTGAACGGAGCTACAGGAGAGGTCAGACAACACCAACAAAGAGGATGGAATGAAGTACTAAAACATTGGGGGTTTTAGCCATTAACACTATGAAACAGAGACACCGGAGCAAACCAGAATGGTGGAAACAACTGTCCAAATTAGGAGTGTCTTCATGCTCACATTGTTATAAATATTTCCTATCTGCGCAACAGAAACTCAGTAAATGTGGGTTAACTAATGATAGATGTAGGCCTGCAGACTCAAAACTAACCAATAAGTAAACAGCAATCTCACTCTGTTCATAGTATTCACAATTCTGTCAAAAGGTGGCCTTAGAGGATAAACAGATGGCTCAACAGTTAAAGAGCACTTGCTGCTTTTCCAGAAGACATGGGTTCAAATACCAACACCAACGTATCTGTAACTCCAGTTCCCTAGAGTCCAACACCCTCTTCTGGCTTCCCCAGTCACCATGCATACACATGGTGCACAAACATGCATGCAGGCAAAACATCCATACATACAAAATAAAAACAAATCTTTTTTTTTTTTTTTTAAGGAAGCCTTATATAAAGGAATGGGCTGAGTAAACGAAGCAGAAATGTCTAGTTCCACTGAAATACCCTGAGTGTGAATATCCTGCATGTTGAGTATGCACTGCATATTATGTAGACACTGCACAGAGCGTCTTTCAAAAGACAAAGCTCCTGCTTCTCCAAAGGCGAAAAGCAAATACTAAGTTCCAAGAAATACATTTCAGCTCTGTTCAGAGCTGAAATCAGAGCTGAAAGAGATTACAAAAAAGGCAATAGGAATAACCAGCTGAAATTTCACTATATTAAATGTTTATGCCCCATTAAAATATTCATGGACTATTCTATTCACAAATCAATGTTGAGTCCTCATACATATACACACTAACCAGTGTCAAGTCCTGCCCTCAAGTCTTCAACTACAAAATACGAACGGGTCAAAAAGTCACCAGGTAATCACGACAGTTTGCACACAATGGTAAAGGCACAGGAAAAACATGTTATCTGGTTGGAAAACACAAGTCCTCTTCAGGAAGAGACCTATCCCTGTAGAGAGTCGGGGGACAAACTTCTACAAAAGGAGTAATGAGCAAAAGCACTGGAAATGCTTCCCATTACTTCAGTAAACTCCAGTAACAATAACTACTTTTAAAAGTTTTACATTAAAGGAAGTAAACTTGTCTGTAGTTGAACAGTCACTAATTCAAACCAAATTACTAAAAGAATATTGTAAGACAGAGTACTGGGGAAAATATTTAAATCTACCCTCAAGATGACTAGATCCAAGTCTAAAAAGGGTATGTGTGTGTCAGGTAGATGACTGGTAAATAAACAGACATTGTCCAGAAGGTTTTACCTCACACATGTCAGAAAACAGAGAAAAAGGGAGAGAGAAGTCATCTGTGGTTAGACTAAACAAATTCTTTAATCCCAACTTAAAGTTATTTGATAGAACTCAGTAACTGATTGTAGCAATGACAGAAGAAAATGAGAAATATTTTAGATTTTGCAAAATATTTAAGGCAATAACAATGCCAAAAAAAGAAACAGATCAGATGGAGAAAAAAGACAAAAACGCCATTTCCATTTCAGATTTTACTGTTTGTTTTTGAGACAGTCTTGTATGCATAGCTCAGACTAGCTTTAAATCCTGATCCTTTTGCCTCCACCTCCTTAGTGCTGGGATTACAGGCATGTGCTGCTGTGCCTTATTTAAAAAGGCACTGTTTCAAAGAAAACATAATTAACTGAAGAAATAGAGCTGGCAAGATGTCCTAGCAGGTAAATGAACTTGCTAATAAACCTGACGACCTGAGACCTGAGTTCAATCCCTGGCCTCCACACATACCCCAGAGCATGTATGCAAGATCTTTCATGTACACACACACACACACACACACACACACACACACACACACACACACAGTAAAATAAAAACAAAATTTATTCAAAATGTAATATATAATTTTTTTTCTTTTTAGATAGGATCTTACCATGTAGCCCTGGCTGACCTGGAAATCACTATGTAGACTTCTTTCGTATTTGTTGACAAGCATGTTTATAGGGATCCTGAGATATCTTAAACTTGGTTTAGTTTCTGGTGCTATTTTATTATAGGGCTAATTCCAATGACAAAAAAAAAATATAATGAAGCTGGGCAATGGTGGTGTATAGCTCTAATCCCAGCACTTGGGAGGCAGAGGAAGGCAGATCTCTGAGTTCAAGGCTAGCCTGGTCTACAAAGTTAGTTCCAGGACAGCCAGAGGTATACAGTGAGACTCTGTCTCGAAAAACCAAAAAAAAGTATAATGAAATAATAAATACATGTGAATGCCTCACAAACAAAAGATGTGCCACACTACTTTTATAAAACTCTAAACCATTTCCATTTAAACCAATATGTCACTCAATTATACTTTAGTCATAAAGCTCCCAAGTCAGTTAAGTTACAACTCAAGAGTTATAAAAATAAGGCGAGAGGCAGTCAAAAAGTAGCAAGCATCTACCTGCTACTGGTGCCATGAATGTATCATAAATGTCTAACCTAACTTTTTTTTAATGTGTATGAGTATTTTGCTTATATGTATATATGTCTGTCTATGGACCATGTGTGTGCCTGATGCCAGAGGAACATGGATTTCCCAGAAATGGAGTTACATGTGGTTAAGAGCTGCCATGGGGATGCTGGGAACCGAATCCTCTATAAGAGTAGCCAGTGCTCCCAACTGCTGAGCCATCTCTTCAGTGCCCCCTGCCCCAATTTCTTGATAATTAAAATGTTTGGCATCCTACATTGAAACAATTTACCACAGTTTCTAAAAGAACAAAGTTTTAATGTAACAACACTTTTTAAAAATTTTTATGTTTGTGGTGTGGGGGGGTGGGTGTGGAGAGAGGGAGGGAGAGAGGGAGAGAGGGAGAGGGAGAAAGAAAGAGAGAAGGGGAGAAGAGAGAGAGAGAGAAAGAGAGAGAAGGGAAAGAGAGAGAATATGCCATGTGAGTGCAGGTGCCCAAAGAGGCCAGAAGAGGGCATGAGATCCTTGGAGCGTTGTAAGTAGTTGTGCACAGCCTGACATCACGGTTGATATGACTGCTTGAGCTCTCTCCAGCCCTTAAACTAAAAAATTCTTAAAGACAGTATCTCCTCTAGACTTAGGACTTGGAATTAGTGTTTGAAAGCCATTCAAGGGTTCATTGTCATGACAGTAACCCGGTGGGAGGAAGAAATCTGTCAAATTGCTGTCAAGGTCCACTTTCCTAAGTGTCACGGGAACCAGCAGTATCACGGGAGCCAGCTGCTTTCTTTAGTACAGAGGCATCACCCCAGCACATCTCCCACACGGTTTGCCTAAAACTACAGACACATTCATTGCTAGTTATTTTTTACTTTTACTTGAATTTTCTTTTAATGCTGAATTGTTTACTGCACCCTAAGTCTATGTCTTCACTTTCTTCTGGGATATCTTTTTTTTTTTCCTGTGCAACCTCCTCTTCTAGCTTAAGAACAACTTGATCTTCTTCAATGATAATCAATCTGATATGGCAAGGGGAGCCCCCAAAATAGGTTAATCTGACCCTAAGCTCTGTGAGTCTACTGGCAAGTACTGGATGATTTGTTCACTGAATATACTCAGTAACTGAAAATCTACATGTAAATTCAGGAGTTAAGCATTACTCTCTGCATTTTAAATGTACAGAAGGGTTGAAGATTTAGCTCAGTGGTAGAGTGCTTGCTAAGCAAGCACAAGGCCCTCCCTGGGTTTGATCCTCAGCTAAAAAAAAAAAAAAAAAAAAAAAAAACGTACAGAAAACACTCTCCTTGAGCTGCTGATGCTGTGACTGGACCCATTATTTGGCCTGGACATACATGTTAGTCCCATCATTGTGACAACTCAATAGTACACATTGCTTTTATAAAGTGGCATCTTCCTGGTACCTGGTAGCTTCCCAGACATGTATAACCTTGATGGCATGGGCAGTTTCATGGCTATTCATTCTTGAATACCAAAACTTTAACCTCTTGATGTGCATTTTATAGGGTTTTATCATCAAGCCATTTTCATACATCACCCCAAGTCATTTATGGGAAAAACTAGGGGTAAACTTAAAAGTTACTAACTTTATATTTAAACCTAAACCCTTGAGTCAAGGCCCTTAAAACCCAGAAACCTTGTCCAATTTATTGTCCTTGTGATCTGTTCATCTAGGATGTTTTTAGTACAGAAAGAAAGGGAGTTCAGCCAGGCAATGGTGGCACACGCCTGTAATCCCAGCACTCAGGAGGCAGAGACAGGTGGATCTCTGTGAGTTCGAGGCCAGCCTGGTCTACAGAGCGAGATCCAAGAAAGGCAGCAAAACTACACAGAGAAACCCTGTCTTGAAAAACCAAAAAAAAAAAAAAAAAAAAAAAAAAAAAAAAAAAAAAGAAAAAGAAATGGAGTTTAATTTTATAACCAATAGCAAATAACATTAGTGCATGTCTATAGCCAAGAACCTTCAAATTAGTGATAAAAGTTTACATGTAAGTTTAAAAGACTGTCCCCCTCCCCCCCAAAAAAAGAAACCTATTCAAACTTCTAAAACAAGGTTAAGTAGTTTGAAACCCTCAGGGGGGGAAGGGGAAAGGAAAAAAAGGGGGGAGGCAGACATTATTAGCACTAGGTCCACAGTAGATATAACTTTATCTGAGCTACATATAGAAATCACAACAAAGATTTCCTCTGATGGAAAACTTCAGTGACCTACAAATATGTCTGAAAGTAGCTGCTTAAACACTACGTTCTCAGATATCAATCATAATGATAGGCTTTTTATTTAATTAATAGTGACTGCTCCTTACTCTGTCACTTATTTCACTTAGTGCACTAGCCTCAGGCTACAGTGGTGGTAAATAAGACAAGGCCCTTAGAGTCTAAAACAGCATTTTTCATGGACTTGCGTTTTAAACCAACGATTCAAATGATTAGAGTAACTCTTCTTTCTCAATATTCCCAAGAATGGCATGTGACTAACACCATTTTTCACACATGAGGGAAAAGTTAGTTCACTATACCAAATATATGCCTCAGCCTTAGGGCTTGCCTCTCTCCCTAAATGCTTGTTGAAAAGAGCTGCTATAAATGGAAAAAGAAAAACATTAAATAATCAAATTCAAGCATAAAGTGTGTTTAGTCAATTATAATCATTAATTGGGAAAATAGGCAGCTTGCATAAACTTAGAATCCAGAAAAGGCATGACTCACACATACACATCTAGTAAAGTTAGTAGTATGCTAATATGACACCAAAAACAAAACAAAAACAAAAAACAAAAAACAAACAAACAAACAAACAAAAATATCGCCTAGAGCCGTGTCTCTCAATTTGTGGGTCTCAGCCCCTTTTGGGGTCAAATAACCCTTTCACAGGGGTTGCCTAAGACCACTGGAAAACACAGAATCATATTCACATTACGATTCATAACAGTAGCAAACATACAGTTATGAAGTAGCAACAAAAATAATTTTATGGTTGGGGGGTCACTATGACATGGGGAACTATATTAAAGGGTCACAGCATTAGGAAGGTTGAGAACCACTGGCCTATAGTCAAATACTGACTACATAACGTACTAAGAGCACTGCCTTAGGTTTTTAAACTTCATGTGTAAAATGGGGACCAAAACAAAATGAAGATCTACTGGGGCTTGAATATTATGTGAGATGCTGACTTTAATAATACACAACGGGGGCTGGAGAGATGGCTCAGTGGTTAAGAGTGCTCTTCCAAAGGACTTGGGTTCAATTCCCAGCACCCACATGGCAGCTAACAGCTGTCTGTAACTCCAAGATCTGACACCCTCACATAGACATTCATGAAGGCAAAACACCAATGCAAATAAAATAAAAATAAATTAATCTTTAAAAAAAGAACACACAATGGCCAGGCTTCCCATTTATCATAGCCCCTTGCATCATGACTCCTGTATCTCATTTACACATCATTCTCGGCCCTGGGAAAATGGTGACAAAGATGAGGACCGACAGCCATGGCCCATACAGAAAAAGCAAAGGGTTACAGAAAAATATAAAACAAAAACAAAACCATTAGGCAGGCATGGCAGAGCACAGCTGTGGTACCAGCACTTGGGAAGCTGAGGGAGGAGAAAGCCATTTTGAAGACAGTCTGCAATACACACTGAGACCCTGCTCAGAACAAAAAACAACAAAATTCATACCCAATTTTCGAAGAATTCGTTTGCATTCATCCCTGCTGAGATCCAGAAGGGTTGGCCACACAACAGGCATTGCTGCTTCTGTTTGGTAGCCCCAAAGAGCTTGTCCTCCCTATCAGAAGAAAAACAAATCAAATCACCAAAGTATATGCAAAAGGCCACTCACTTGGAGCTCCATCCACAGGCTATGAAGTAAAACTGAAAAAGTACCTCATAACCCAGTTTCTGACAAATAATCAAACCACCACTGAGAGCACACTGATCCAGCTCAGGTTAACAGTTGAAAAGCACGGGTTTTAGAGTCAAACACTTGGTTCCAGTTCCAGCTTTACAACATAATCAGTTGTTTCATCCTGGTAAATTGGCCTGTCTGAACCCTATTTGTACACGTTTATGAAAAAAAAAAAAAAAAAAAAGTAATCCCACCCAGTTTGTTGTTAGTATTAGAAAACAGGGCATGTCAAGTTGTCAAGTTCTTCCATAGTGGCTGGCATATAACTTGCCAAATACATTCTACCACCTGTGCAACCTTGGATCAGTGTCCAGTTTCCTTAATAATAAGTTATGAGATAAAATAAGCAAAGGGTAGAGCATGTTATTTGGGTAAATGGAACTTAATAAAGAACTCTTTTCTCAAGTTTTGGCAGTAAAAGAGTCATGAATCCACAAGTTACCCAAAGTTTACATGCCTGGAATTTCGCACTGAGAGTTCCCTAGTCTGGAGGACAAAAGGAAACAGAACCGGTAGTTCACACATTACTGGCTGAGCACACAGCAGACAGACCTTCCTTAAACATCTGTTAAACTGATAAATGGATTGTTAGCAGGAGAGGAGGGTCTTCCCAATGAATGAGCCAGCTTAAGAGTCAAACACTAAACCGATATCACTCTTCCATTGCGTTCCAGGCTCCGGGCTGCTAACTCCAACTCTTAGCCTCAAGTGGAGCCCCCTTCCCCCTATTTCCCGTCGTCCTCTGAGCTCAGAACCAACCCTGAGCGAGCCCAACTGGACGGCGCGCCCCAGCTGGCAGGATGACATAAAGAAAGGGGGTGGAGAGGAGGAAGGGGCAGAGCCAAAGGAATCCGTTCGCTCCCCAAGCCAGTCCCCGCCTCCCGATAGGATCTCGGAGGCGGCCGGCGACCGCCCGGATCAGGCACCACGTCACGGCATCCCAAAGCATCCCCTCTGGCGGAGGCGCACAGCAAAGGGAAGCCGGGCGGCAGCGGCCGGAGCGCGCTCCGGGGACCCGGGTCGCCACGACTCCGTCCCCCGCTCAAGTGTCAGCGGGCAGCCCGCCCCGCCCCCTCTCCAAACACGCACTCCCGCACAGCACCACAACAAGAGCAGCCCGCCCGGCTCCTCGCCTGCGCCGCTCAGCGCCGGTCCCAATGTCAAGTCCGCGCCCCCGTGGCCAGCAGCGGGTCTCGGCAACCCTGGCCAGCGTCCGCGCCTCGCGCTCTCCGCCGTGGAGAGAACAACGGAGGGAAAGCAGGGATGCGGACAGCCGGCCAGACGGTCCGGATTCACCCCGGGGTTCCTAGACCTCGACCCCCGGTGTCCCATCACCAGGCGTGCCGGAGTCCCTCTCAGTCCACTTGGGGAGCCCCACGATCCCGTTAGGAAACAACGGAGGATGGGGCTGACCGCCCCAAGCCGGGATCCCCAATGACTGGCTCAGCGCCCCTGTACCCTGGATAACCTGCCAGCTCTTCCCAGGACCCTGCCTAAGAGACACCCACCTGCCCGGCCTTTCGGGGCTCATCTAAAAGGCTCCTCCGCCAAGACTAGGGGACACCAGGAATTAGGTTTGTTTGCGGTGCCTCAGAAGGGGCAAGATGGCGACAGATGCCAGAGCGCAGGCGCAAGCGCGCGCGGCTCGTCGGGAGGTGTAGTTCGCCTTTCCCGCCTTTTGAGAACCGAGCACTCCAAAGCCTCCATTCGCCCTGTCCTTTTTCCACCGCGTTCTGAAAGGAAAGGACGGGCGTTGCGGGGCCTACTGGGAGTTGTAGTCCGAGCTCAAACTCCGTCCTCTTTCTCTCGCTGCCTGCCCGTCGCGTACGCAAGGAAGTCTGGGAGTGTAGTTCCTTTTGGCTTCTACATTACCCTCCAGTCTCTAGCTTCGCGCGCCTCTCCTCCCGGCCTTTCCCAGCCAATCGGCTGCTGTTCCAGCTAAACGTGTGGCGTCACACGTACCGGCTAAAATGGCGTCGGTAATTGGAGCTGAGCTTCGACCTTCACTCTATCGAGGTTAGGGATGAAAAAGAACGCAGCTTTGTCCCTGATGAACGGTTGAGGATTAAGGTCCGCTTTCTCACTCTTTGGAGCAATCATCAGCGTCCTTCCACCACCCAGACGATAACTCAGGAGAGATTATTTACGCCACGAGAACGGAGAGAGAGGACCTCACAGTGGCCCGTACCCCCTTCTTGGTGTTAAGAGTTGCAAGTCGAGGAAGGGAATCCGAGCGTTCTCGGCTTGGGGTTACGCCATGTGCAAAATAGAAAAGATGGCGATATCTTGTGCTGTAGTCTGCCAAAGGGAAGAAGGGATTTACTTGTGGCACTACGACATGGTAGGTTCACGTTCTGCCTTTGTTATTATTTAACCCTACATACCATGTTGTGGAAGTCTTGTCCCCCTATTTTACAGATGGAAAGAGGCCCAATATATTGTTACAATGACCTGAAAAATCAAAGTTAGTTTCTAGTACTGTAAATTCCATCAAATTGTGTGGTGTCCTCCCTCTAAATGTAGAACTCTGGTAACATCGGATGCAGTACACAAATCTAAAGGAATCGTTAGTATGCATCTTGCTGTTAGCAAATTTCCCTGAAAACTAGGGTGACCACTGGAAGGACATCTAGCTCAGTGGTAGATTGCTTGTAGAGTATGCACAAGACCCGTATCCCTGAATTTGATTCCTGGCACGAAGCGGCCGAGGGGAGTGACGACCAAAACTACTCTGTGGGAATATTCAGATACACAACGTGAATAAAAGTTCTTTTCCTAAATGGGTCGCTATGAATTACATTTGTAATCCCAGCACTGGGAAAGTGGAAGAAGGAAGATCGGGAGTTCAAAGTCAGCCTGGACTGCAAGAGACCCTGTGACCAAAACCATTTTGGGTTTTGTTGTGGTGGTGGTGGTGGTTTTGTGGTTTTGTTTTTAATAAATTGTGGACCACTGCATGAATGTGAGTCTTTTCGTTCTCTTGAATGGAGATATAGGTTAGTCAGGAATAAAAAGGACCATTTAAATTTCCTACACGCCTCTCCTGATCTTCCTGTGCACACTGTGAGGTCAGTTGCTTAAGAATACCTTATAAAGTGGTAAATTAAATATTAATAGGAGACTTTGTAATTGAACAGATATTTCTTTTATTTGACCTTTGCAGCATCTCCACCAGAGGGATGTAATTAAGCTTGCCCATCCTATGAATGGAAAGGCACAGTTGTTCAGGAACTGGTGAGCCAAGGGCTACATAATAGTACCCTGTCTGAAAAGGCAGTAACAAAGGACTGGAGAAATGGCCCCTTTCAGAGTAGTTGGGTTTCATTCCCAGCATCCATGTGGAGGCTCACAACCATATATAATCCAGGAGTTCCTCAGGTGATGCACAGATGTAGTGCACAACACAAATGTGGTGCACAGGCATGCAGGCAAAAACACCCATCTGCAGAAAATAAATTTTTTTTAAGATTTTATTTATTATGTATACAGCATTCTGCCTGCATGTATCCCTGCAGACCAGAAGAGGTCACCAGATCTCATTAAAGATGGTTGTGAGCCACCATGTGGTTGCTGGGAATTGAATTCAGGACCATTTGGAACAGCAGTCAGTACGCTTAACCTCTGAGCCATCTCTCCAGCCCAGAAAATAAATTTTTAAAAAGGCAACAAAAACCTAACTCTTGGCCAGGTGGTGGTGGCACACACCTTTGATCCCAGCACTTGGGAGGCAGAGGCAGATGGTTTTCTGAGTTCGAACTGCTCTATAGAACTAGTTCCAGAACAGCCAAGGCTATTACATAGTGGAGCCTTGTCTCAAACAAACAAACAAACCTGACTTTTATGATAAGTCAAATATGACTAACAACTGTTGGAGTTAATCCTCCATCTTTTACATAAGTTCTTACAATTACTAACTATATCCCTAGTTAAAAATAAGTCCCCGAGGGTTGGGGATTTAGCTCAGTGGTAGAGCACTTGCCTAGCAAGCACAGGGCCCTAGGTTCGATCCTCAGCTTAAAAAAAAAAAAAAAAAAAGTCCCCGATGCAGGTTAAAAAGCATCCCAAAGGGCCCACATAAGTAAATGACAAAGTAAATTTAAGCAGCCTGGGCTGTTGAGAAGGTTCAGCAAGTAAAGACACTTGCGTTGCAAGCCTGGTGACCTGGATGCAATCTTCAGAAGCCCCTCATGCGATAGTGGAGAACTGACTTCACAAAATTTTCCTCTGACCTACAGCATATACACACACAAATGAAAGAAGCTTTTATTTGTTATAAATGTGGGCAGCTTGGATCCAGAGTCTACACCTTCAGCCAATGGTAGTTCGCCGCAAGCTTAACGGTCAGCAAGAACACATGAAAGTCATGACAAAATGCCAAATTTCAGGTTGTACAGTTAGGGCCAGATCTTGTTTCTAAGAAACTCCCAAGTAACGATGCTTGTGCTCATACCATTGTATATCTTCCCCTTTTTCCTTTCATTTTTTTGGTATTTTTTGTTGTTGTTTTGGGGACAAGATCTTACCATGTATTCTAGGCTGGCCTCAAACTTGAGATCTTCCTGCCTCAGCCTCCTGAGTGCTGGGATCACAGGTATGTGCCACTGCACCTAGCTCTTAAACATATTTATTTTGTAGCTAAGGTAGTAATAGCCTCTCTATGCTATCTCTGACTGTTTTGTATTTCCAAATATTCCCAGTGTCCTTTCTCTCAAGGATCATATTTAAACTACCCTTCTCCCTTACATCTTGTGAAACTTACTCTGGCCTTACCAGTCTCTCTAGCATGAGATAGACATTCCCATGTCCTGACACTTATCATGTTACAGAGCTCAAAACATCGACTTATGGTTATTTGAAATTCCTATCTACAACAAGCTCTTTATGGAAAGGGAGCCTAGCACATAATAAAATAATAACTAAAATATATTCACAGCTTTCTCTATTTCAGGTGCTGTTCCATATATGAGCTTACTTAATCCATACAATAACCTGATAGTGACTGTATTAGTCATAGTTCTCTAGAAGAACAGAACTGATAGAATGAATAAATACATGTATGGAATTTACTACAGTGGCTTATAGGCTATAGTCCAACAAATCCAACCAACGGCCGTCTTCCAACAGAAGGTCCAAGGATCTAGGAGTTGTTCAGTCCATGAGATTGGGTGTCTCAGCTGGTCTTCAGTGCACACTGGAATCCTGAGGAAGTAGGCCCTAGGCCAGTGAAGGAATAGACTTGCTAGAATGAGCAAGTAAAGCAAAGACAGCAAGCTTCCTTCTTCCGTGTCCTTCCTACAGGCTGCCAGCAGAAGATGTGGCTCAGATTAAAGATGGATCTACTTGAAGAGTGAATCTTCCCACTTCAAACAATGTAGTTAAGAAAGAAGAAAAAAAAATCCCTAATGGTTACATCCAGCCTCTTGGGTTTTAGTTCATTCCAGATGTAGTCAAGTTGAACCAAGGATAGCCATCACAGTAGCTATGTTTTAGTAGATGGAAAAACAAGGCACAGGTTAAATACTATGCATAAGATAACAGATTAATAAAGTAGCAAAGCTATGATTTCAAATGGATTAACTTCTGAGGGAGAAGACTTCTCCTGCTAGACCTTAAGGATCACAATCACCTGGTCTGGGAGAGTGCTTAGGAGTAGATAGAATACATGCCTTAACTATTCCTTGTTTATCTAAGCAGCTAAGTATTAAAACTGATTTCTTCAAGGTAAGAGGATTGCCATGGGGCTAGAGAGATAACTCATTGGTTTAGAGCACTTGCTGTTCTTGTAGAGGACCAGGGTTCCATCCCCAACACCTAAAAGGTGTCTCACAGTTGTCCATAACTCCAGTTCCAGGGGATCTGACACCCTTTTCTGACCTCCTGGTTCACATACATGCATGTAGGGGAAACACTCATACAAATAAATTAATCTAAAATGGAGGGGTGTTTTTCATTATGGATATGTATCAGTGTGTGGGTTTGAGTGCATGATTACGATGCTGATGGAGGCCAAGAGAGGGCATGGAGTCCCTTGGAGCTGAGGTTACATGTAAGTGTAAACTGCCAGATATGGAGCTTAGGAACTGAACTCTGAGGCTCTGCAAGAGCAGTAAGCACTCCTAACTGCAGAGTCCTCTCTCCAACCCCAACCTGGCTCACTTCTACATTTAAGGAAGAAAAGAGTCCAAAGAAGTAATGGAATGGAAGTCCCATGAGGCCTTTAGAGCAGGACTGGCCCTTTCTGGCTACAGATCTTTCCACTGTACTACACTGCTCTTAGATTTTGCCTTGAGAAGTTTGCACTCTGGTGCAGCCAAGGGATGTACTGATAACTGGACTATCGACGAAAACAAAATAAGTAAACTATGGAATGACAGATCAAGACAGTGGATTTGGGGATGAAAAAGAATGCAAACAAGGCCAGGGGGCGGTGGTGGCGCACGCCTGTAATCCCAGCACTCGAGAGGCAAAGGCAGGTGGATCTCTTCAGTTCGAGGCCAGCCTGGTCTACAGAGCTAGTCCAGGACAGGCTCCAAAGCTACAGAGAGACCCTGTCTTGAGAAACAAAACAAAACAAAAGAATGCAAAGAATGCAAACAAGGTAATTGATAATCATAATTAACATTCCCGGAATCAAATAGCATCAGAATGAGCTTGAACAATGTAGAGTTGCTTCAGAAAGGACAGTACGACATCTGGCCACTACTTCAACTTCAGCCATTCACCCTCAGTACTTCCTGCTTCCTAGATAGCTGGCTTCCTTGGTTGTGGTGACGGTGGTGGTGGTGTTTTGGGTTTTTTGTTTTGTTTTGTTTTTTGTTATTTGTTTGTTTGTTTGTTTGTTTTTCCTTTCCCCAAGACAGGATCTATCTGTGTAGACCTGACTGTCCTCATTCTGTAGTCCATGCTGGCCTCACACTCAGAGATCGGCCTGCCTCTACCTCTCTGGAGAGCGCCTCTGTGGAATAGATGGGGGGGGTTGTTTGTTTGTTTTTTGCAAACCCTCTTCCTCCTCCACATTGTCCCTCTACTCTTGCATTCACCACCATAAAAGCCTTTCACCACCCTTGCTCTGGTCAGCTACTCACTTCTGTGACCGTGTCTTGCACTTCATTCTCAAGCTGTTCTTTTGAAATCACTGACCAAGCTATTAACATTTTAAGCAAAGCTTTTTACTCCGGGTTGCTTATTCCTCCACCCTAACCAAACCTGTTCAACTTGAGTGACATTTGCAGGCTTCCAGTTATCCACTTCAATTCTGCTTCCTTTTCCTGTGTTTGCTTTCTACTCTGAACCCCAGAGTCATTTATTTTAAACTCGGTCTTCTCACCAGTTCCCATTTGTCTCTGTCCTATCCACCCTAAGACAATCCTCAACATTACATAATTTTTGCCTGTGTTTATTAGTCATTAGTGCTTAATGAATTATCCCAAACCCTAGTGACTTGAAACAATAAATTCAATTTGTAGTTTCTAACAAAATCACAAGTAGCTCAGCTGGGTGATTTCTGGGGGAAAGGCAAGGTTGAGAAAGGGTCTCATTCCCGTAATTCAAGCTGGCCTGGATCTCACTACATAGCTAGGCTGGCCTGGATCTCACTACATAGCCAGGGTGGCCTGGATCTTACTACATAGCCAGGCTGGCCTGGATCTCTTGGCAATCATCCTACTTCAGCTTCAAGTGGTCTGATTACAGGCATAATACTGGCAGCTGGATGATTACTGGACATGTTTTAAAATATCAACCTCCATGGTCCATAACTATTTATATCCTGGTTTCTGGCCAAAATAACTGACATCCTTCCCACACTCCCTTGCATCCTTCACTCAAAACTCCCAGTCTGCTGTCCTCATTATAAAAACAGGTTTCTGGTTTTCTTTCTTTCTTTCTTTCTTTCTTTCTTTCTTTCTTTCTTTCTTTCTTTCTTTCTTTTTAATAAATAAACTCTCTCTCTCTCTCTCTCTCTCTCTCTCTCTCTCTCTCTCTCTGTGTGTGTGTGTGTGTGTGTGTGTGTGTGTGTGTGTGTGTGTGTGTGTGTGTAGAGCTGCATGCCAGAGGGCAACTTTTGGGAATAACCTTTTCACTCTGGGTTCTGGGGGTCAAACAAAGGTCATCGGCCATATGTAGAATGTGTTTATACCCATTGAGCCATCTTGCCAGCTCAACCTTCCTCTTGAGGACCACAATTTTGTCATCCTACTCTGGTCTAACTAAATTTCCTGGGGTACATTTACACTCAGTGTAGCAAACGGTTTTCCCTGTGTGTCTAACATTCAATGATAGTAATTGGCATAGCATGGCCACCATAAACTTCTGTTCCAAACAGGGAAAAAAAAAAAAAAAGGACCAGGACCAGTGGCACAGGCCATAAAGACAACACTGGAAAAGTTGAGTTAGGGCTGCCATGCAGCTGAGGCTAGCTGAGCACACCAGCCCTCAAACTGCCCCTCTGGTTGAGGCTCAGGTTTCGACCCAGGCTTGACTCTCCACAGTCCTGACCCCACCTTCAGGACTTTCTGAGTTCTGCTTTCCCAGTCATTCTTTTCCACTTAAAAATGAAATTGGCTGTCCAATTTTCACGTGCTTCCTGCTCATCCAAGTTCAGGGGTGCAAAGGCCCATTTTCACTTTAACCATTCTCTGTTCCTTTTCATCGAAATTTATAATGTATGATGGGGTTTTATGTTTAAAAGTTTCCGAAGAATCTGTATTCTCATCATATAGATACACCCACAAGTGTTATCCAAAGAAACCCTTCTCTATCATAGTCTTCCTTAAGCTTGCTGTGGGAAAATAAGCTTAATAGTGACAGAATCTGTATGTGTGCATTTGAGAGCAGGGTCCCATCTAATTCAGGCTGCCCTTGAACTCCTGCTCCTCCTGCCTCTACCCCAATTCCTGAGATTACAGGTGTGCTCCCCAACCCCAAATTCCTATGACTTTTAAAGATGTTAAAGCATACTGTTAAGATGTTAAATTTAAAGGGACTGTTTTCTGTTGAAACACCATGGTAATCTGAGAGGGTTTTTGTTGTTTTTGGTTTGGTTTGGTTTGGTTTTGGTTTTTCAAGACAGAGTTTCTCTGTAGCTTTGTGCCTTTCCTGAAACTCTCTGTAGACCAGGCTGGCCTTGAACTCGGAGATCTGCCTGCCTTTGCCTCTCAAGTGCTGGGATTAAAGGCATTCACCACCACTGCCCAGCAATCTGAGGTCTTTATAGAAGGTTTTATAGTCATGCCTTTAACTTTGTCTTTAGACCTTGTTATCCTGATAGAGCCCTAGATTAAATCTCTACCTGCAAGCTGTTTCTTAATTTTAACATCATTTGGCATCTGGAAAGCTGGGAAGGAAAAAACCAAAAACAGAAACGAAAAGCCTCTTTATTTTAAAAATTAGCCAGTCCTGGTCTCTTGTTCTTGATGGGTTGTTCTTCCCTTTCTCAAGAAGCCAGGCAGCACTTCTAACACTACTTGGAAAACATCAATTCGATTAGCTAGCTCATTAGGTACCTTCTAAATTTCCCTATCATCCCTGGTAGCAGTACCGTTAACGTCTCCTCTACTACACATTTAAGATTCACATTCCTCCTGCTTCCAGCAAGATTTTCCTCACTGTCCTTTAATCTCTCACAGATGGCTTTCTTTAGAAACCTCAGGCTTCTGATGACAGTCTTTTTGAAACTTGTTATGTCAGCCCCAACACCAGCACCAAAACCACACTTTCAGTTCTGGTATAGCATCCTACTTTGGGTCTCAAAATTTGACCTGCTGAGCAACTACTACATAACATCACCACAAAAATTTCTGGCAAAAAACAATAGGATTTATTTTCCCTCACAAATCTGTAATGTGAGTAGGACTTGGCAGGAATATTAGCCATAGCTGGAAAGTACAAATTGTCAACAATCACACCAGAATTTAAACTCAGCTCCAACTCTTTTTTTTTTTTTAATACTTATTTATGTATATGAATGACCTGTCTTCATGAACACCAGAAGAGGGAATTGGATCTTATTACAGATGGTTGCGAGCCACTATATGGTAGCTGGGAATTGAACTCAGGACCTCTTAACCACTGAGCCACTTCTCCAGCCCTCAGCTCCAACTCTTACCACACATGCCTTTCTTACAGTATCAGTATGATACAGTTGTCTTGGATGGATGGATATTAAATTTAAAAACCAAAATGATCGGTTGCAGAAGTATTAAAAGAGAAGGGGTTAATATGAAAAGAAGCCACATAATAGAGCCGCCACAGGCTCCATTAAAAAAATTCTGTGGAGGCCATACATGGCAGTTTATGCCTTTAATCCCAGCACTCTGGAGGCTGAGGTATGTGGATCTCTGAGTATGAAGCCAGCCTGATCTACATAGTTCTGATTCAACAAGGTTAGCATCAAACTAAATATGAAGCTGAGGATAACTTTGAACTACTGATCCTCCTGCCTCAGCCTCTTCAGTGCTGAGACTACAGGCTTGAGCCCCATCCTGGGCTTGCAGTCCAATGGTTTCATTTTGATTTGAATTTGAGATAGGATCTCATTTAGCCCAGTTTAGCTTTGTGCTTTCTACATGGGTGAGGATGACCTTGAATCACCAATCTTCCTACCTCTACTTCGGAGTGATGAGATTATATTTGTACCACCATGCCCAGCGTTGTGCAATGCTGGGGATCCAACTCAGGACTTTGTGCATGCTGGGCAAGCATTCTACCAACTAAGCTGCAAGCCAGCCACAATATATCCAGGATCTTGAGGCAAAAGACATAAAGATTAGCAACTTTTTTTTTTTTTGGTTTTTCAAGACAGGGTTTCTCTGTAGCTTTGGAGCCTGTCCTGGACTAGCTCTGTAGACCAGGCTGGCCTCGAACTCACAGAGATCCACCTGCCTCTGCCTCCTGAGTGCTGGGATTACAGGCGTGCCCCACACCGCCCGGCTAAGATTAGCAACATTTTTAAAAAGCAAAATGAGGGACGTTAGAGCCTTAGTGGTCCTCAGCTAGGAGTGCCAGTCAGAAAAATGTGGAGAGCACTCTAGAATGTCAGAAAACAGATGTCCAAGCTGGGGGTGTTGGAAGGAGCCATAGATGGTCATTGAGATGGCGTCTTTGCCCTAACAGTTTCTAGTCTGTGGTTTCCACTGTACCTCATGACAGAGTACCAGACTCAGTGAGACAAGTCATTGCATTAAGCCACATTGGACCCCAAGTGGCAAAAGCACTGTCTGTGCTCTAGACCGTGGCTTGACATTGATTAATGGCTTGACTATCCGACAGCCCAGGAGAAATGCAAACGAAAATAGAAGCAAAGACATAGCCTCACACATTTGAGTTTCTCCCCCTATTTCATTGGGGGAGGAGGAGTTTTTGAGGTTCACAGAAGTGATAAAATGCCTCAGGTGAGGGACTGATGATAATCTGCAATTATCCAAAGCGAAGTCCAAGGTGGTTCCTAAAGATGGAAATAATAAGCCTGTCAGAAGTGAAAATCAGCTACTATGGAGGAGGGGAGGCTAATTCCAAACGTAATGTCAGCTTGTCTTCACCTCCGAGAGTTTCCAGCCGCTTGTGATCTTCTGTTGGGCTTTGTCAGAGATGAGATGAAAAAAAAAAAAAAGCCCTTCTTTCCAGCCAGCTGGAGGAAAGGCTTGGAGGCAGATTCTTTTTCAAGAAATGCTGAGAACTCATGCAGTCTGCAGCGAAATGGTGGAAGGTGTCCTTTCTCTTGTCAGTTCCAATTAAGGTCTTTCCCTGGCAAACCCCAGAGTGCACCGAAGTTTCCCAAGTGTAAAGAGCAGGTCAGGCATCTGTGGGGCGAAGGGGCTTTGTTCTGATGCTGCAGGCTTTAAACCCGTCACTTTAAGGTCAGTGGTGCAAATCCATGCCTCACTAAAGGTTAAGGTAATAAAGGAACACGCGCTTATGGAGAGCCCAGGGAGCGTGTACTGAGACTTGGTTGTGGGAAGGGAATGGACCAAAGGATATGAACTCATGTTCACATGAGTATGTGCAAACACACACACACACACACACCACCTGCACTGAAGCATCACAAGGCAATCAGTGTTAATAGCAGTTATTTCACCCGCTCACAATCAGATTGAGAGTGGAGCCTAAGGCTTTGGGAACTCTGGATCCTGCTCAGATTAATGCATCACTGCGCTAATGAACGCCAAGTTGAATCCGAGAAAGCATTTCTAGTCACCGCGTGCTGCCTACGTTTCCTGTAACCAGCCTGGCACCTACCCTCTCGCCTGTGGCTACACCACTGCCATTCTTTCTCCACCAGCAACACCTTCTCCCCCCCCCCCCAGTGTTCATCTTTTTAAGTATAAGAGACATTAAATGTCAGTCTTTGCCTTCGAGCCTGTAAAACTTTTGTAACAAGGCATTCAAATCTTTTTATCTCCCCCACCTTGAAGATTTTCATGAAACGTTTAGTCCCCCACCCAGTAAAACTTTTGTTGACGTGAAATGACCCCCTTGTTTCCTTTGCACTGATTCCTTTCAAATGAACCAATAGAGAAAGACGTCAAGGTCGGATCCCAGCCAGTGCAGGAAGACTGTCTCGCTGCCTTAGAACAAAAGCCAAGGGAACTTGCTGCCCAGCTTTGCCTGCTAGCCCGGAACATGTTCTGGTGTACGCTTCTTGCAGCAAGAATTGCCCTGTTGAACTACTTTTGCTTTGTGTGTTCTGCGACACCGAAACCAGTCCGTGCTTCTAACAATTGGATGTAGAATAAAACAAAACAAAACCCCAAACAAACAAAATTCCATGTTGTCCAACTCAGTCTTTTGAAAATCATTTTCTTTTTATGAAAAATTTATGAGGGAATGAACAGTCAGCAGAACACTGACTGCTATTCCCATGGACCAGAGTTCAGTTCCAGGAACCCCCATGGAGGCTCAGAACGCGCAGCTAACTCCGGTTCCAAAGGTTTTTACCTCCCTCTTCTGGCCTCTGCAGGCACTACACACCACAAGTTGCACAGGCATACACACAAGCAAAACACTCATACCCATAAAATAAAAGTAAAAATCTCAAAAAATTTATTTTAATTTAACGAGTATGAATGTGTGTGCCAGGTGCAAATGGGGGTAAAAAAAATGTTCGTGGAAATCAGAAGAGATCTGAATTTGAATCCAAATTCTTCCACTTTGAAGTTTTTGTTTTCCCAACAAGTTATATCACTTCTTTTGTACCTTAGTTTTCCCCATATAGACTTTTCTGTGCTGGGGACTGAACCTAGGGCCTCACACACCAGGCTAGCACTAGACCACTGAGTTATACGGTGCCTGCCCTTCCAGCGTGTAGCTGTTTCTTCCGAAATGAAAACCTTCCATCTTAGAGGCAACTTCTTAAGACATGGGATGTAAAAGGAAGTGAAACAGGGTGTTTTAGGACACAATGTTTACAAGAAGGTACAACAAGCCGGGCGGTGGTGGTGAACGCCTTTAATCCCAGCACTCGGGAGGCAGAGGCAAGGGGGATCTCTGTGAGTTTGAGGACAGCCAGGGCTACACAGAGACACCCTGTCTCGAAGAGAAATAAAGGAGAGGCTACAACAAAGGGATACAACAGAGGGTAAAACCTCCCACAGAGCAGCTTATTGAGACAGGAAATAGCAACTCAAAAACAGTTTCAGGAAGTCCCTGAAACTGGCCAGATTCACTAGGCCCCTCGGTCCCTAAGAGTATGTTGAAATGCCCTCTCGTCTCAGTAACTTAGCCTAAGAAATGGCCTTGAGAGAAATAATTGGGAGAGTAACCTTGAGTCAAAGCAGGAGATATCAAACACCCGGTCTTGGGAGGAAAAAAACCTTGAGTCAGAACAAGATATCTATAATTGGCTACCTAGCCTTGGAGAACAAACAGCTGCACATTTCTGGACATTAAAGATAGTCCCCAAGTTCACCCTGGCCTTATTTGAATTAACCAATGGGGACCCTGTAACTATGCTTCTCCCTTCTGTAACCGCGCTTCTGCCCCTAGGACTCTATAAAAAGTCCCCCTTCCCCTAGGAAGGCGCGCAAGTCTTCCCGGAGACTGTGTCGCCCCAGGTACCTGCGCATTTGAATAAACCCTCTTGCTGTTTGCATCTGATCCGTGGTCTCCGTGTGTTCCTTGGGTTTGGGGTCTCTCTTGAGGAAAGATCCCCTGTGGTGGGCTTTCTTTCAATGTAAGTAGCAAAAACTGCTGAGAGGGACACCAGATAGACTGTCAGCCAAGCCCAGCCACCCGGAAGAAGCAGAGACCAGCAGAATTGCCTAGAAGAAACGAAGACTAGCCACGCTGTCCAGAAGAGGCTAGCACCAACTGCGCTTCCTGGAAAGGGCACCCTCCTCCTCTTGTGGAGCTGCCTGCAGGCTGTGCAATGCAGGCCATGTTTCCAGTGCTGTGAACTGTCACCCATGCTGGAGGGGACGGTTGGTAATACAGTCTTGAGTCACTTCTGTTTCTGTAGGTAACCCCAATAAAACTCCTTGGGTCTCGAAGCTGGGCTTTGGTGGTATCCTCACTTTGGTGTGTCATCCACTCTTTAGCTGGGGTAGGTAGACATTTGTTCGTGTCTGCTCAGGAATAGTGTCACACAATACCTCCATATGGGATTTTTTTTTTTTTTTAAAGACGTCCTGTGATAAACCATGTAAAGCGCCTCGCTCAGTGATTGGGATATGTCAGAGGGTAATGCTAGCTCTGTCCACTGCTTTATGAAATCCAGCTTAGTGCTTGGTTAGTGTCAGTCCCCCCACCCCATTTCCATTCTTCATACCTGTTATTATCTTCCCTCCATCCCAGAACTCGATCAGCTTTGATGACCTCATCTTGCATTCCATATGTCTCCTCCCCCTCCCCCTGCTTAGAACTGTGTGTGTGCCTCTGCTTGTAGAGGATAGAAATTAACACTATTTGTCTTCCTGTATCGCCCCCACCTTAATTGAGACAGGCTCTGTCACTGAGCCTGGAGCCCACCAATTTGGGTAGACTGACCAGTCCGCAAGTCCCAAAGATCCCCCTGTCTCTAGCTCCCTAGTGCCATCATGACTGGCGTTTTAATGTGCATGCTAGGGACAGAACTGAGTTATCCCCAGACCTTCTAGGACTTCTCATGGGCTGGCTGGTCCTGGTACTCATCCCCTTATGTAAGCTGAACATGTCTCAAGGGATGATCTTGAACAAAAGCATAGGAATTATTTTAGAAACAGCATCTCCTGAATGATTGTCTAATTGAAATAACACTTGATCCTGCTTTCCAGGAGACAAATGAACATGTCTATCTTCTCCCAACAAGTGCTGAATGGTATAAGCAGCAAGGAAGAAATTCCCCTACAAATTAAGTGGTTCACAGTTGATTGCTGTCCATCCAGCCCAAATACTCAGAGCCTCTATTTCCAGATGTCTTTGTTTCTTCCGCTTCCAGCCTAGCCAGACCAGAGAACATTCCCATAATTCCCACAAGAACATTCTTATTCCCGAAAGGGTAACCTGATATATCTTTTTCTGCTGATCTGATTACAGAATAAAATACATTCCTTGGAAGAAATGCACAAGAGTGAAATTTTTTCTCTTTCTTTTTCCCTGCCTCCCCAGTATAGAAGGCTCTTGAAAGTGAGAAAAACTGAAGCCAGAAGAAAAAGAAAATCTGTTGTACTGCAAGCAATGAAGAACACATGTAGGCACCATAACAGATGTCCTGGATTAAAACCTCAGAGCCTCAGCCATAAAGGACTCTATCTATACCCTTGAGTCAATCTTAGGAAAAGAAACGGAACCAAGAAACAGATAAAGGACTGGGGGGATGGCTCAGTGGGTAACTTTGCTGCATGAAGACCTGAGTTGAAATTCCCAGAATCCACATAAAAGCAGGATGAAGTTGCATGCACATATGTAATTCCCACACCCCTATGGCAAAATCAGAGACAAGATAATCCTCCAAAGACCATGGGACAGCTAGCCCACATATGCAGCAGCAAGTAACAGAGAGACCCTGCCTCAAACAAAGTAGAAGGAGAGGATTGACACCAAAAAATTGTCCTCTGACTTACACGTGTGCTGTCTCTCTCTCTCTCTCTCTCTCTCTCTCTCTCTCTCTCTCTCTCTCTCTCTCACACACACACACACACACACACACACACACACACAGAACAATATAAACATAAAGAAAGAGAGAAAGAAAGAATGAAAGAAGGAAAGAAAGGAAGAAAGAAAGTAAATCCCAGAAGCCCCGACACCCTGTGACCTTTGTAACAATGAAGAACTGGAGGTAATCAACAACCTCAATCTAATTCAACCAGCATTTTGTGAGATTCTAAATTCAGGGCACTGGAGTTAAATAGATACCAGTGAAGCCAGACTTTTACTCTTAGTCTATTGTTTTGTGCACCAAATCATTTTCCTCGTTGGGAAAATCATAGTGTTCAACTATGGGAACAGGACAACTATGAGCTAAGATGTATGGGACTTACTTTAAGAAGTCAGACTTTGGAGCTGGAGAGATGGTTTAGCAGATAAAAGTGTGTTGTGCTCTTACAGAGGGCCCAAGTTTGGTCCCCAGCACCCACACTGGATGGATCACACCATCTTAACTCTAGCTCTAGGGGATCGCCAAGGGCACCCGCACTCACATGAACAAACCCATATATAGATACACACATTTATTTTAAAAATAAATAAAATATCATCAGCAACAAAGAATTCAGATGTCTCCAGTTGTAGACTGAGGAGACCCTGCTCCAAAGGTAGAGAGAAAGAGGGATCAGTGGAGTTCCCTGCCGGTCATACCAGCAGAATTAGAGTACCCAGATTCCATAGAAGGGGCTCCAAGAGACAAACTGGTGGAGATGGCTATAGAAATCTGTAGATTGACAGCTAAATGTCCAACAGCTGGCTAGAAGCCACTAATGATCAGGAGAGTCCCCCAAATAGCCCCGCTATTTTTGTTTGTTTAGACTAGGTCTCAATAATGTAGGCCAGGCTAGCCTCAGACTCAGGTTTCTCCTGTCCCAGCCTCCTGAGAGCTGGAATTACAGGGGTGGGGCTAAACTGAGCAAGGCCTAGGTTCTAACCCAGGCTCTGCTCCCAGCTGCATGACCACATGGAAGTTGCCTCTTCTGGGCCTCGGTGAGTCAGGAGGAGCACTCCTTTCACAGGCCTGTGCCTCTCCAGTGTAGCATTTATCATGTCTTTCACAGATCTGAAACTTGTGGTTTCCTTCTTATTCACCAACCTGAGATGATGGCCTGAAAGGAATGACTTTCATAGTATCTGACCTGAAAACTTAGGTAGGGAATATGCCAACAAAGCGAAATCATTTAATTGAAGGGGGAAATGGAAATGCAAACAAGACAGAGCTGGAGCTGGAGTGTTTGTGGCAGCAGGACCCAGAGCAGCTAGTGCATTACCAAGCAAAAGTGAGCCTGGAGCCAGGCTGGTTCAAACCGGCTCAAAGCATGCACTGTGAGTGCCTCATGACGGAAGCTAAGGATGAGCCCAGGGTGTTCTGGCTGAAGCAGATCCAGAGCAATGTGTGAGCAGAGGAGGCACGAAGAGTGTCTCGGGCCTTGCAGAGAGCAGGGCACACAGCGCGAGGAAGTGTATGGGAAGTGTACAGCCTGGGTCCGTGAGATTGCAGAAGGTTCCCAGGCAGAGAAAGGTTCTACTGCAGAGAGAGACCAGCAATGCTGAGGGCAAAGATGGGAGCAGACAGAGTCTAGGGGGCTGCAGGCAGGTTGGTGAAGTGGGAAGGGCTTGACAAGACGGGGAAGTAAGCAAGGGAAAAGACCTGAGGTCAGAATGTAAAAACCTCCAGCTCCAAGCTAAGAGCTCAGATTCACCCAGCAAAACAGAGGCTGGAAATGACCTTCATGGTTTCTCCTTTGCACCGTTTGTCCCCCAATACCGGTTTGAAATGCTTTGTTTTGCTGCTCTTTCAAATCCAGGTCTGGCCAGCCTAGGCTGTCCTTCTGGTTGTCAGGGGGGGTGTGGGGGGTAGGAGGGGTGTTGTTTGTCCTAAGTGCTAGGCGCAAGTGTTTCGTAACTCTGCAAGCTCGCCACACCCTTTTGTCACATGCCTGTGTTCTTGGGTTTTGTTAAGAAGAAAAATATTTCCTAGTATCAGTGTCTCGATAAAACATTGGGACACATAGGTCAAACCACCACAGCAGGCATTTCAGGAAATGGGGAAGAGCAGGCCTCTGGTCCTCAGCCTTTTCCCTCCAAAGTGTCATCTGCAGGGTCTGCCGTGTAGAGTGACGACTTCACAGGCCCACCTCACTTTCATGAATTCCTGTAGTGCTCACAGACCATCAGGAAGGAACATGCAGGGTGGGCTAGTCTTAAAGGTGTAGGAGACATGTCTGGCCAGGGCCTGTGGAAGAGAGGCCAGCACTAACTCTCGGAGCCTCAAGTAATGGATGAATCAAGTACAAAGAAATTGAAAGCACACAGAGAAAGGGCTTGTCCAGGCCCCAAAGGCTGCCAATGGCCGAAGTTCTCTGCAGCCAGTAATACCTCAGGGGAGATGTCAGCACAGATCCATCCACACCCCTATCCAGGGCCAAAAGACTAAGACGCACTTTACACGCCTGGACTTGAGAACTAGCTGGCCTCGCTATTCAGCAAGAAGGTCGCTAGATCCGGCCACTCACCTGCTAGCCGTCTCTCCTCGCATCCTAGCACGGCCCTTCACTTCTAAGTATCTGCACCCTGCAGCTCTTCCAGAGTCTGGGATGTGCTTTTACGCTCTGAACAGCTGGTCGGAGGAGGCTGCCTTAGTCTCCGTGGGGACCTCCTGTCTTCAGCGATGATTCTCTGCAGCTCAGCTCTGGCAGCCTGGCCTCCTCTCCCTGTGTAACTGATCCCAGTCCTCTGGTTCTGTCAGCACCTCTTCTGTGTACACTATGACAAGTGTGAGCCCCCAGCTGGGCGTCAACCCTCAATGAAGTGTGAGTTTCCGCCCAGCTCACACAGGCTGCCTTTCTGCAGTAAGCCAGACGCCTGGGACCCACTAGTCTTAGAAACAGTGCTTTCACTGGAGGATCAGGGAAAAGAGATCCCCTAAGCCTTCAGATTGACATCCCTGCTCTCCATCTTCCTCTACAACCATTCTGCTTATGCCTGCAGAATCAACATACATTACAGCACAATGCTATGTATCATCTTTCAAAATCCTTCAGTGGCTTCCCCTTTTCTACCACATTCAAAGCAAGTTATCTGTGTTGGCATGTGGTACCTTCCCCAAAAAGACCTCAAAATACTTTTTATTGCTTTCTCTCTTTCTCACTATCAACAACAAATGCTCCAGCTAGAATAGTTCATGCTACGGTTTTCAGGCAAAGATCTCAGTCGCCCCACCTCTTTTCCCGCTTCTCCCTTGCCAGGTATAGTCCATGTGAGCCTGTAATCCCAGGGCTAGAGAGGCAGAGACAAGAGACAGGTGGATTTCTGGGGCTAGCTGGCAAGCCAGTCTAGATGAATCCATGAGCTCCAGGTTAGGGTCAGTGAGAGATTCTGCCACAATAAATAATGTGGAGATTGATAGAAATAACTATACACATATATGAACATGAATACACACACACACACACACAGCACACACACACATACACACCTGGGTATCATCTACATATTTGTTTGTTTGTTTGGTTTGTTGGTTGGTTTTTTGAGACAGGGTTTCTCTGTATAGCCCTGGCTGTCCTAGAACTCTCTCTTTAGAGCAGGCTGGATTTGAACTCAGAGATCTGGCTGCCTTTGCCTCCCAAGTGCTGGGATTACAGGTGTGCACCACCATTGCCCGACTTTATCTATTTAATTATTTGGCCATGTGCTTTAGAGCCTAGACCACAGAGGTCAGATATTACTTGTCTAGAACACCAGGGCCTGGTAAATGCAAGGTATTCAGAAATGTTTCTGTGAATGGATTGTGCCCTCCATCCTGCTGTGGTTGACTTAGAAAGGGCTTCCTGGTATTTCTCATGCCATCTCAAGTCTTCTCAATGTAGGGATGGCTTTTAAGCATCGTTTTGTCCATTCTTGTGTTTGAGGACAAGAATCTCTTTAGAACATCCCTACTGAGGACATGATGCCGAGGCATTTCCCTCTACACGGATAGAAAAGTGGCTAGGTCCATGCAGATGGAACCAAATGCCTGTCAAGAGAGGGATTTCCTGTACCCAGCCTCCACAGTTACTCTTTATGGAGTAGATTTTTCCTTTTTGCCCAGGTGTTCTGAAGCCCAAATGGCAAAGGCCCAGCTTGCTGGTAATGAGGGACCAAAGCCAAGGCAGCCGGTGGTGTCACTTGTTGCCATGGCTACACTGTATTCTGTGACTGTACCTTTTCATTCTCAAAGGGGAGGAATGTCATAGTTTAAGTGCCGCACATCAAAGATGCAGGAATCTTTGAAGGTTTACCTCAGAAATTGAGAAACAACGAAATGTAAACAAAAGATCATGGTCTTTGAAGCCAGCCAAATGGGCTGGGCTCAGTTTTCACTGTACAGCTGATATGGTGTGGCTAAGGAATGGTTCGGAATAGTAGTCTATGATTTCCTGTCTTTGTTACTTTAGATAAATCATCCAACTTCTCTGAGACTTCATTTTATAGTATGTAAAAGAGGGAATACCACTGGGCAGTGGCGGTGCATGCCTTTAATCCCAGCACTCTCAAGGCAGATGCAGGTGGACCTCTGTGAGTTCGAGGCCAGCCTCGTCTACAGAGCGAGTTCCAGGACAGCGAAGACTACACAGAGAAACCTTGCCTTGGGGAAGAAAAAAAAAAAGGGAATACCACTGTTCCCACTGGTTTATGACAAGCAAGAAAATGTGTGTGCATCAGATAAGATGTCTTCAGATTCTAGGCATAAACAAGGACCCAAAATGGCTACTGACCATGGAGGAAATTTTATAATCTCACATAACAAGAAGTCCAAAAGTAGGGGAGTTTCAGGACTAGTGAATTCACCAAGGACCCAGGTTATGTCCAGGTTATGCTCTGCTAACCTCAGCATGAAGCTTGCTTAGGACAGTCAAGACTACATAGAGAAATCCTGTCTCAAAAAAAAAAAAAATCATTTTTAAAAAGGTGAGAAAATCTTTCCTAGATGCCCCTCCCTGACTCTTGCCCCCATATCTTTAGCTAGGGCTGACTAACATCTCATGCTTTAACCAACCACTGACAAGGGAAATCAGGACTGCCACGATAGCTTGACTACTCATACTGGAGACTAAGTCCGTCCCCCAAGAGAGGGATGTCTGAACAACTGGGATTCAGTTAGCAAGGAAGGGATAGAACAGATGTTAGAATAGCCCCCAACCGTGTCTGTTACACGTGTAGCTTTGTGATAAATACATTACTATTTGTTAGCTATGTACTATGAACTCTTACTATTCGAACTTATTGATGATAAATCTTCCAAGACCCCGATTTCTTCACCTGAAAGATGGGGATAAGATTATCTGGTTTGGCGTTAGTGCTGCACACCTGTAATCCCAGCACTTGAAAAGGTCATCCCCAGCTGCAGACTGAGTTCAAGGCCAGTCTGGACTACATGAGATCCTATCTCAAAATACAAAAGTAAAAACAAAAACAAGGACCAAAGAGATGGCTCAGCAGTTAAAAGTGTGTACTCCTCTTGCAGGGGACTGTAGTTTGGCTCCCAGCGCCCATGCTGAGTGGCTCACAACTGCCTATAAATCCTATGGATTGGAGGCCAGAGGAAGCAGTCCACTGTCATGATGCCCTTGCCACTAGAGGGCATAAGGGGCAATCCTGCTTTCCCTATGGAAGCCTGTGATAGCCCAAGGCTAGTAACTCCAACCATCTTAGCAGGAGTTCTCATTTCTTGGTGGACAGGAAGCATCTTTTGTTTCCTCTGCTCCTCCGCAGCAGCCACACTATGTCTGGGTCAAGATCCTGTGGCTGTCCCATCTCCACCATTATGAGCAGTGTGACACCAGGCAAAGCACTATGCTTGTCTTTGAGTAGCTTTTACCACAGCTGTAAGCCTTATCTTTGCTCATTTCCCCATCACACTCCAGCTTTCGGTGACCTGGAATGACCTGAGGAGTTCTCCCCTTCTGCAGGATCAGTGACAACCCCACTGCCATCCTCTCCTGGATGACCCTCTAGCCCTTCAGGAGTTACCCCCCCCCAAAAGGACCCTAAAATACCATTCACCTGGTTCTAACTTTTCAATGAATTCCGAGGACTGTAACTCCCTTTAATGCTTCTGCCTTCACCACTAGATAGAGAGACCTCGAAGAACAAGGTCACCCTCCAACACATGGTCACTGCTTCGCTCTCAGAGGACTCAGGAGTCACAAAGTACTGTCACAGCACTGAGTTCTTACCAGTGAAGGGAAGCTCAGCAGTGGCTAGTGAGGTTGCTGTGTGTCTTGTGTGAGGCCCCCAGAGTCACCCCTGGAATCCCAACCATAGCAAAATAACGTGATGGCTTACTTCCTGGAGAGACTATCCCAGCCAGTGGAGCATTTCAATAAACAAATAATAAAAGCATGGAACGAATGGGGAGGGGGGAATGTGGGGTCCCAGAAGGAGCACTGGAATCAGACTTGGCAAGAAGCTGAGAAGACATTCAAAGCCAGAGATTTATGACTGGGAATTTTGTGTTTCCACATGGACCCGGCTGCTCCAGAATAGTTAGCAGACAGGACAGGACACAGTGCCAGAATGATTTGGAGGAGGTAGGACACCTAGATGTATTTCACTTGGAAGGAATTCTGAGTTTGTACATTCCAATAGTCTTTCAGGATTGCAGTTACTAGAATGTACACATGTGCCCTGCCTCCCACTTATGTGTGCCTGCTGCCCCCCACCCCAATATACAGAGATTCATCTTTCAATGATCAGTGGAAAGAGGACTTGTTTGCAAGTGTGAGACTTGAGTTACATTCTTAGAACCCATGGATAAAGCCCAGCATAGTGTTGTGTGCTGTAATCCTAGCAATGGTGAGATGGCAGCTGGAGACAGGAGGAGGCCGTGACTCTGGCTTACATGGTGAAGTTCCCGGTCAGAGAGACTGCTTCAAACAAAATCTTTCAGTGGGTACCCGAGGACCAACACCTGAGATTGTCCTCTGATTGCACACATTCTCTACACACATGCATACCCTTATGAATGCCTACATCATACTTTCATGCTCCCCCCTAGGTACTTATGCTCATTTTTTTTCAGGATTTAGGCTTTCCGGATTCTTGTGTTTGGCTGAGTTGTACTAAATGCCTTCATTTCATAATTTTGGGTCCCATTCTTTCTCATTCCCTGTCCTTTCACATGAGACACCTGAGGCATCTAACTTTAATAATTCTGTGCTAACAGGACCAAAGTTAGGGTCTGAGTTTCAATTGTATTATTCCTAAAGATGTCATATGTTTTTAAAAATACATTAGTTGGGGCTAGGTTTGTGGCTCAATGATAGAGAGCTCATCTACTATGTGCAAGGCCCTGGACTCAACCACAGCACCACAAAAAAAGCAAAGAAAGGAGTTCTCAGAACTACTAACAAAGCTCCAGCTCTCTGAATATGCCTAGAAATAGGATTTTAGAACTTTAAGCTTGTAATTTTATTTTGGTGAGACTTTCAACAGTCAAAATCAGTCCACCTTAAAATCATTTAAAATCCACCTTAAAACCCTATCTTTGAAGTCCCTTCCAGGTGGGAGGTGGTGACCTTTAACCTCAGCACCTTGGAGGCAGAGGCAGGAGGATCTCTTTGAGTTCAAGGCCAGCCTGGTCTACAGAGTGAGTTCCAAGACAGCTGAGGCTACACAAAGAAATCCTGTTGTCTCAAGAAACCAAAAATAAAAAATAAAGTCACTTACAGCCATCACTCAGTCTCCCAAAGTCTTGTCTTCAACAGTCATCTTTTCCCAGGTATTCATAAGTGGTAGTTTAAGCAAGTCTTTCCCCTTTATTGCCAAAGACCGTTAGCTGTTGAGAGATGCCATCCAACAGACTCCAAGTTTGCTGTATATCCTTAGCAGGTATGCCAAATGGGTAAGACTTAATTATACTCTACGTTGAGTCATTTCTATAATTAGTCACAAAGGAATTAGGTAGGAGAAAGGGACTATAGCATGACATCTATGCCAACAGTTCACTCCCCTAGAGGAAGGAAATAGGCTGATTGATGGCTTGCCATAAAAGCGTCTAAGCTCTTGGCCTGGGGTCCCTCTTCCCAGCACTTCCACACTACATGAAAAACTGCCATCGAAGCCATTGCATTGGCCCCTAGGACCTGTAGGCATTGAGACTGCTCTACCAGGCAGTGGTGCTGCTGATCACTGTGATGCAGAGAAAATATTCTCTATTTCCTGAGTTGCGTCCAGCTTCTGTTGTGCAGGGGTTCCCTGATGTCTTCATGAGGTAGAGGCTCCTCCCCAACACAACATCCCATCTTACATTGGCAGTGAAGTCATCACTGAAGGCAAACCCAGTCAGGTACTCTCCCAGAGTTCTATCTTTGTGGATCAGATTATCAGATCATCACAACTGTTTAACCTACCCAGTGTTTGTCTCAACAAATCATTGTAGGACTGTGTTGTCTCAGCCATTGTGGCTGTTCACATTTAAATTACTAAAAGAAATGGAAATGTCAATTCCTTGCACTAACCACATAATCTAAGAGCTCACTGTCTACATCTGGCTGGGATGCACTGTACTGGTCAGCAGTTAGGCCGTTTCTATCACCACAGAGCATCCTATGGATGGTGCTGCTGTAGATCAATTAATTCAGGAGCCTGTTTTCAAAGATGCTGGGTGTGTAGGAGGAGCCCAAAAAAGACTTAGCAGGGCTAAAAAAGAGTGAGGTGGGGTGGGTGATGTCACTGTACATCCACCCACTCATCCACCTACCTATCCAGCCAGCTGGCCTCCAGTTACACTGGTCCATTGGGCCCCAGTGCTAAGAACACATGACTTTAGGAGGAACTGGGGCTCTACTGGTGCTGCTATTTCCAGAGGTACCACCAAAAAGCAAGACAAAACAAGAACCTCTTCTGTCCACGTGGTTCCTAGTCTCCTGTCAACACTGCCATCTAGCAAGGGAATATGGGGGAAATTCTAATTTGCAAGTTCTCTACATTGCCTGTAATACAGAGGAGAACAAAGAAAACAGGAATGAGATTTTATCTTTTAAGTCTGCTTACTTATTCTTTGATAGCTTCATGCATGCATATAATGTATTTTGATCATATTCTCTCCATTACTCTTTCCTATTCCTTTCCCACTTCCAGTGAACCCTCTCTTCCCAACCTCTCTCCCTCTCTCTCGGGCCCCTGAGTTTACTTAGGGTTACTTGCATGAACATAAACAACTTACCAGTTATTATACCACTAAAGAAAATGACCCCCACCCCCAGAAGTCATTAAACTGCCAACAGCTTTTCTGGGAGGCGTGGGGCCTCATGAGCTGTCGGGGATGGATCTTACAATAAATAGACAAGTAGCCTACAGAGAAGGGGTTTTATCAGTGATGTTGTTAGGACAGGCAACCTAGAGCTTGCGTCCATTTCCTCAGTGCTAGAAACTGCTCCGGGCCAATAAGGTTCTTACCTTCACACTGTGTCCTACCACCTGAGGATCTTGCATTCTCTGTCTCTCTCTCTTCATGTGACTAGCTGATTTTATGTTTTAGATACCACGTTCAGCATTTCCTCCTCAGAAAGACATTCCATGACATGACCTTGCCAACATGCTTCCCGCTCAGCCATTCCCCATCACGCCACTGCTAATCTTATGGTTTTGTTTCTGTTGAAACCCACCTCCTGCGTTTTTTTTTCCCTCTCCCTTTACTGGAACGTGAGCTCCAGGAAGGCAGGCCACTTGCTGTCTTGGGTCAAGTGCTGTGTTCTCAGTGGTAGAGTGGTGCTCCATAACTGTATTGCCCGACTAAATTGTTCCCATCTCCTCTTCAATTACGCACTCTTCCTGTCTCCTCGCGTGAGGTGTTTCTGCTATGTGTCCCCAGAGGACCCACACATTCTCTCATTATAACACTTAATTACAATTACAGTTGGCCCTTTGACAGAGCAACATGATGAGCGAAGCTGTGGGGCGATTTATCATTTCCAGTCATACGCAAGGCTGGCACTGGGAATTCGGCTATGAACCAGCAGACATGGTGTCTGTTTTCACTCACGTTGTAGGTTTATAAGTTCCACCCCTACAAGTTCAGCCAATCAGGGACTGAAAACAGACAGAGAACAAAGCTATATCCGCAGTGAAAATGCACAGACATGGTTTTCCTGTCATTAGTCCCCAAGCAACACAGTCTGTTTACACAGTCCTTCCATTGTGGTAGGCATTGTAAGCACTCTAGATAGGATTTGAAGTATGTGGGAGGATGTGTGTGAATTATATGTAAATATTATTCCATATTAAGTAGATGATCTTAGCATCTGTGGGTCTGAGTGTCTGATGAGGTCTGGGGTCGGGGTTCTAGTACCAATCCCTCATGGCTACCAAGGGATGCTATGCTTTATACTTTACTCCCTCGCTATGCCATAAACTCAGTGAAAGTAGGGACCATGTATGTCTTGCTCCCAGGAGAATCCCCAGAACCAGCACAGCGTAGTACTTGCAATATAACTGAACATAATGAATTACCTGACAGATTCAGTTAGCACACTGTTCTGTCAAAGGGTCTAGGGAGAGATTAAGTGATGGGCACATAGAAACTCACAAAAGAAAACAAGGTATTATTACCTCCAGGAATAACTAAAATCTGAATGAGAATGGAACTGAAATCACAGAGCCCTACTTAGCTCAACTAAGAAGTGCATTTATATAGACACGAACAATGCTCACAGGACGGCTAGTCACATCAGACTGTGTTAGTTAAACTGTTGAAATAGCTCTCTAGTCAGTAAGTGGTGGCTCCCAAAGCTCTCTCAGTATCCCTGATGCTATCTTAGAATTTCCAGGAGTCAGAACTAATGAACCTGACACACATTTTTTAAAAAGACTTATTTATTTATTATGTACACAGTGTTCTGCCTGCATGCCAGAAGAGGGCACCAGATCTCATTACAGATGGTTGTGAGCCACCATATGGTTGCTGGGAATTGAACTCATGACCTTTGGAAGAGCTGCCAGTGCTCTTAACCTCTGAGCCATCTCTCCAGCCCATGACACACATTTTTAATCCCAGCACTCAGGATGCGCAGGCAGATGGATCTCTGAGAGTTTGAGGCCAGCCTGGTCTATATAGCAAGTTCCCTGCCAGCCAGGGCTACACCTACCCCATGCTTCTGTGCCTCTGTCCTTTGTATAGTACGAATCCCCTTCTGTTATGCACCCCCCCCACCTTGGAGCTCAGCTCTGTGGCACTGAGAACATTTGTACTTTCTCCAAGACTTGGTTCAACCACGCTCCCTCATGAACTCTTTCCATTTCTCCCAAGGAGGGTTAGTCATCCATACAGTGTGTGGTGCCTGGAGGGACTCTTGGTATCCAAATGCTCACTAAGGGGTAATCATCCCCGAACCCCAGCTATGTGCTCCAGTCTGTGTGGTTCTCTTTCTCTGCGTCCTCCATCACATCTTTGTACCAGCAATCACCTGGTTATATCAATTAACCTCCGTGATGGTTCTTGATGGGATTTAGAATCGCCATGGAAATAGGTCTCCGAGCATGCCTGGGAGGGATTATTTCGATTAGGTTAATTGACGAAAGAACATCCGCCTTCAGTGGGGGTAAGTACAAGTTCATGCACTGAATTCTGGTCCTAAAAAGAAGAAGAAGAAAACGAGCGGAGTGCAGGTGTTCGCTGCTTCCCACTTGCTGACGGCGGGTGAGATGTGACTAGCTGCCTCCTGTCCCTACCGTCAAGCTCCCTCAGCGCTCCACCCCATTCTGTGGAACCACACGCTGACATAAATCAAGCCACTTTTTTCCCCATTTTGTCAGGGTTTTAGTCACCACCATGAGGAAAGTAACTAAGACAATCTCTGAAATATTTCTAAGTCTGAAATCTTGGGCTCATTAGCATTACCGTTGGCCATCACTGCTCACCAGGGTTCCTGCACCAGTCTCTGAAAACAAAATAATAATAGTGAAAGATAGTAATATGCATGTGTTCCAAAGGTCAACATTTTAAGACTTTCCGGGCGGTGGTGGCGCACGCCTTTAGTCCCGACACTGGGGAGGCAGAGGCAGGCGGAGCTCTGTGAGTTCAAGGCCAGCTGGGTATAGAGAGCGAGGTCCAGGACAGGCTCCAAAGCTACACAGAAAACCCCTGTTTTGAAAAACAAACAAAGAAATAAATAAATAAGTCTAAGACTTTTAAAAGAACAACAATAATAAATAATAATAAATAAATAAGAACAACAATACTAACAAAAATAAATAAGAACAACACTAACAAAAATAATAAATAAATAAAAACAATAATAAAAATAATAAAAAGAACAAATAAGTTCCTTCCCCATTCCTGCCCATGCTAAGTTTTGCTCCTCAGAGACAATGAACTACTTCTAACTTTTTTAGCTCTGCCTTTTGGAATGAACTTTTATTTTTCAAATGAGATATATACACTATTTCTTGAATTTAAGTTCAAACATTATCTACTGACTTTGAACAATGAAAGATTTCTCTGATACCACTTTCTCCTCCATCTTCCAATATAATTAGATAGATAGTATATCATGTTTCGGGTTAAATCATTATATAGTATTTATATACTCTAATAAGGATAACCACTGAAATTATTGCCCTCTGAGACACCAGGATCCTTTCTAGAGCTATCTCCTGATGAGGTCTTGCACTTGAGCCTGCTGTGGGCAGGAGGAACAGTCGAGGAGAGCTTGTTATACGAAAAGGGAGATGGGCTGGCTATTGGCTAGTGGGCCTAGAAGAGCCCTGGCTGGTTTCCACACAGGGTTTCCAACAGGTGGGGGCAGCAAGCAAAGGTAACATAAAGCCTTCTGCACGAGCCAAAGGCAAGAGTCCCAAAAGAGACTAGAGGCTGAGGATCCCAGAGGCTGACATGTAAACAGATGCTGGCCTCATGGGCAGAGTTCTGGAGCCCCTGGGAATGACCAGGCTTAAGATACTCCTTTTCAAAAGGAATGTTTAAAATATTTAAACACTTTGAATTCTGTGTATAGTGTTGGCGGGTGGCACGTCCACGTGAGTGCCTGTGGAGTCTGAAGAGAACATCAGATCTAGAACTAGTTACAGGAAGTTGTGAGCTGCCCAGGGGTTCTGGGAACAAAAACAAACAAACAACAACAACAAAGATGTCCTGTGCAAGAACAGTAAACACCCCCTTTTTGGGTGGAGGGGAGTTTGAGACAGGGTTTCGCTGTGTAGCTTTGTGCCTTTCCTGGAACTCACTCTGTAGCCCAGGGTGGCCTCAGACTCACAGAGATCCGCCTGGCTCTGCATCCCAAGTGCTGGGATTAAAGGTGTGCACCACCACCGACTGGCCCAGTAAACACTCTTAACTGCTGGGCCGGGCTACCAGCCACACAAGGGCATTTATTCCTTGCATCATTATGTCATTATTAGAAACACTAAAAAACTAAGAAACAACAAAATCTCCATCAAAGAACACTCCAGTGACAGACCTATGGCTGGTAAGCCAGGCGGAATTTAGGCAGACTCATCAGACCTGCTGAGCCTAGTGGTAAGAAGAAAGTCAAAGCCAGGCAAGAGGAAACAACATGGGAGGATTCTCACTCAGTCCCACCAAGGGGAGGACTCTCACTCAGTTGCACTAAGGGGGAGGACTCTCATTCAGTTCCACCAAGGAAAGTTCCCATTTACTGAGCATTTCCATTTCAAGTTTTTGTTTTTGTTTTTGTTTTTGTTTTTTTCAGTTCAAACTCATTTTCCTTTTATTAAAGTCCAAGTTACTATTACATGGTTGATTCTCAAAGGCAACTTTGTTGAAATAAAACATTTCCAAGTGATTGCTTCCATCTGGTAGCAACAGCAGTAAATGCTTAGGAAGCCCACCAAGGGGAGTTTCACCATGTGGAGTTCCAGTTCCACACAGTGGTAGATTTCCTTGTGAGTTCCTATTTGTCCATAACAAACTCCAGGATGCGAACAGCACTATCAAAATCATTATATTGTCAGAATGCCCGCAAAGTATCATCAATAATCGTTATTTTGGACTTAGGAATCAGATCATAGCCAACAAGCACATTTAGTCCTTATTCAATCCCCAGGCGTCTGTCTGGCTTATCTAGGTGTCACCCAGCTAGCATCAAATTCATCTGTTTTATGTGACCCATGAGAATAGCAGCAAGCAGAGCTTGAGGCAGAGGTGGTATGCAGGAAACTCAGAAGCCTGCGGCTGTGATGCAGTAAGGGAGGCCAGCAGCCAGCATGACCACAATGGACTTCAGGCGGGGCACTGGCTGAGACTGGAGAGGAGACGGTGAGTTTGCCAGTTGCTCAAGGAGCGCCTGGGCAGGGAAGGGACTTATTTTTTTATTATGTGTATGTGTGAACGTGAGTGCAGTACCGATGGAGGCCAAGAGAGGGCGTGGGGTTCTCTAAAGACGGACTTAGAGACCACAGTGAGCTGCCAGATGTGGGAACTAGGTTGAGGGAGCTGGACTGGGGTCCTCTCCAAGACTAGCAATTGCTCTGAACCACTGAGCCACCGCTCCTGCCCCAGCACTTCCTGCTAATGTCACAACTGTCACAGCAATGCCACAATGGTGGTACTAATGCTCATGTTACAAAAAGAGGTCAGAGGCTCAAAGAGATGGCATGATCTGCCTAGAAACAGCTGGCTTCAGAGAGGAGCTGAGACGTCCCCTGAAGCTAGTGTGGAGGCAGAGCAGTGTTTTGCCTCTGTGACATGATGCTGTTATCACTGTGTCAGTGAGCTTTCCAAGGCTGTTGCCAAAATACCTCAGAGGACAATGTCAAGACAGAAATCAGCTGTTTTCAGTCTGTGGTCAACTGGCCCCCTTAGGAGCTGAGGTGAGTTAAACATCATGACCGTGGGAACATACGAGGGAGGAAACTGTTCCCTTCCCGATGGGCAGGAAGCAGAGATAAGAGGCCATGGTCAAGATCCCCCAAGGACCCTTGCATATTGACCTTTTTCTTTTATCTAGGTCACCTTCCTAAAGTTTCCAGCACCTGTCAAAACAGGACTACCAGCTAGACCAATCGTTCAATTAATTAGCTTTTTAGGGGAATGTATGACCACATCACATACAAACCACAACATGCATCGATGGTAAGTCTCTTTAAAAGTTTAATTTTGTTCACTCTTGGAGAATTTCATACATGTAATATATTTTTATAACTACCCCAGATGCTTCCAGACCACTGCTACATAGCCCTCTTCTAGTTTCATATCCTCTTGTTTGAGTCTATGTTTTGAGGCAGTGCCCCACTATGTAGCCCAGGCTGGCCTCAACCTAGCCACCCTCCTGCTTCAGTCTCTCAAATGGTAGGATTATAAAAATGTACCACCATGCCCGGTCCTGACATTTTAGTTCAGTCTCAGGAGAATGAGCCTGTGTGGATAGCATTGGGTAGGGAAGCAGGAAAAGCCACGTTTATGCGGCGCTGAGCAGTTAGAATAGGATGTGTGGTTGTATCAGTGCCACAGCCGAAAAGCAAAGGCTGTTCCCACCAGTGGAGGGGAGGAAATGAGGACGTGACTGTTCTTTCTTCTTTCTCTTAGTGTTTGAGTTTCCTTTCTTATCACTGTGCTATTTGTACACTTAGAACAATAACGAGGAAGGGTAGAAAGACAGGGAAGACAGAAGTCCCTGGGGTGCTTCATGGGATGTCTGAAGTGCAGCTCCAGCCCTGGGTCTTCCAGAGCCACCCTGGCTGCAGCACTTCTAAAGAAGCTAGCTCTTTCTAGAGAGGAGGCAGAGTGACCACGTGGCCCAGGCTGAGGTCTTGGTTGTCCGCTGCCGTGTTCTAATGTTGGAGTGGCTGCCACAGACAGTGTGAAGTTCTTACCCGGGCCAGGAGGTATGGCAGTGGCCTGGCACCTCCGCCTCCTCGCCCTAGGAGGTTTTGATTCTGATGGTGACTGCTGTTCCCTGGTCATTTGTTAGCGCTTCCTGGCTGGAGTACCAGTCTGGCCCTGCTAGAGGAAGGGCCTGTGTAAGCTTCAGACTGAAGGATAGAGGCCAAGGTGACCTCAGCCAGGAGACATTGAAAGGCACCAACCACTGAAGTTAAGCCAGTGTCGTGAGTGTCTTGATTTTTATTCTGTCCTTTCAGTTATGAACGCTTTCCAGAATCTGCCCATCTGCATACCTTTCTCTCTGCCTGGGGTGTTCTTTCTTGTGGTTCCTGACGCAGCTAACCTCTGCCTGTACTGTAATGCCACATCTTTTGACTTCTTTTATTTATTTTTTATTTTTTACAAAGGCTACAGGTGTACACCACCATAACCGGTTTATTCGGGACTTTGGATCCAAACCAGGGTTCCATGAGTGCTAGGTGAGCACCACCAGCAGGGCTCCACCCCTTACCCCTGTGCCACAGAGTCCACACTCCTTTCTCCAGCCTCCTTTTGGGGGAATGAATCACCCTCTCTTCTTTCTCTGAAAGCCCTTGATTTGTATTTTTCCTATGGCCATTGTATTTTTTCTGCCATACATTATAATGATTTATGTCCATGTCTGGTTCCTCCACTAAATGGTGAGCTTCTCAAGATGGCCAGGGAACATGTCTTGTCTAACTCTAATCCTCCACACCGCTTGGCCAATGTCTGGCATATGGTATGTGCTCAGTCACTGTGTGGAATGACATTAAACAACAATGAGTGTGTTCCTCCTCTTTATGTGTCATGGGCTTTCTGGGAAAGCTGCTGAGATTATAGGTGACCAGGCATTCCTGTGCATTCTAGAAGAAGGAGGCAGGGGAAGAGAGTTAAAGGTATCTGTGGATCCATACTCCAGAGTTCAGCCAGAGCTCCTGAGAAAGGGCAATAACGGGAGTGGGAACTCACACACCCAGACTCTTACTCCTTCACACTCTAACTCTGCCAAGTCTCACAAGGCTCAAGGAAGTAGCCGAGTGGGCAGTATTTGGCTGTTCCAGTTGAGGAAACCAGAGCTTGGGAAAATGAAAATTTGCTGAAGATTAGACTGTCTGAGACCCAGCTCTGTTGGCTTCACACCCCTTCTCTGGGGTGACAGGGGCTCTGTCTACCTTACCCTTTGACAATATTTTGCTGAGGAAAGAAGGCAGGCCAGAGTTGAACCCTTCATAAGGTGTGTTTACCCTGGGCCCCAGTCGTTAACATCCTATATATTTACCTCTGTCCACTCCTTTACTTCTCTCTCCAAAGCTCAGGCCCCTGCAAGTCCCTCACTTTTACTGAATCTTGGTTTTCATTTCCATAAAAAGAGGCTGAGCTAGTTTAACTGGGTCACATTTACTTCAGGGCCTAGCACAGAACCTAGCACAAATTTCTCTCACCCCCTGGTAGACAACTCCCAGCTCCAACACTAGAGGCCTCCCAGACTCCAGTTGACATGATGGAGAGTATAGCCGAACAGTGCAGCCTCTTCCCAGGTCGACTGCGGAACCCGAGCCTGCTAGACAGCAGGGCCGCTCTGCACAGATCAAATCCGGAACCTCATTAGCCATGTCAGATGACATAGTTAACTTTTGGGACAAGCAGAGCCAGTTCGTCAAAAGCCCCTGCGTGCTGACTCCACCACTGTAGCTGGGGAACTACTGTGTATGAAGCGGGGCAGCACATTAGAGGAGCAGCATCAGAGTGCTTCCACATCGGTTTTTGATTAATCACATAGACATGTCTTTAATCGGTGCCAGGGTAGCAGCCAGGGAATTTATGGGAAAGCAGGATGTTATGCTTTCGTTCCCCTCAGTCCCATAAAGCCATGAAAGATGAGGGACAGACTCACTGTTCATTGAACATTTATCGACCATGCAGACCCAGAAAACACAAATAATTATCTGAATCCAAACCTAACCTTATTTTCCCAGCTCACTGGAAACCATGCGTGTCCCCCTCGGCCTGACCTGCCTGCATGCCTGTCTACTGAGATGTAGGGCTAAGCAAAAGGTATGAGTTCTAAAAGTGCTGTAGCATTGAGAGTAGCCTCAGTTTCCCCCAACCTTCCTGAGGAAGATGCCTGGAAATAACTGGGAAGGTACCTACCCTCAAAAACTTCCTGCCTCCAGCCTAACACCATCTTATGAACTGATGTCAGAAGTGTTCATTCTTCCAGGCAGTGGTGATCAAAGGCTGGGATTAAAGGTTTGGTGGTGCACCCCTTTAATCCCAGCACTCAGGAGGCAGATCTCTGTGAGTTGGAGGCCAGTATGATCTACAGAAGAAGAAGTATTCATTTTTTTCTAGTCCTTGGAGATGTAATTAAGACATGTGGAGTGAGCTGAGCATGGTAGTACATGCCTTTAATCCCGGTACCCAGAGAGACACTGTCCACTGTCTTAAAATATATGCGTGTGTGTGTGTGTGTGTGTGTGTGTGTGTGTGTGTGTGTGTGTGTTTTGCTGTTGTTACTTTTTTTTTCTTTTGCCTTTTCAATACAGGGTTTCTCTGTGTAACAGTTCTGGCTGTCCTGGACCTCACTTTGTAGACAAGGCTGGGCTTGAACTCACAGAGATCCACCTACCTCTGCCTCCCAAGTGCTAGGATTGAAGGCATGTGCCACCATTGCCCGGTGTTGTTATTTTTTTTTTTTTTTTAAGATGGGATCTCACAATGTATCACTAGCTGTCCTGGAACTCACTATGTAAACCAGGCTGGCCTCTAACTCACAGAAGCCTGCCTGCCTCCTAGTATTGTGGTGTATGACTTTAATCCCAGCACTCCAGAAGCAGAAGCAGGCAGAGACCTCAGTGAATTTAAGTGAATTTAAGGCCAGCCTGGTTTACAAAGTTAGTTCCAGATCAGCCAGGGTTGTCTCAAAAAAAGACACATACTTTGTGTACTACATGAAAAGCACTGTTCTGTTACCATAGGAACTAGGGAATGGAATCAAGCAGAGAGCTTCCCCCAGGAAATGGTGATCTAGGAGGAAAGAGGGTGGGTCCACAACATGAACTGATATGTGACTGGTAACATCACATCATTGAGAAGTTGAAGTATCAGGGTATGGTATCAGGAGGATTTGGGTTCATTTCTCAGCTTCCAGAGGCTGGGGAGATGGCTCGGCAGTTAAGAGTACTTACTGGGCATGGTGGCACTTAATGCCATCACTTGTGAGAAAGAGGCAGGCAGATCTCTGTGAGTTCGAGGCCAGCCTGGTCTACAAAGCAAGTTCCAAGAGAAAGCACTTGCTACTTGCTGCTCTTGCAGAGGACCCGAGAACCCACACTGGGAATCTCGCAACCACCATAGTTCCAGTTCTAGGGGATCTGCTGCCCTCTTCTGGCCTCCTTGGGTGCCTGCACATAGTGTGCATATAGACAGATATGCATACACATAATTAAAATGAAAATACATCTTAATATTGTTTACTTGTTTAAAAAAACTCAGGAGGCTGGAGGGATGGCATCACAGTTAAGAGCACAGCTGCTCCTCTACAAGACTTGGGTTTGATTCCCAGCACCCACATGGCAGTTCATAACCATCTGTAACTCCTCCAATTCTAGGGGGTCCGATTCTCTGCAGGTACAACACATGTGTGGTGTAGATATACATGCAGGCACATACTCACAATTCATTCACATAAAATAAAAATAAATAAGACAAAAGAGAAAAATTTCTTAGCTCTCATTTGTATTTCTGGCCTTCGTTGGCCTGAGTTTTAATTGTAGTATATTACATGGCCCTGCACATGGCCATTTCAAAGCCCATGTGAGTTAGCAGGCTGGAAAGTACACAGCACAAGGCTGAGCACTGAGCAATAGATATGCCAGGTCTAAATAAGCACCCTCAGGGAGCTAGAGAGATGGCTCAGTAGTCAAGAACATTTGCTGCTCTTGTAAAGAACCTGGGTTCAGTTCCCAGCATCCACAGGATGGCTCACAAACACCTGTAACTCCAGTTCCAGTAGATCTGGTGCTCTCTTTTGACCTCTGCGGGTACCAAGCACACATGTGGTACACCTATATGCATGAGGCAAAACACTCATGCACATAAAATCAATAAATCTAAAATCTACCCACAGTAAAGTTCTGTTAAGAGTGCTGTGAGAGGGATCTTACGTTCCTGAAACAAATGAGTACTGATCACAGGCCCTGTGCTAGCTCTGCTCTGGCTGGATGTGGCAACCCAGTAGGAGGAAAAGAGTCCCAAGTGCAGGCAAAAGAATCAGAGACACCCCCACTCCCACTGTTGGGAGTTCCACAAGACCACCAAGCTAATCACCATAACATAAATGCCAAGGACCTAGCTCAGATACATGCTCTGCTCTTTCTTTTCTTTTTTTTCTTTCCATTTCTTTTTTTTTTCTCTCTCTCTCTTTTTTTTTTTAATTTTTTGTTTGTTTGTTTTTTGAGACAGGGTTTGTAGCCCTGATTGTCCTGGAACTTGCTCTATAGGCCAGGCACAGAGATCTGTCTGCCTCTGTCTTCCAAGTGATGGGATTAAAGGTGTGTGCCACCATCTCCTGTCTCAAGCCGATATTTTCTTATTTTTTAATTTAATTCTATGTTCCCCATAACAAAAATAATTGATCCAGCTAGGCTTAGTGGTGCATGTCAGTAATCCCAGAACTCGGGAGGCAGAGGCAGGAGGATCAAGAGATCAGTACTTCGGGGGCTGAAGAGAAGGCTCAGCAGTTAAGAACAAGTGCTGCTCTTGCAGAGGATCTGGGTCGGTTCCATGAACCTACATGGCAGCTCACAACCTTCTGAAACTCTAGTTCTAGGGGATCTGATGCCTTCTTCTGGCTTCCACAGAACCGGGCAAGCACATGGTGCACATATGTACATGCGGGCAAATATAAACATAAATTTTTAATGGGAAAAAAATAAATATCAGCCTCAGCTATCAGCAAATTTGAGGCCATCCTGGGCGACATGAGACTCTAATTCAAACAAACAAACAAACAAACAAACAAACAAACAAATAAAGCTGGGCATTGTGGTGCACACCTGCTGTGGAATGATCCTTCTGTACACTGTGAAAGTGTGTTGCTTTCATTGTGAATAAAAATCTGATTGGCTAATAACTAGCAGAATTTTCTGGACAGAGAGAATGCTGGGAAGAAAAAGGGCAGAGTCAGAGGAGCTGCCAGCCAGATGGAAAGGAAGCAGGACCTGCAGGAGAGGTAAAAGCCACGAGCCTTAGGGCAACACATGGATTAATAGAAATGGGTTGATTTAAGTTGTAAGAGCTAGATAGTAATAAGCCTGAGCGATCAGCTGAGCATTTATAATTAATAAGTTTCTGTGTGGTTATTTGGGGAGTGGCTGGTGGGATAGAAAAGTCTGCCTACAAATGGCACCCAAACATCTAGCACCTACAAATACATAAAACCTGAGAAAGCTTTTAAAAGGTTCTAAACACACAAAAATGGAGCCAAAGTTGGCTTCCTAGGCTTGTGTCTCTCATGCTGGCCTCAGTACCTGTTTCAACCTCTCACTTGGGTTCCACAGTTCCCTTGCCCATTTCTGTCATGGAGTGGATGGGAGCCCCTCCATTCCACCGAAGAGAAACCTGGGATTGCCTAGGTAGTTGGAAAGCTGTCTCATTTCTGCTTATTTATCCTTCTCAGATCTGATGGCATTGGATGACCAAGTACTAATAGATTTGCCAGTTTAATAGCTCCCCCCTAACCCTGACCCCAAGGCTACAAGCACCTTGGTAGTTCATTAGTTAAGTTTCCTGTTAAAGACACAGACAGGTATGCCTCATTAACAGGCTTCATGGGAGTGCTGACTACGGACAGTTTACAGGAGTCCTTAAATGGATTTTACTGGTCCCAGCTTTTAGAGAAAGGTTAGCATTAGAGGGTATAGAAGCCTCCTCAGCCTCCTCCACTCACTCAACCGCTTCCATTCAATAAATTTCCTCTGGTTATAGACTTAAGGGTTTGTTTCATCAGGGTGAAAACAGGCCCTAGGAAAATGTTCATACCTTTTAATCCAAAGCCATAGCCCATTGCTGTGGGACCCAGTGTACGTCTATTCAGTTGTTTTACACACACCTGCAGGCTCTTGCAGAGCGACTCCTCTCCTTTTGCCAAGGCCAATCCACACTTGCCAGCTCCAAGGACACCAACCAGGCTAGTGCTGACAGGTTGATTTCACCCACATGCAAGCTCCTGGAATATCACTGCTGGTACCACCTCTCCAGACTCAAGGGCATATCTGCTCTTTTGTCTGGCTCATTCACCCTTGCCTCTTCTGCATAACCAGGGCACATTCCCGTTTCATTCTTTTTCCCACAGCTAGCCCCGTTCATAGGGCTGGTGTTAATCTGGTGTGTTTTTTTTTTTTCTCCTAGCAACCTGCCTTCTCCACCTCCTCAAGAAACAGATACCTCAGATCTCCAGAATGGCAGTTATGTCCAATGGATAAGTAATCTTCAAATACTTCATAGACCTAGAGAATATGGCATTCAAATGTGTTAATAACTTAGAAGTCTGTTGATGTGAGACACGGTTGCTCCTGGCAGCACCAATCTACTCCCGAGAGAATGATGGGCAATGAAGACACTCCATTTCGTATGGAGTTTGTCTTCTTGGAAAAAGTGGCCTACTGGGCAAAGAACTGCCCTTGCCTCAGCTGCTGACAGTAAGCATGCTGTTCAGTCCAGATGAGCTAGACAAGGAAAAGCGACTGCTGAACCTTGCCAAGACAGGGTAGGACAGTCTTTCAAATTTTCCTTCTTTTAAAATGGTCTGTCAGATAGATATTCTAGGCCTGTACACAAAAGTGGTTGCCCCAATGTTACAGAGAAACATTGGGTGACTGTCCAGGCAGCTAGCTGTCTCTGTCATTTCTTCCATTTTTAAGAAGTTGCTTGCTTGCACTTTCTGTTCACTCAGATAATACTATTTTCCTTCTTGGGTTAAAGACTAGACAATTAGAGTTATATTCCTCTGGTATCTTAGCTAGATTTAGATTCTTCCGGATAGGACAGCTATTGGAGTAATCTTTGTAATTTACTGTTTACCTTTGGTCTGGACATTTAGTATATGTTTCTTGCTTGATGTTGTTACCCTTTCTTTCTCCTGGATAATACTTGATAATTGTTCTTATTGTATATAGTTTGTATTAGGTTTAGAATCTTCTTATTTAGACAAAAAGGGGAAGTGTTGTGGGTATTCCTGCCACCAATAGCTTTGGTGTACCAGTCTTAGAGCTTGGCCTGTTGGTGGGTTACATGACTGCTTAAAATATGAGAAGGCACACGCATGGTGGCTCTCTCGGGGTGATCAGAGACCAGATGGCCAGATCCATTCACTCCTGGGCAGAATAGAAGTAAATTACTGCTGTTTACTTGGTTCTTTATCTGTGAGTGTATTTTTCCCCATTTTATTTCTTAATAAATCCTTGATACCCTTTTAACAGACTCTCATGGATTCACTTACACAGTTAACCAAATGCTTCTAAACCCACTCCTCCTGCTGAGTGTGACCCCACCAACTCCCAACTCTCTTCTCTCCATGTTGTCCCATGCCTGCAGGAAGTAACTAGACTTGAACTGGAACCCCTATACCCAAGGAGTCTGGGATGATTAGGTGTAAGCCCTACCTCTCTCTCCCCAGATCCCACTCCTAAGAAAGCCTGCCAAGAGTCAGCCCTTCCCTGGGGCTGCTCAAGACTATGCCTACAGGCTACTACTTAAGAACTGGTTGCTATACCTGCCTTGTGCTCTTTCTTGTGCTCTCTCCCCTGCCTTCTGAGAGCCACCTAGGAGGTGTTTTGCTCTGCTCAGATTAAATGTGGATTTATTAATTTGGCTTGATTGGCTTATTGCATTGGCAGCAGAGGATACCCAATAACTGGGGATCCAAAACTTATCAGTACCAAGATTCTTCTCCCAGAAGCTTGCTTTGCCCAGATTGCAACCCCCAGAAAGACCCCAAAGATGAGCATGCCGGAATGAAAAAGCAAGGTTTAATTTGGGATATCCAAAAACAATACAAGCCTAGGCAGGGACTTTGTCCAATACATCCAACACAGTGGAGGCTGGAGAAAGTGCCCACCTCTCTGCAAGCTCAGTTTTTAAAGGCAAAAACCACAAGGTTGCATCGTTTAAGGGTGCTAGTATGGGTGCAATTCTGATTGGCTTGCTTCTAGGAGTTTTCTAGAAATCATGGCTTAATCTTACTTCTAAGGGCGTGGTTGCCCGCCACCATTTCTCACTGGCTGCCCTCAGGTGGGGACATTTCTGTGGTCAGTTACCCTGGAAACCAGGGAGAGGACATTCCATAGTCCAGCAGTCATTACCTCGTGACTACCTTGTGACTCTGTACTTTTACATTTTCCTGGTTTCTGGAATCTGGACTGACTGGTTTCAGTAACTCATGGCCTATTCCTAAAAGGAGAAATCTTAGGCCTTAGTTTTTGGGTGAAAGCATTTTGGTCTTATTTCTAAGACGGCTCATTTTGGTCTCACACAGCTGACTTGGGGAAGAGCTAGCTGCCAGGCACCACGCACTAATGCCATGCACTAAACTAAGGTACACCGCAGCAGCTGACATAGCAGTTTAAGATTCATCTCATACAATCAAAAAACAATACAGATGCTCAGTAAAGACAGATCCAGATGGAAAAAACCTCTAAATGAGTTTTGTTATGCCCAGATCACAGAGACCCCCACAAGACCACCACGGAGATCGAATCCTGTATGTAAAAGCAAAGAGCCTTTATTCAAGCTTGAGCTTGGGCCCTCCATATGTCCAACAAAGTGGTACCATGGGAGAGCACTGAGCCTGGGTGGGGTAGGGTTTTTATCACAGCAGAGGTTGGGATGAGGGGATTTCCAGGGTTCAGGATACTGATTGGCTGACATTTGTCTAGGGATATCTTGGCAAAAGGGGGAACAGGTGAGTGCAGGTCTCAGGGACATCTGGTGACCTTATCTAACAGTTGAAATGTTTGGAATGTCAGGAACTTCCCCTTAGATGCTGGTTTGTTCCTGGGTGGTGCAGAGTGGTGTCAGTTTATGGCTTTTCCTGGATCTGGGTGTTGCCTGCCAATAAGCCTGTCTTGGTATCTGTGTCTGGGCCCCTAAACCTGTCATGGCAGCTGTGTGATCAAGCTGTTTTGGAACCCTCACAGGTTACAATATGTTTAAAAATATACATAAGCTTGGGAGAGAAAAGAGAAAGGGTAGAGACAGTTATAGGTTAACAAATAGTTTAAAAAATTAAAGTCCTTAAAAAAGGAAGAGTAAAAAATATATATAACTAGCCATGTAAAGATACATGGAAATACACAGAGAGTCTGGATACTGTATGCTACTGTATTGTCTTCAGATTTTCAGATTGCTAATAAAGAAATGACAGCTGCTAGGACATATTGGATTATGAAAACTGCTGGATTAAACCAACCTATATATTTTTAAAATGTCTTAACTTCAAAATGGAAGTCAAAAGATATGTTACTTTGGGGAAGAGGTTATGCTTTTATTTCCATAGGAGATGAGAGGTTATGGATTCATTCCACATTGATATGGATCAGTCTTGATCAGGGAAGACTCCTTGAAATCCTGTCTACAGATATAAAGAAATAAGCCTAGAAAAACTACAAAACATGTTATGTATATTTTACCTGTTCAAACATAAGCAACAACAAAAAAATCATCTTTAACTGACTTGTACATATCACGTATTCTCTACTTGTAATACATCTTACCTTTAAAAGTTTATGTAATTTCAAACTCAAGTTCCATTTGCTTTTGGGATACTATCTTACAAGGACTCCAATTTATAGCAAGGCTCGTTAAGGAAGGGAATGGCTCAATTGCCTTTAGCCTACTGGCTATGGGTGGGTTAAGACTTCTGTTGGTTTTTTCTGTATGGAACACACAGATTGCAAGCCCCATGCCACTTAGAGATCTTTGGAAACAGTTAACTCTGCAGCTCTCATACGTTTGAGCCTGTATGATAATGAGTATTCAGAGACGGGTAATGCCTGGGGGCGCTCACCAACCTAACAGAGCACCTGTGTGGCCTACACAGGTGTCTCCAAGATGGGTAAGGTGACCTGCCTATGTCCCACACAACCTAAGTCAGAAGCTCATTTTTTAGTAAAAGGGGCGGGGACCCATAGGGCTCTGGCCCCTGTTTTGGGTAACTGTTTCCTTGCTTGCTGACCTTGACTTTGATATCCTCCCTATGCTAAATTCCCTGCCAGATTCCACCCTCCTGAATGCTTAAGAGAAGTTCCTTGTCTGTGTATCCTGTATATTATATAATATAATGCATATTGGGCATTAACAGCTTAGATGCAAGATTATAAAACATCGGAAGCGAACGAACTTCTGCCCTTTGGGGTTCTCCCATTGTGCTGTAAGCCTGTATTTAAGACCTCCTCCCTCCTTCAATAAATGGCATTCAGCATTCAAAAAAAGGAAAAAAAGAAATTGAAGACAGTGGTGTTCTAAAACAGGAAGTGGTGACGGTGTCAAGGGCCTATGAGGATGCTGGACTAAAGTCTGTCAAATTGTGCAAACAGGAAAATTGTATACTATGTGAATTATCTGTCAATAAAGATTTTATAAAAAAAAAGTTTATGTAATTTCATAACAAAGGGACCAGAAACCAATAAAAATGATGGTCCAGTGATCCAACATCTCAGAATGCCTGTTACAGTTTGTGAGTTCTGTATCCAAAACAGCTTTCAAGGCTGCTGGTTCAGATGGTCCAGCCTCACAAAATACTCCAGCCAAGACTTAACAATTATCCCAGTTTTCTCAAGATTTCCCCAAAGATTCCAGAACCCACAAACAACACGAAGTAGTCTAGAGAACGATGCCCACATTCTCAAGAGATGGGGTATGGGTGAGTTTTGGTCATTCAGTGGGTTATGGATATTTGTCATCATTTAGGAGGGTTGGTTACAAGTTGTTATTGGTAATGGTGAGAAAAAAAGCTGAACAAAGGAGTTTAGATTTAGGGATCTCATTCTGAAAAGAAAAAGGGGAATACAAAAATGATAGGATAAAAGGGTAGATTATTGAATCTACTTTTTTTCCCCCTTTCCTTTTGGTTTTTCGAGACGGGGTTTCTCTGTGTAGCTTTGGTGCCTGTCCTGGATCTCGCTCTGTAGACCAGGCTGGCCTCGAACTCACAGCGATCTGCCTGGCTCTGCCTCCCAAGTGCTGGGATTAAAGGCGTGTATCACTGAAGGCCACCCAGCTGAATCTACTTTAAAAACAAAAAAGCAACTACTAGTCTTAAATATTTTACATTGGCATGGATTTTTATATATTGATAGAAATTTGAGGTTATTTTTGCTATACTGTACGTATGTTTCTACCCTTGTTTGGCATATTGTGTTTATGCAGCTCACTTAAAAATGTATAATTAAGAAATACAGATTAATAGTCATCCAAAGTAGTCAAACTTATAGTCATGTTAGGTATATTTTCAAGGTCATACACAGATATATTTAGATAGATGGTCTACAAACACTTCAAATACCTACAGAACATTTAATATGTTTACTAACCTAAAGCTTTTCATGACAGTGAGACACGTCTGTTCCTGACAGCACCAATTTGCTTCAAAAGAAGATGATAGGCATCAAAAAAAACTCAGTATGGAGTTTGTATTCTTTATAGCCAAAGCTGACCATTTGAGCAAACTGCTCTTGCCTCAATTGCTGACAGTTACTGTCCAAACTGGACCAACAAGATGCAAAAAAAAGTGACTGCCAAACTTTGCCAAAACAAGGTAGGACAGTCCTTTAAAATTTCCTGCTTCTTAAAAATGTCTGTCAGATATGCTAAGTCTGTAAGCTAATGTTGGGTGCTCCAACATTACAGACGAACTTTAGGTGACTGTCCAGGCAGCCAGATGCCCCTGTCCTTAGGTAACATTATCCTTGTGGGGTCTTTAATGGAGTTAAAGACTAAATATTTAAACTTACAGTTTTCCTTAGTTTTGATAATGCTGGGCGGTGGTGGCGGTGGCAGCAGTGGTGCATGCCTTTAATCCCAGCACTCAGGAGGCAGAGCCAGGTGGATCTCTGTGAGTTCAAGGCCAGCCTGGTCTACAGAGTGAGATCCAGGACAGGCACCAAAACAACACAGAGAAACCTTGTCTTGAAACACCCAAAAGGAAAAAAGGAAAAAAAAAAAAGATAAAAGGTGGGCTGGAGAGATGGCTCAGAGGTTAAGAGCATCAACTGCTCTTCCAGATGTCCTGAGTTCAATTCCCAGCAACCACATGGTGGCTCACAACCATCTATAATGAGATCTGGCACCCTCTTCTGTATACATAATAAATAAATAAATCTTTGAAAAAAAAGATAAAAGGTAAACTAGGTATAAAACTTTAGACTCACAAAGATAAGGCAGACAATAGAATATATTCTTTAACTTTGCCAAATACAAATGGACTGGATGTTGTAACTGTAATTCTTAACTTGATAACTCTTTTTGTTGTAGATATATGTTAAAGTTAAAACCTTCCTTTTTAATTGGACAAAAAGGGGGAAATACTGTGGAATAATCCTTCTGTACACTATGAAAATGTGTTGCTCTCACTGTCAATAAAAAGCTGATTTGTTGATAGGCAGGCATGATTGTTGGGACAGAGAATGCTGGGAAGAAGAAGGGCAGAGTCAGAGGAGTTGCCAGCCAGATAGAAAGGAAACAGGACCTGCAGGAGAGGTAAAAGCCAGGAGCCTTGGGGCAGCACCCAGATTAATAGAAATGGGTTGATTTAAGTTGTAAGAGCTAGTTAATAATAAACCTGAGCTATTGGCTGAGCATTTAACATTAATAAGAAGTTTCTGTGTGGTTATTTGGAGAGCAGCTGGCAGGATAGAAAAGTCCACCTACGCACATCTTTAATCTCAGTACTGGGGAGGCAGAGGCAGACACATCTTTTGAGTTAGAGGCCAGCCTGGTCTACAGAGTGAGTTCCAGGATAGCCAGGGCTACATAGAGAAATCCTGTCTTGGAAAAAAAAAAAAGTAAATAAAATTAAATGCTCTGTCTATGGGTGTCTGAAGTCTTGGTTGTCTTTTCCTCCATTATTTTACATCTGGAACATATTGTTAGTGTCCAGTATGTGTTTGTTAAGTGAGTAAATAAATAAGAGCAGACGCAGGAGGGCACGTTGTGATTAAGGGACCAATACAAGTCCTGTGCTGGCTGGCCCTGAGCAAGTCCTATGCTGGCTGGCCCTGAGCATGCTTTGACTATTTTTCCATAGAGGAATTGAAGTAGGAGGCATTAGAAGGACTCGAATCCCTACCTTGAAGGCAGAGAAGTGTGACAAAGTGATGGGGACCCCAGGGAGGGGACCAGGAGAATTAAATCAGAAAACATTAATCTAGAATAGATCATCTGTTGCCACCCATCCTGTCCCCTGGCTCACACCCTGCTCTCTACTCTGCCCTGTCTGGAGGCAGTAAGACATCTAGCCCATCATTTCCTGTCATGGTAAATCAGACTGATGTGTGGTACTTACTCTTAGTTCTTACCATCCCTCAGGTAGAGACATCCACATCAGTCAGGGTGGAGGCCCAAGCGAAGCTGGCCTTTCCACAGGGTGGCAGTGGGGGTGGGGGGCGGTGACTGTTTCCCACTCAAACCTTCCTGGCTTGGCTCCCAGATGATTTCATGTCTCTGGTCCTGAGTCTGCATCTTCTGGATGCATCTCAGTTCCCTGGCTGCAGCACTGATGTGTGACTGCTTAACTGCAGCCGCTTCCTGGCCTAGGGAGCTTGGGCTTTGGAGAGCATGGGAAAGAGACAAGAAAGAAAGCTTTATAGGAGGTAAGCCTTGACAGCAGCAATAATGGCCAAGGACTGACTTGCGTTTATACAGTGCTTAACAATTTACAAAGCCCTAGAGAACTCTATCCATCTTTATGGCCTTGTGCAGATGTCACCTCTTTTTACCAAAGGACAGCTCTCCCAGGCAGAGTTGATCCTTCCACCCACACTTGGTAAAATTTCCACTATCGTCCTTGTTGCCTTGTAAGAAACTTATGTGTGTATGTATCTCATGCCTCCCATTAAGTCATCAGCTCCTTGGGGGCAGATCACTTTCCGGCCATAAAATTGTGTATTTTTTTTCTTTCTTAAAAAGTAATCTTAGTGTTCATTATGCAAAAATTTATAATTATAAAAGCATATATATAAATATTTTTTATTTGTATATTTATATATAATAAAAATAAAGAAATAGCATAACAGGGTGAGCTAGATGGCTGGCTCTGTGGGGAGAGGTGCCTGTCAAATCTGATGACATGTGTTGGGTCTCCAGCAATCACATGGTGAAGGAAGAGAACCTACTTCTACAAATTGTCCTCTGCTCTTCACATGCACACTGTGGGATCTACACACAATAAGTGTAATTTCAAAAACGGTGTGTAAGCCAGGTATGGTGGCACACACCTTTAAGCCCAGCATTCAGAGCGGGAGAGGCAGGCAGATCTCTGAGTTTGAGGCCAGTCTGATCCATATATTGAGTTCAAGGACAGTCAAGGCAAGTGCCGATCTCCAGGAGCCAATCAGCCACCTTCCGGTTCAGTGAGAGACCCTGTCTCAAAAAACAAGGTAGTGATGGAGGAAGCCACCCAACACTGACCTCTGCATGCTGTAGGAAGCAGGCAGGTCACTCTACTCAGGAAGGAGACTTCTACCTAGAGAGTATTCACGACCCTCACTGTGCCCCTCACACCACATGTAAGATCCCTCCCTCCTTTCCCCATTCTTCCTTTCTCTCTACTTGAAACCATCCTTCCTCCTCCGGCTTCCTGTTTTTCTGTTTGAAACATGTTACTGTGGAAACACTGTGGCATGATATAGTGGGGCTTATAAGTGAAGTGTGAAGAATTTTTAGAACCTGCAGAAATGCAATGTTGGAGCTTAGGAGATACAAGTCCAAATTATGTGACAGAATTCATGACTTCACACACTGTGTCATAAATACAAACACGGAAATGTGAGCCAGCACTGAGGCGATAGCTAGACGCTTTATCAGGATTTATGTGCCCAGGTTTTAAATTTCTCATGGGCATTAACCATGTCCATGGGAAATTCTCAAAAAAACACAAAAATGCAACATATAACTTGGGAAGAACATCTGGAAAAGGCAAATGACAGAATGCCAGCATGTCCTCATAGATACACATCTGTGAGAGGACTGGGGGCCTGGGCACCTCTGGGAAATGTGGGAAACCTCTGTACCATGTTCTGTGTTCTGACCATATTCCTTAAAATCTGCCTGTAAATCACTCTTATTAGACATTTGTCAAATGCAAGATACCTTAAGAACAAAAATTTTGGTAAAAGAAATTATTATCTACGACACCATGGGGGGGGGGGAAAACAAAAGGGAAAAATGCCTAACTGGCTTGGATGAGTTCAGGCTCCTTTGTTATCGTCCCAGCTCTGCAATCAAGCAGATGTGTGACTCAAGAAGCTGTCCGACCTCACTGGACCTATTCCTCATCTAATTTGGGCTTTAATTCTGATTGGTTACTTATTAGGTTCTTTTATTTATTACATTTTTATTACTCTGTGTGTGCACATGCATGTGCATGTGATGTGTGGTGTGTGTGTGTGTGTGTGTGTGTGTGTGTGTGTGTGTGTGTGTAGGGACATCCTTGTGCCATGGTCCACATGTAGAGGTCAGAGGACAAGTTGTGGAGTACCAACTATACTTCCATCATGGAAGTCCTAGGGATTGAACTCAGGTCGTCAGGCTTGGCAACAGGCCCCTTTACCTAGTAAGCTCCACTTACTAGGTTCTTAAAGTGAGGGCTATGTCTGGTTTCTTCCAGGAGATAAGATTTCAAAGCAGCTCCTTGTGGACAGTGCTTGAGGGCCCTTGTACTTTAGAGGAGCTAGTAATGGCATGAGCTTAACAGTTATCATTCCACTGTGTACTTTGCCCCTTCACATCCATTTGCTCATTTGTACAATTACTTTAAATGTGATAATTCCAACTTTTTGTTTCCTTTATAAAAGTTTGGTTCTTCCAACTATGTTCTGGGAAAGATTAGTCTTCTAAGGCAAGAGCCCAGGGGGTACATTCCACATTTAGTCCTTTCCCTCCACCTCACAGAGTCAGGCAGTAGCTAAGGACAAGGACTACGGCTTCTGTCCAGCACAGGCCAGGCCCAAAGAAATTCAGTAAATGGCTCTTTGCTAGATGTTTTGGGGGTGAAGAATCTGAGGAAGGGATGGGGCTGGTAAAGGCTTCCAGTGCCAGGGGTAAACTTCTGGCTGCTTTTGTAAGCATTTCTCAACTTTCTAAATTTTCCACAAGCAAAAACATCAACAAACCCTGTGTTAAAGCCTCTTCCCTGGCTGTTTGCCAATACCCTTGTCTCCCATAAATAACGCAGTAGCCAAGTCTTGGAACACTGTGAGCATTGCTTGCTTCTCCAGTGTCTGGTGTGGACCTGAGTACGGGTTTTCTTGAAGAGCAACAACCATTAAAATGATTGTATATGTTGAGCTTAAAGGGTAAACAAGACAGTATTTTTGGAACTACCACTTGCCATCTAGTCCCATGCAGGAACGCCTAGTAACCAGCTCCAGAAAAGGTCACCTTTAATTAATCTGTCACTCTGGAAGTACACAGGATGTGGAAGAATCTGTCTTAAGCAAATCTGGCTTAGGTGTTAACTAGGCAGAGACAGAATGCAGTAGTAAATGGGTCCCTCTTTTTGCTGCTTCCCCTCACTGTGTAGAGTATCGAGGAGTTGCCAGAAGACAATGGAGCACTTCATGCCAGGTCTTCTGCCCTGCACCTCCTGTTATTCAGCGTAAGGGCCATGTCTAATCACAGAGATGCTATATCTTGACTCATGTCCCTCACTTAGATGTATGCCCACACAGATTTTTTTTTCTGTGTATTACCATACACTCTGCCTAGAACAGTGTCAGGCACATATAAGCACTGAGTATTTGTTGAATTAGAGACATAAACAATACCATAAGATATATGGTATTCTTTCTACTCCTCTTACAGATGAGTAACGGAGGCACTAGGTGTAATGGACTGCCCAGTGCCACAGCCAGCTGAAGAGCCAGACTCAAAGCCTGACCCCATTCATATTCTTTCTATTCACAGAGGGATAAACACTTAGGTCCTGAGGAATTCAAGCAGTTCAAGGCCTCTATAACCTCGACAACTCTTAAATCGTAACTTTTTACTTTGCTCCTTTGAAGGCTGCACATTTTACTTTGTCACTTAAAATCCTACAGCATAGGGGCTGAAGAGATGTCTCCCTGGTTAAGAGTGCCTGCTGTTCTTGTAGAGAGCCTGAGTTCAGTTTCCAGCACCCTTTGCAGGCAGTTCACAATCACCTGCAGCTCCAGCTTCAGTGGATCTGACGCCCTCTTCTGCACCCTCCCATATTCATATTCACACACTCGCCTCCACATAATTAGAATTAAGTCTTTAAAAATACCCGAACATAATTATGTCCAGGACACATTTGTATTATTGTATGTGTATCTGGAATACACATTATGTATTATAGACAGTGATGAAGTAACATTTCTGAACCTCAAGAGTTACGATGTAAATGTCTCATGATTTTCATGCTGTTTTCTCATTGTAGAATAAATATTACAGCCCACAGCCATGATGCTTGTGTGCCCTACTGTGGGTGGAGATAGACTTATTAGCACATTGAAAACTATTTTTAGCACTAAAGAAATTCTATGGGAGACTCAAGGACTTTGCAGAAAGTCTCTTTTTCCTACCTAGGGCCACATCCTAGACATGTGCCCCTTGTGTCTTCATAACCACCTTGGCATTTTGTAGGGGTTCTGGTCACACTCCTTCAGGGTAGGGGTGGGAACCTTTTTCTTTCTGTCCCACTCTGGCTGCCAACACAATGAAGCCTCCATGTGAGCAAGCCAGTTAATATTCCTGGATCAAATCTGTGTTAGAACCCCAATCTTTCTACTGCCAACTTTTGAGGCTATTTTTTAATTGTTGTACTCATTTTACAGAAATATCTATTAAAAGCATATAAACCAAAAAAATCAAACTTCAACAACTCAAAAGTTAACAAATCCTTTCTAGTCATTTAAAAATTTTTGATGTATGCAAATAATTCCTTGTTTCTTTTAAAACATCACAAGCATTGCCACTATGCGTTAAATACTCTTCATTAGCACAACTGCATACTAGCCTATTATAGTCAGAATACAATTTATTTAACCAATTTCTACTGTCAGACTTTCAGATTATTAAGCATAAATTTTGCCCATATTTTAGACTGTTTCCTTAGGACAGATTCCCAGAATTGGACTTAGAGGATGGGGGATACAAACATTTCCAAACCTCCCCACAGAAACTGCCAAATTGCCTTTCAGAAAGCTGTTGCCAATTTGCACTTCCAACATTGCCAGCGTGTTTTTTCTCCCAATATGGATCTGTGTGAAGGATAATAAAATTTAAGTGGAACATACAGTCCTTGGGTTATTAATGTCGTTGGAGAGGCTCAGTGACTTCTGGCACAGGGGCCTATGGCAAAGGTCATCCCTATTTCCAGGTATGCAGTTAACAGTGAGTTAGTGTGAGCGCACGTGACAGCGGTTTTCAGCAGTAGAGAGTGACATGATCAGATTTGGAATGGCCAAGTCCAAGGCTTGGATTGCTTCTGTCCATTGCTCTATTCCAGCTTGCAGGACAGTTCCTGGAACATGCACCACCACTCAGTACACATCTGTTGAGTGAATTAACACAGAATCTCCTTTCAGATGGCTGCCGCAGGGTTTGGTCACTTCTGGTTCCTGGAGAACACTGATCAAGCACTCCTGTAAAGGTCTGCTCAATCTTGAAACTCTACCATAGAACTGGAAAAGCAGTTTCAATGAAGGCAACATAGTAAAGATCCATTTAGGCTAAATAAAATCAGACTCACCTAAAGGGACACACCCCAGCACTAGTCACAAGTATCTATACATAGTTTTTTGGTTTTTTTTTTAATAAGCATGCAAAAAAATACAGTCTGGTGAAATCTGTCATATCTACAGCACATCCTTTAATAAGTGGTGACATACATGTACTCAATGCTGCTCATGGTCAAGGCATTTTTGGAATGACTAAAGTCCCCTTTCTTACTACTCTCTGCAATTTGACATCCTCTTCAGCATTGCCAATAGGTTTTCAGAGAAAACACAGGAATAATGTAGATGGCAGTTTGTTTAATACCATTTTTAGTGAAAACCAGAATAAAATTCATTTTGTGAATCAGAATGTGGTCAAGCCTGGGTTCACTTTCCTGGTCTCATATTCTTTCCAACATGCCACATTTTCTAGGGAGTAAGTTGTAAGACGATGCCAGACTGACTTGGCATGAACAACATTATTAAAAACAATTAATCACCTGTCTTTTTTTTTTTTTTTTTGAGACAGGGTTTCTCTGTAGCTTTGGAGGCTGTCCTAGAACTCACTTTGTAGATGAGGCTGGCCTCGAACTCACAGAGATCCACCTGCCTCTGCCTCCTGAGTGCTGGGATTACAGGCGTGCGCCACCACCGCCCGGCTTCACCTGTCAATTTTATATGCATACTTTACGTACACTAGGCTGGGACAGGCAAACTATGGCCCACAAGCCAATCTGGCTGACCACTTGTTTTTCTCTGGTCCCCATTTAAAATTTTTATTTATTTAATTTTTTTTCATTTAAAATGACTGGGGGAGAAATATAAAAATATTTTATGAAAACTATGAAATTCCAATTCCAAGATTCATTTATAGAGTTTCCCTGGAACACAGCCACACTCATCTGTTTCCATATGAGCTATGTCTGCTTTGCACTGATAGACTGGATGGCTGACAAAGCGTAGTATGTTTCCCGTACAGTCTTCTGCACTGGGCCCAAGTCCCCATCAAATGTTTGCAGACAGTATTATGGGATGAAGTGTGATACAACTTGCACCATAAATACTAGGATGCAATAAGGCAGAGAGCACAGAACACCAATGCATGGCTGCCTGGGATAAGATGCAAAAGCCTAGAAAATCGAGGCGGGCCTGGTCTACAGAGAGAGCAGGCACACAGTGCACAGCTGCTCTTGCTAACCAAGTACCTGGGACCTGGTGAGACATGGCCCCCAAAGCCTAGAGCGACATGCTGGCAGCAGTATGTGGAAAGAGCAGGCACACTGAACAGTGTGTGCAGTGCGGTGGCAGCCCCCAATAGCACTGAATCCTTTACTAAGTGTTTTCAAGTCGTTTCCCATCCATATTCTTTCAGTCATCTCCGCAACAAATAAGGACTAAGAACAAGAAATGGATCTGAAAGGAACACTCCAGAAAACAGGATGTGGGTCCACAACCTTTCTTCTTAAATGAATTTTTTTTTTTTTTCTGTTTGAGACAGGATCTGTGCTATGCTGCCTGGATTGGATTTGAACCCACACTTTTCCTGCTTCAGGTCCCCCAGTGCTGGGATTGCAGGTGTGCACTATTACATTCATCTTGATGCTACCATTTCACTGACTCACAGCCAGGAACAGAATTCAGGAGATACAGAACCATCCTGATGTGGGATGTCCTTCTGTATGCTGAGAATACATGTTGCTTTTATGGCAGGGCAGAATATAGCCAGGCAGGAAATCCAAGAAGAGACACAGGGAGAAGAAGGGCTGAGTCAGGTGCAGATGCCATTCAGCTGCCCAAGGAGCAAGATGCCAGCAGACTGGCAATGCCACAGCCATATGGCAAAATACAGATTAATAGAAGTGAGTTAATTTAAGTTGTAAGAGCTAGTTAGTAATAAGCCTAAACAATAGGCCAAGCACTTTTAATTAATATAAGCCCCCAAGTGACTATTTTATAAGCATCTGTGGCCCAGGTGAGTCACAGAAAAGCCTCCAGCTACATTTGGCACCCAACCAACATGGGGCAGGAATTTCTACATAAGACCTGAGAAAGCTTAAAAAAAGTGTGTGTAGGGGGTTCTATAACACATAAATGGAGCCAAAAGCAGCTTCCTAGTTGTGTCTCTCATGCTCATGAGGGCTGTGGTACAGAGAAAGCATAGCATTGGGGCTTGAGCACAGTACAGTGGATTCCCACCGTGGTACACAGAGGTGTCTCCAAGCCTTGCAGTGCACTGCATGGTGGATATAGCTTTTATTCATACAGACAAAAAAGGTTTATGGGCCAGCTGCACACTACCAGGTGACAGCATGCACCCCTTGGGGGGTAAGTGTGACTCTCCTGGGTACCTCCCATATGTTGGAAAGCTTAACGGGGTACAGCCAGCAGCCAAAGCTGCCACTTTGGTCCTAGCCATGCCCACTTAGCAGTTTAAAGCATTGATCAGAAAAAGATTACAGATACACAATAAAGATAGATTCAGACAAAAAGAAACCTCTAAGCAGGTCACAGTGTGTTTTAAAAAATGTACGTAGGCTTGGAAGAGAGAGGAAAAAGAATATAGGCAGTCATAGAAAGAAATAAATAGTTTTAAAAAACGAAGTCTTTAAAGAGACATTAAAAATAATATAAAAGAAACAAGCCATGTAAAGACGGAAAATACACAGAGTCTGAATTATGTATATTATTACGTTTTCTTTGAATTTTTGGACTGTTAATGAGCTAACTGCAGAGAGACATTTGATTTTGGGTGCTACTATTTTAAACCAACATATATATTTTAAAAGTATCGAAATTTGGGTCTAAGGATATGTTGCTTTGGAGAATAGTTTCTGCGTTTGTTTCCACAGAAGATGAGAACATGTGGATAGCTTCCAGGTTAACATGGTTTAATTGAGCAAGACCCCCGAAAGGTCTCTGATGAGAACAGTGGCCCAGATGAGCCAATATCTACAATAGCTTCAAGGCTACTGGCTGAGACTGACCAACCACACAAAATACTCCAGTCAGGACTTGACCATAATTATAAATTTTCTCAGGATCCCCATAAGATTACCAGTTCAATTAGCAGGAAGTAGTATAGAAAACTACACCCAAATTCCAAAATATTGTTTATGAATGTTTGTTTTCATTTAAAGGGGGTTGATTATAAATGGTTAATGGTCATAGTCAATCTCTTTCTAAAGAAGAAAGGGGGATATGATATATAAATAATGGGGAAAGGGGTAGATTTCTACAGTAATAAAAAAGAGGTAGATTATTGAATCCACTTTAATTCAAAAAATTATTAACTGTTATTCTTCAAAATATTTTACATTGATAGGGATTTTGGTTTGTTGATATAAATTTAAGGTCAATTTTGTTATACTATATGTATATCTACTCTTGTTTAAGATATGTTTATGCAACTCATTAAAAATGTAATGTATAATTAAAAAATACATATTAATAGTATCTATAATAGTCAAACTTATAACCATGTTAGATATTCTAGGTATACAGAGATATATTGCAGGTAGACAGGTAATCTTCAAACACTTCAAAGACCTACAGAATATGGCATTTAAAATGTTTTAATAACTTGGACTTTTTATGACAATGAGACATGTCTGCTCATGGCAGCACCAATCTACTTCAGAGAAGATGATGGGCATTGAAGAAACTCCCTATGGAGTTTGTTTTGTTTTCTTTATGGCAAAAACTAGCCATGTGGGCAAGAAACTGCTCTTGCCTGGACTGCTTAATATGCTGTATAAACAGGACATGCAGGACCCACAGGAACATGACTGCTGAACTTGCCAAAACAAGGTGGGACAGTCCTTCAGGGTTCCTGCTTCATGAAAGAGTCTGGCAGACATTCTGCAGGACAAAGAAGAAAGTGACTGATGAATTTTGCCAAAATAGGTGTGACAGTCCTTCAAATTAACCACTTCACTGAGAAATCTGCCAGACACTCTAGCTCTATAGGCTGAAGATAGATGCCCCAATATTACAGAAGAACTTTGGATGACTGTCCAGGCAGCCGGATGTCTCTGTCATTTCTAGAATTTTAGAAGTTGCTTACAACATACTTCCTGTTTACTCAGGTAATATTATATCCTTCTGGGATCTTTAATGGAGTTCAAGACCAGATTAGTTATGATAAAAGATAAATTAGATATAAAACTTTAGACTCACAAAATAGAGTATTTTCTTTAATTTTGCCAAATACAAATAGACTGAATATCATAACTGTAATTTTTGTTTGATACCTGTTTTGTTATATGTAATTTTACAATGTTAAAGTTAAAACCTTCCTTTTTAACTAGACAGAAAAGGGGAAATGATGTGGGATGTCCTTCTGTACACTGCGAATATGTGTTGCTTTTATTGGTTGATGAATAAAGCTGCTTTGGCCTATGGCAGGGCAGAATATAGCCAGGCAGGAAACCCAAGGAGAGGTACAGGGAGAAGAAGGGCGGAGTCAGGCATAAACACCATCCAGCCACCCAAGGAGCAAGATGCCAGCAGGCCAGTAACACCACAGTCATGTGGCAAAATATTGATTAATAGAGATGGGTTAATTTAAGTTGTAAGAGCTAGTTAGTAATAAACCTAAACAATAGGCCAAGTATTTATAATTAGTATAAGCCTCTGAGGTGATTATTTTATAAGTGACTGCTGACCAGGTGGGATGCAGAAAAGCCTCTGGCTACACCATCCTCATGGTTTTTTTCAAGTCAAAGATCTGGTAAACATTTAACCAAAAATGTTGTAAAAAAATTGTTTAAAAATGTTACTAAAAAAAAAATCTGGCCAGTGTTGGTACATGCCTTTAATCCCTGGAGTTGGGAGGCAGAGGCAGATGGATCTCTAGTAGTTCAGGGTCAGCCTGGTCTACAGAAAGTTCCAGGACAGTTAGGGCTCTTACAGGGCTCTTACACAGAGAAACCAACCAAAATAAAAATTAAATTAAATTAAAAAAAAAGATAGGGCTGGAGAGATGACTCAGAGGTTAAGAGCACCGACTGTTCTTCCTGAGTTCAATTCCCAGCAACCACATGGTGGCTCACAACCATCTGTAATGAGATCTGGCACCCTCTTCTGTATACATAATAAATAAATAAATCTTTTAAAAAAAGATAATGATTTATTTCATTACTTTGGGTGGGACAGGAAGCAAGAAGGGGTGATGAGAGATTTAGAAAAGTAGACAAAAATCAGTGGTGGGATGGTGCCTTCCTAGAAGGTACCTGTTCTTGAACTGTAGGCAGTAACACAGAATACAGTAGCACAGAATGAAATGAATCAGAACAGGAGTGAAGGTAAGAGTAGGGAGTAAAATCACCTGGAGATTCAGATTAGTAAACCTGAGAACAAGTCAATGTATGTGCACGGCCAGCGCTCTTGACAGTCACAAAGCCAGGCTTGACCTCCTGCAAGGGGAAAGTTGCTGGGAGAATGGGACTAATTACCACTCTTCAAGACTCTAAGGACCAGAGGTAACCAGTCCTTGAGAAACTGGTAACAACAGTTGTATGGTGATTGCTAATGGTGGCAGGGCTTGGCCACTAACCCTATATCGTCCCTCCCTATACCACTCTCGGAGTGTAGGAAGGCAATCTGGAGCCAAGGCTGAAGCAGAAACTGCCTGCTTCAATTGGACCACAGCTTAAGTCAGGAGGAGGAAGAAGGGTCCAGAGATCAGAAAGGAGAGTAATGTGAGTGGAAAAGCATACCAAAAATTCAAGGATCGTCACACCAAAGGCCCAAAGCAGCCACTCCTAGAGGTGTGACCCAGAATCAGGAAACAAACAGGGAATCAGAGAACCGATGGCAGACTAGAAGAGAATAAAGTGAATAACTGAAGTGACAAGGAGAAAACACTGAGGTGTGGGGTCATGGCTGGATCTGATTCTCCAGGACCAGGAACCCAAGCTAACTGGGAAGTAAGGTGCAGGCTAGGACAAAACTTGGGTCAGCAATGGTAAATACTTAAAGAGCACTGCTAGGCAGGAACTCCTGTCATATAGGAGCCCATGGTTTCAGTGGTGCTGCACAGCCATAAGAAAGTGCTCTGGAGTAAAGCTCCCCCAAATCTGAGACATCCTGCCACTGCCAAGTATTTCTGAGAAATGGGCAAAGGAGAAATGGGCTGAAATGGCAGTTCAATCTGACTACTATATGGGACTTGACTTAAGGTAATAAATTAAGTCCCCTTTTTTGGAAACCACTTAGAACAATCTGAGTTCACGCTCCTAATTACCTGCTTCTGAGTATTCTGTGTCTAAACTCTAACTGGGACCATTTTACTTCTGGTACCTTATATTTCAGCATGGGTCTCAGTCCAGGATCACTGCCAGGTTCATTCTAACCCTATTTACAGGATGAAATAAACCCAGAAATAACATCTCTCTCGGGATCTGTGTTGATCTAGGAGTGGTGGTGCACACCTTTCATCCCAGCACTTGGGAGGCTAAGGCAGGTGGATCTCTGTGAGTTCCAGGGCTACAGAGACCCTGTCTCAAAAAGCCAAAATAAAGCAAAATAAAATAAGATGGAGATAAGGCCTGAAAGTGGTAGTTGTAGGATCCTGGTCTGTGCCCACAGACACACTACTCTGCAATGATTGCAGGGAAGACCAGAGCAAAGATTAATAAATTTATCAAAAATATTGCAATAGTAGGAACTTCTTTCTAAGATGTATTGTCCTTGGAGGCAAGCGTGGAGGAACTAGAACTTTATCTCATAGGAAGAGATGCATTGTCCTTGGTGGCAAGCATGAAGGAACCAAAACTTCATCTCATAGGGAGACATAATGGTCTAGACGTGGGATGTCGTAGAACTACTAAGCAGGTGGAATGTAGCAGGAATCTTAAAGGTACTTGTTAATAAAAATCAAACCTGAGCCAGGTATTGGGGTGAATGCTGGAAGATCAGAGAAACAGAACAAGCCACAGCTACTTCACCTTGGTAGTTCCTCAGGTTATCCTGTTTCCTCAGGCTGGAAGCTTCTGAGTCCTCATCCCAATGGCTCTCAGCGGAACTGTGCTGCTCCAAAGCCTGAATGCTAAACCAGCCAAATGCTTGACTAACTAAATGCTTAACTAACTCTAGTGCCTGGTTTTCACGCCTTATATATCTTTCTACTTTCTTCGTCACACCCTGGGATTAAAGGCGTGTGTCACCATGCCTAGCTGTTTCCAATATGGCCTTGAACTCAGAGATCCGGCTAGCTCTGCCTCCCAAGTGCTGGGATTAAAGGCATATGCTACCACTGCCTATTCTCATGTTTAATATTGTGGCCATCCTGCTCTCTGACCCCAGATAAGTTTATTTCGGGGAACACAATACCCACCACAGTGGAAGTCTATAAGCTGCTACTTGTTTTAAGAGGTTTTTTAAAATTATATTATTTTTATTTCATTCAAATTGAATTGGTGTTTTGCCTGCATGTGTCTCTGTGTGAGGATGTTGGATTCTTTATAACTGAAGCTACAGTGGTGAGCTGCCATGTAGGTGCTGGGAATTGAACCCTGGGTCCTCTGGAAAAACAGCCAGAGCTCTTATCTGCTGAGCCATCTCTCCAGTCCCCTTTTAAGAGTTTTGTTAGTTAATATCTTTGTGAGACAAGCTCTACCTTCCAAGGAACTTCAGAACTGAAGATCTGACTGCTTCTGCCTCCCAAGTGCTGGGACGCCCAGCCTTGAAACTTTTTGAAAGCAGGAGAGAAAGTAAAGACAACTTGGTTGAACAGTGGTGGCCACGACTATCAACTGGTATTATTTCCTCCTTAGTAAGCGCAGTCACTAATGTCAGAACCCTTGGGTGAGGCAGACACTGGCCGGTGCCGTGAGATGCTGTTGTCTCCCTGTCCTCTGTTAGGCATTCCGAGATGCACTCAGTCTACACGGAGCACTAGCGACATACTTGAGACAAGTTTCGTTCTGTGAACTCTGGCAGGGAGGTACGAAGAGACTGTTTAAATTTATAGAGCCTGCTTTTGGGGGGTCCAATTAGCTGCACTAACAAATGAGTTATTATAAACGTACTCACGGACATTGGGGTAGGTAGAAATTTATAAACCACTACCATAAAATTAAGCGCAAAGGAGAGGAAGCCTAACGTTTCAAATTACTCACCTGCAACACCATTACCACCACCACCCCGACTTTAATATTTTAGCTCTGAAAGTATCATCATTTTCTATCTATACAGGCTCCAAGCCTCATGCTGCACTACCTCCTGGGTAGCCTTCTCTCATCTCATGGCCCTGTGTCTCACATTTCACAGATACAGTTACAAAAACACCTCCCCCATAAACCCCATCTACTCTCAGCAATCTCACTTCAGAGCATCGCACCGTTGATGCTCAAATCACACCTGACTTCAGCTGTTTCAGCCTCAGTTACTAAATAAATGTTGGAGGGTGTAAATCGGCACTGTATCCCAGACTCCCTTAATGTAGGATCTGAGGAATTACTTGACTTCTTCATGTGACATTATGGTCTTTACCTCAGTCTCATGGCTTAAATGTTCTCAGGCCAAACCCTTCTCTTGTAGCAGAAGGGACACCCAAAAGAATGGTGGTCCAAAGCACGGAGAACGAAACAATCCTAGCTCTCCTGCTGGGGGAGGGGAGCTCTGTGAGGTAAGTATTGGAGGCCAACCCTGAGTCATTTGGACTAAATCACACCACTCAATAAATCAGCATGCCACTGCCTTCTATATCATACCTCTCAGGCCCTGACTGTGAAGCAAGCTGAAACTGCATGACTTTTGGGGTCCCCCCAGAAGAGTATGTCTCCCTTGGCACAGAAACAGACTCCTACCACTGCTTCTCACTGGCATGATGCCCTGGACAGCATGATGTGCAGGACAGCCCTAAGCCTGAGGTGCAGGCACTGAAGAGAGCCAAACTAGTTAGCTAAAGAAATAAAGAGCAAGCTAGAACTGGAAATCAACAGTTACAAGCCCAGCAGGATGGTGGGGAACCCATAATTCAGTATTGCCAGTGGACCCTGCCAAGTGTGAAGGAAGAGCATAAAACAGAAACCAGATGAAAAGCAGATGAGGACAGCTTACTGGTCAGGTTCTAGCTACCTCAGGCTCATTTCACCAGGATGTGAACCAATTCTGAGCAACCCTAGTGGGAATGCTTGCTGAGGATGGCCCCTGAAGAAGCTGGCTGGCAAGGGGGTGGATATCTGCTGCAAAATGACTCCACGTTTCAGAATTTGTTATCTTTTCCCTCACATATAAGCTAGGTTTCATAATTTCCTTTGAATGGTCATATGGGAATACAAATTTAAGTTTAGGCTCATTCTTAAGAATACTCGCTATAACCTTGGCAGACTTTTTCTCATGTTCAGGTTTTCTTTCAGAATGAGTCTAATGGTTTCTTTATCTGAATTTAATTCTTCAGCCATCATTATCACCGTTAACTGCCTGTTTGAACAAACCTAGTCCTTGAACTTCTGGAAATTTTCATCTGTCCTGTGGGTGACTCGACGACCACTTCGTGCTTCACCTGGGACATTTCCCCCCACCCTACTTTAACCCTTTTGTGCCAGTCAAGACCTCGAGCCCTCGACCCCACTTCATCACCGTAGGCTTTCAAACGATGGTGGGTCTCACTTGCAGGCTTGTTCAATTTCACGCAAAACTTGATACTAATCCTTTGTTCTAAATAGCGATCACTCATTTTGGCACTAAGCCATACAGGGACATTATCAGGCCACGACTGTGAGAAAGCGCGAGGTGTCAATCTCTAGGGTGCTGCTGGCCTAATCATTTCACAATTCCTGCCCTCCGGAAAGCCACCAGGGAAGTTAGTGCTTTTCTGAGTTTTCGCCCTTAGCGTCTAGTCGAGGTATGGGGCTGGCAATCTCGCACTAGCCGGGTCACAGAGTAACTTGAGAGGCAAAGCTGGGAAAAATGAAATCCTCTACAATCCATGTTCGCGTCCAACCGGTGCGTGGAGTTTGCAAAGCAGTCACCGAGGTCGTCCTGCTTCTGTAGCCCTAAGAGTCTACGGTGACTCATGCAATGGACACATAAAGAGTGGCAACTTAAACAAGCAGGGATGGCAGGGTCGTGGCGTAACGTCCGAACTCGCTCCAGACCTGTAGAAACCCCGCACACGACAAACCTACCGAGGACACCCCGGGGCTCGGTCCTGGAGTTCCGGGAGGCGAGGCCGCATGCGCACTTCCTCCCTCGCGCGGGTTGGGTTGTGCGCGTGCGCACGGAGGCAGCGGCGGCGGGCTCGGCCCCCTCCCCGCCACACCCGGCCAGACGCGCTCGTGTGCGCATGCCCGCCCGCGGGAAAGGTCGCCGGCGAGGAGGGCGGGGGAAGAGGGCTGAGAGAAGAGAGGGCACCCTCGAGCGCCAGGGTGCATTGTGGGAAGGAGGCGGCAGCGTCCCGGGCGGGCTGGAGGTGCAGCAGCGGTGGCGGCGGCGGTAAATCCTCCCGGCCGCTCACAGCACTGTGGAGCCGCGGCCCCAGCCCGGCCTCGGCCCGCGCGCCCCTCCTGCCCCTCGCGGCTTCGCGAGTCAGCCCCTCCTCCGCGCGCGGCCTTGCGGAGCCGGCCGGCCGGCCCAGCTCCCCTCCCCGGCCCCGCGGGGCGGCCGTGCTGCCCTGACGAGGCGGGGAGGGGAGGGCTGGACCGGCCGGTGGCCGGGCGACCATGCCGAACTTCTGCGCGGCCCCCAACTGCACACGGAAGAGCACGCAGTCGGACCTGGCCTTCTTCAGGTTCCCGCGGGACCCGGCCAGGTGAGCGGGGCGCGCAGGCGGCGGGGACCTCGGCGCACGTGCGCTCTCGGGGACCTGGCTGAGAGGGTGCCACCCCGGGGCGCGGAAGCGGATGAAGTGGGCGCTGAGCGCCTTCGCTCGTCCCGCTCCTTTCCTTAGCTGTCAAAGAAAGGTTAGGACTCCAGGGCTGTGTCCCTGGCGGCCCTGCCTTCCCCCGCGTCACCCGTCTCTTCCAGGGCAGTGTTTCTGTTTGGAGTCGGGCCGCTTTCTTTGATCTTAAAATCAGGTCACAACTGCTGCCTCCTTCGGACTTGTCATCGCAGTGTTCAAATGCAGACCGTTACTCATTGTCTCCCTTGGTTATTGTGGGGAAACACAGAGGATGTGTGTGAGGGCGTGGGAATAGGTACTGAAACTTCACTTTTCCCGTGGGGTGGCTCATACTTTGGGTCGTTTAGAGAGACGTAGGGACTTAGTGTCATAGGCTGCAGGTGTGTTTCACGGGGCTCTAGTGTTGGTCATTCATTTAAAGTCCATGCTTAGCCATGTTTGGAGTACTGTGTCAGGTGCTGGGCACTCTGCGAGTGCTGTCACGGGCCGCAAAAAGCGCCTAATCCATGGAGGGAGCAGATCTATCAACAGGCGTTGTAATGCAGCATGTTATTTATTGGTTGAACAAGTATTTATTGGAAGTCTATACAATTGGTAGAAATTGGTCTGAGCACAGAGGGTGAATAACATATGAACCAGTGAAAGTCCTGCTCTCAGGTTATGTTCAAGTGGTGGGAAACTGGCAAGTAAAATATTTATAGTTATGGACCCGATAATGAAAAAATACCCTGAAGGAAAATACAGCAGAGGCTGGAAGGGCAGAAAAGTAGCCAGGGGCCAGCTGGAAAGATGGCTCAGCGCTGAAGAGAACTTGCTGGATTTGCAGAGGACCTGGGTTCTGAACTCACATCAGGTAACTTGACCACCTGTAACTCCATTTCCAGGGGATCTCATGCACAACCTCTTCCGGCCTTTGTGTGTACCAGACAGGTTCAAAGTGTAAAACACTCATGCAAATAAGTAAATAGATTTTTAAAAAGTATAGCCGGGGAGCTGAGCATGGTGGCATACTCTGTAATCCCAGCTCTGAGAAGGCAGGGAGAATTAGCTTGAGGGTTTTTTTGATGGGGGGGAGCTGAGGATCCAACCAGGGTCTTGCTAGGCAAGTGCTCTACCACTGAGCTAAATCCCCAACCCCTTGCTTGAGTTTTGAAGCCAGCCTGAGTTAAAGTAAGTTCCAGGCCATTTAGGGTTACAATTGTGAGATATTGTCTCACCCATTAAACAAACAAAACAAATGGTAACAAGAGAGGCACAATTGCTGTTTTAAACAGGAAAAAAAGAAGTCCCACCGCAGTGAGTTTGAGCCAGGAGTTGAATTAGGGCAGGGGACAGCCATGAAATACCTTAGGAAATCTGGAAACGGGAAGAGTGGAGTCAAGACATGCTTGCTGATGAGGTGAGGTGTGTATGAGAGTCACAAATCGTTTAGGAAGTTGTCGGTAGAAAACCCTCTGACGTTTATCTGAGTGAAATGGGAGATCTTAGAGCTGAGAGGGTTCTTAACAGGATTACTGGCTGCTTGTTAATTGTAGGGAACAAGAGTGAAAGCAGGAAGACCAGTGAAAAATTGTTGCAATAATCTAGATTGGTAGAAGAGGAGGAAGAGGTACAATGCATTTTAGATAAGGTTTGGTGATAAAGCCAACATGATCTACTAGTTGGGATGTGGGTTATAAGAGAAAACAGAGTCAAGGGTAACTCCTGAAATTATGTGTGATAGCATAGTTACACAGGCATCCTGCTCTGTTTCTCTCATTTCCTTGAGACAGGGTCTCTGACTGAACCAGTAGCCAGGCTAGTGGCCAGCAAGCCCAGCAGCCCTCCTGTCTCCACTCCCTGTAGTGATGGAGTTGCAGGCG